>NC_090451.1:380409137-380718303 GCF_031143425.1 Pleurodeles waltl | reverse complement strand
TCCCAGAAATAAATGCACTACAAGAGAGCCCAGGTCAGTATTGCTGCACAGGCATAGCTGATGTTGATCAACCGACTGTTGGCTGCCAAATGGTAAACAATGGTGGATTGTAATCCTTACTTAAGCATGCCTGGCTGAAGATAACAATTATATTGTCCTTTGCTCATCTTTCAAAATGGAATAATAATCAGTTAACAAAAAACTGTATGGTATATCTAGGAGGGAAGTGTAATAGTATTCTTCCCATTTAAGTGACAGCTTTTCTACCCACACGTTAGGCCTAGAATGTGTCAGTTTATGAAGTTTGGCTCATCAATTTGCCTTCCTACTCATGATCCCATGTGGTGCCTCAGGTTGTCTATGCATTTCGTCCCTGTAGTTCCTCAACATGAAACTTTCAGTTAATTTCTGGTCAGCCAGGAACCTAGGAGTGAGCGAAGATCACTTTTGCCAACTTCAGATTTTATTTTTCACGCTCCAGTTTCAGGAAGTCAAAGAAGTACAAAAGTCTCAAATCCCACCAAAAGTAGGTTTTGAGACAAAAAAATTAAAGTATACGTTTGCATGTTTTATGGAAAACTGGATGATCAAATTTTCACTGAAACTTACACCCGATGGCCTATAGCTATTTTCAAACGTTTTACTTTGGTGCCCCTTCTACCAGGCCAAAGCTGCAAATGACCCACATTTGAAAAGTGAGCAGATAGATTGCATCTTTTATTTCCAATTTACTCTCAAATCCTATGCCAGACCCCATTTAGGGTACTTTGGGGAGAGGATGTAATGCAGTGGTAGTTCAGGTGTCAGAGTGACCACCTTGGGAGCTAAAGACCAGGGTTCGAGCCTCGGGGTCAGCACAATGTCCTGTGATTCTGGGCGAATTGCTTAATCTCCCTGTGTCCACAGCCAGTGCCTTGAGACCCTCATGGGTGATAAGCTGTGCTATATAAATCTACATTTCATTTCATACCAAAGGGCAGAAGAGCTACGGGGCCCCAACCACTCTGGTTGTGATTATTTGTCACTGGTGTCCTAGGATCTGTTATACTTTGGCTCTGTAAATTTGATCAATTACACCCCTCCACACTTGGCTCTCAGGGTTGTGGGGGCAGGGAGTCACAAACTTGCCAGGGGTCAGTGTTGGGTGCCCAAGCTCAGATTCCAACAATCAATCAACAACCCGACGTTGAATGTCCAGCCTATTGCTCATTTTCCCTCAAAATAAACTAAATACCACACAGTTTAGTCAAGGTGCAAAAACAGGGTTGCAGTCTATGATCCTCATTAAATGCACTCCATACCCCTCTGGATCCCTTGCCCTTTTTTTAGGACTTCTATTACATATGGTTCCCAGTATGCCCTACTTCATTAATGAAGCACAGGTGAAGTTCACTCTGGATTACTCCACTAGTTATTGCAAAGATCAGTTCAAAGGCTTTCATCATGAAAAGTGCCGATCAACAAAATGTCTCTTGCTTACAAGGCAGATTTCTTTGCTCTGCTCAGTCTTTCTGTATAATTGCACTTAGGCTCGCCTTTTACTCCTCAGTGGAACTCCAGCTGACGGGTACACACAGGGAACCTGAAAGTTTTGCAATGACTGCAAGGTTGTGCACTGGAGTGATGGCCTCACGCAGGTTACATACCACTGGAAGGAACCAGCACTGCAGGCCTACTTGGTGGTGCTCGCCTCCTGACTAGTCTTCAGTGGTTGATCATCTTTGTCAGCTCTGACCTTGAAGGCTGATTATAAAATGTGTTATTGCTATTGAAGCCTCCAGGCCAGGTCTTCAGCAAGCAATCATCTGTGGCAGTTGCAGCTTCCCAAGCAAATTAGATATTTCCTATTGTCAATGATGGCGGTTATTCTTAGAGCAGTACAACATCAGATAGTAACACCTGTAGTCTTTCAGGTACGGCAGGGTACAAGAAGGCTTGATGTTGCTTCTCACTCGTGTAGCTTGGTGCACAACAAGAACCTCTCAATGAGGCTGGATGACCCCACACAACACTGGGTCATGTCTGGCTTTGTTCTCACGAGCAATTAGATTCCTCTGTGTGTTCCTTTCAACAGGAGCACAATGGGCTTCTCCTCCTGTGCAGTCTCTCCTCTTGTGGTTCCAGACACTCTCCTTCCCTCTCCAGAGAACATGCTTCTTGTATACCCATTTACCAGATAGAAGATGTGAATCCACTGTCTAAGGTTTCAAAACTAGTTTGGCCCTCTTTCAGAAATCATTGTCTGACTGTCTCTCATACACAATCTGTGTGCAAAGTGATGGCTCTCACAGCAAGTAGCAGTAATGCTGACACCAAGACGGAGTATCAAACACAATGACACAATGAAGGGTGAGATCTCTGCACTGGGCAGTCATCAGCCTTTCTGCAAAAGCAATAGGACCTGACAAAAAGGGCATACCATGCTAGAATCTTCCTCACCTTGAACAACAAAAAATGTTGTCCCACCCATCACCTCTACGGTCTACCAAATGGCAGTGCTATGTAAGAAGGAATCGGCAGCTGCAAAGTCCTCATTGAAATTCGAAGGGTAGCCCTTCCTCCATACTTCCTCACTTCAGTGTCTGAGTCTCCTCCCACCAATCACACTTGCACTGTCTGGTGAAGCTGTAGCCATCCTCCATTTTGTGTCATGCCAAATCAGGGTCCATCCAAAATGAATCTCCATCAGTTTGACTGTCTCCTTAAACAGAGTCTGAGCCCAACTACAACACATGTATTCAACATGCACCTCACATACACACTGTAAGCTTGCACATGGAATGTCAGTGCCAATGTCTGGGTTCACACTAAAGGGAAACTTTACATAAGTGTGGTTATTAGTAGGCCACACTCTATTCTGACACAGGAAACATGTCGGATCATAACAAATTTGTCACAAAACCTGGTATGTTGCCACCATTACTTTAAGTGTCTAATCAACACCATGGAATGTTGTCATACGCCAGCTATGACTCATGCTTGGCTGCCTATCTAGATCACAGAAGAGGTCCTGGCCCTTGCATTACCATGAACCTGCCTAGGCCTCTGCACAATGCTAGATTAGTGAGGTTACAGGCCGAAACCAAAAGCCAGGATATCAGTTTCACATGCAGTAATGAAATCAGAGCAAGGGTACATGTCCATTTACCATGCAAGGGGCATTGCATCCCAACAACCATCATTGCAAAGCTAAGAAACTAACCTCTCTGTTAACATCACAGCTTATATAAGTTTATACCATTCATCCAACCTGACCATCTTAAGAAATAATGCAAGCCTTATGGTGGACATCATTTTGATGCAAGGAGTGCCCCTGTTGCTCATATCTCAAAAACGTCATTAGTTCCACTTAAATCATACCAGAATGTCAAGGGTCCGAACCTAGATCCCCTACTACATATGATGAAAGCAAAGGTCATCCCAACCCTATCATACGAAAGTGAAATCACCCTGGACATTTGTTAGAAATGGGGTTTTTGGTTGGCAGTCAGGTTACCCCCTGGCCAAGCAAAAGCCCTCACTCTAGTCAGGGTAAGTCACACACTATCCAAGATTATCCTGTGCCCACCCTCTGGTAGCTTGGCACGAGCAGTCAGGCTTAACTTAGAAGGCAATGTGTAAAGTATTTGTGCAATAAATCATACAATACCACCATATAGCACCACAAAACTACACCACACAGTGTTTAGAAAAATATATAATATTTATCAGGATAATTGTAGGTCAAAAAAGAATAAAGTTGCAATGGAAAATTGTAGAAATATCACAGGGAAGTGATATAGAGTGTCTTAAGTCTTTAGAATGCAATACAGTGTCTTTCAAGCACAAAGTACCTGGTTTCTGGTGGAAAATCTCCTCAGAGGGCCACAGGAGAAGAGATGCGTGGAAAAAGGGGTGTGTGCGTCGATTTCTCCTCAGCACACACAGACTTGCGTCGGTCTTTTCCACGCGGGGAAGTCGGGCGTCGTTTTCCGGCGCGCAGACAGTCTCTTTTTGTGGATCGCGGGGATTACCAGATGTCCCGGGTCTGTGCGTGGATTCTCCCGCTTGTTTTCCGGCTGCGCGTCGTTCTGCGGGACTGCGCGTCGAAGTTTCGATCTCACGGTAGGCGTCGCGTCGATTCCTCCTTGGAAGTCGGGCGGCGTTGTCCTTGCGAGGCCGTGCGTCGAAAGTTTGGTCTCACGGCAGGCGTCGCGTCGATTTCTCCTTGGAAGTCGGGCGGCGTTGTCCTTGCGAGGCCGTGCGTCATAGTTTCGCACTCACGGTGGGCGTCGCGTCGATTTCTCCTGGAAAGTCGAGCGGCTTTGTCCTTGCGAGGTTGTGCGTCGAAGTCTCGATCGTCCCGAGGGCGTCGCGTCGATCAGCGTCGGTGTGCGGCGTTTTTCTCGCCGCGAAACAAGCTGTGCGTCGAAATTTTCGGCGCACGGAGCGTCCAAGTGAAAGGAAGAAGTCTTTTTGGTCCTGAGACTTCAAGGAACAGGAGGCAAGCTCTATCCAAGCCCTTGGAGAGCACTTTCACAGCCAGACAAGAGTTCAGCAAGGCAGCAGGGCAACAGCAAGACAGCAGTCCTTTGTAGAAAGCAGACAGGTGAGTCCTTTGAGCAGCCAGGCAGTTCTTCTTGGCAGGATGTAGTTTCTGGTTCCGGTTTCTTCTCCAGCAAGTGTCTGATGAGGTAGGGCAGAGGCCCTGTTTTATACCCAAATGTGCCTTTGAAGTGGGGGAGACTTCAAAGAGAGGCTAAGAAGTGCACCAGGTCCCCTTTCAGTTCAATCCTGTCTGCCAGGGTCCCAGTAGGGGGTGTGGCAGTCCTTTGTGTGAGGGCAGGCCCTCCACCCTCCCAGCCCAGGAAGACCCATTCAAAATGCAGATGTATGCAAGTGAGGCTGAGTACCCTGTGTTTGGGGTGTGTCTGAGTGAATGCACAAGGAGCTGTCAACTAAACCTAGCCAGACGTGGATTGTAAGGCACAGAAGGATTTAAGTGCAAAGAAATGCTCACTTTCTAAAAGTGGCATTTCCAGAATAGTAATATTAAATCCGACTTCACCAGTCAGTAGGATTTTGTACTACCATTCTGGCCATACTAAATATGACCTCCCTGCTCCTTTCAGATCAGCAGCTGCCACTTCAACAGTGTATGAGGGCAGCCCCAATGTTAGCCTATGAAGGGAGCAGGTCTTCCAGTAGTGCAAAAACGAATTTAGGAGTTTTACACTACCAGGACATATAACTACACAGGTACATGTCCTGCCTTTTACCTCCACAGCACCCTGCTCTAGGGGATACCCAGGGCACACATTAAGGGTGACTTATATGCGGAAAAAGGGGAGTTCTAGGCTTGGCAAGTACTTTTAAATGCCAAGTCGAGGTGGCAGTGAAACTGCACACCCAGGCCTAGAAATGGTAGGCCTGAGACAAGGAAAAGGGGCTACTTAAGTGGGTGGCACAATCCGTGCTGCAGGTCCACTAGTAGCATTTAATCTATATGCCCTAGGCACCTGGAGTGCACATGACTGGGGACTTATAAGTAGATTAAATAGTTCAATCAGGTATGATCCAAAGTTACCATGTTTACAGAGAGAGAGCATATACACTTTATCACTGGTTAGCAGTGGTAAAGTGCGCAGAGTCTAAAAACCAGCAAAACAGTATCCAAAACGAGGAGGGAGGCAGGCAAAAAGTTAGGGGTGACTACCCTAAGGCTGTCAGGTCTAACATGTGTCCCCCCCAGCTGAAAGTGGGGAGAGCTACCCGACCTTCTGGGAGCTCTCATCGCTAAGGCGGAAGTACCTGGAGAGACCATCAGCATTGGCGTGGTCAACCCCTGGGCGATGTTCCACCGTAAAGTCCATCCCCTGTAGGGAAATGGACCACCTCAGAAGTTTTGGATTCTCACCCCTCATCTGCATGAGCCATCTGAGGGGTCTGTGGTCTGTCTGAACTAGGAAGTGAGTCCCAAACAGGTAGGGCCTCAGCTTCTTCAGGGCCCAGACCACAGCAAAAGCTTCTCTTTCAATAGCACTCCACCTCTGTTCCCGTGGTAATAGCCTTCTGCTAATAAAGACTACCGGTTGATCTTGGCCCTCCTCATTTAGCTGTGCTAGGACTGCCCCTATGCCATGCTCTGAAGCGTCTGTCTGCACGATAAATTCCTGGGAGTAGTCAGGGGCCTTGAGCACGGGGGCCGTGCACATGGCTTCCTTTAGGGCGTCAAAGGCTTTCTGACAAGCCTCTGTCCAATTCACCAACCTAGGTTGCTTCTTGGACGTGAGTTCGGTCAAGGGGGACACAATGGTACCATAGCCCTTGACAAACCTGCGGTAGTATCCGGTGAGGCCTAAAAAGGCTCTCACCTCAGTCTGGGTTCGAGGTGGTTGCCAGGCCTTGATAGTTTCGATCTTGGCCTGGAGTGGCTGCACCTTGCCACCACCTACTAGGTGTCCCAAGTACACCACGGAACCCTGCCCAATCTGGCACTTACTAGCCTTGATGGTCAGGCCTGCCTGTTGCAGGGCCTGAAGCACCTCCTTGAGGTGGAGCAGGTGTTCCTCCCAGCTGGAACTGTAGACAGCTATGTCATCCAGGTAGGCTGCACAGAAGGCATCCTTGCCAGCCAGGACCCCGTTAACCAACCGTTGGAAGGTAGCGGGGGCATTTTTTAATCCAAACGGCATCACTCGGAACTGGTAATGGCCGTCAGGGGTGGAAAAGGCGGACCTTTCCTTAGCCCCCTCAGTCAGGGCGATCTGCCAGTACCCTGAAGTAAGATCAAATGTACTCAGGAACTTGGCAGCGCCTAGCCTGTCCACGAGCTCATCAGCTCGGGGGATGGGGTGAGCATCAGTCCGGGTGACTGAGTTGAGACCCCGGTAGTCCACACAGAACCGGAGTTCTGGCTTCGCACCTGGGGCAGTAGCCTTAGGGACCAATACCACTGGGCTGGCCCAGGGACTACTGGATTTCTCAATGACCCCTAGAGTCAACATCTTGGAGACCTCCTCCTTGATGCTGGCCTTCACCTTATCCGACAACCTGTAAATTTTGTTTTTCACAGGGAGACTGTCACCGGTGTCAATATCATGAACACAGAGGTGGGTCAGCCCAGGAGTAAGGGAGAACAGGGGGGAGAACTGCTCCAACAGCTCATAACAGTCTCCTTTCTGATTTAGAGTCAGGGTGTCAGACAGAATGACCCCGCTTACTGACCCATCACCTTCTTGGGCAGAGAGGAGGTCGGGGAGAGGTTCACTCTCCTCTTCCGTTCCTTCATCTGTGACCAGAAGCATGTTGATCTCCGACCTCTCACAATGAGCTTTTAGTCGGTTCACATGGAGCACCCTTAGGGGATTCCTAGGGGTTTTGAGGTCCACTAGGTAAGTGGCCTCCCCTTTCCGCTCCTTTATTTCAAATGGGCCAGACCAGCGGTCCTGGAGAGCTCTGGGCTCTACTGGCTCCATTACCCACACTTTGTCTCCAGGTTGAAACTCTACCAGGGTGGCCTTCTGGTCATACCATTGTTTCATCACCTCTTGACTGGCCTCAAGGTTATCTTGGGCTTCTTTCCAGAAGCGGGTCATCTGGTTGCGGAGGGCCAACATATAGCTGACCACATCCTGAGGGGGTGTCTTTGGAGCTTTCTCCAATCCCTCCTGGACAATGCTTAAGGGTCCCCTGACAGGGTACCCATAGAGAAGTTCAAAGGGACTGAACCCTACCCCTCTCTGGGGGACCTCTCTGTAAGCAAAGAGAAGGCATGGTAAGAGGACGTCCCACTTACGCCTCATGGCCTCAGGAAGGCCACCAATCATGCCTTTCAGGGTCTTGTTGAATCTCTCCACAAGACCGTTCGTCTGGGGGTGATAGGGTGTGGTGAACTTGTAAGTTACACCACACGCATCCCACAGCGACTTCATGTATGCGGACATGAAGTTAGTGCCTCTGTCAGACACTATTTCCTTGGGGAACCCCACACGGGTAAATATCCCCATCAGGGTTCTGGCCACCACCGGTGCAGTTACTGTCCTTAGAGGGATTGCCTCTGGGTAACGGGTGGCATGGTCCACCAAAACCAGGATGAACCTGTTGCCTAAGGCAGTTTTGGGGTCCAAGGGGCCAACAATGTCGATGCCCACCCTTTCAAAGGGGGTGCCAACGACAGGAAGTGGAATCAGGGGGGTTTTAACCCTTTTTCCTGCTTTACCACTGGCCTGGCAGGTAGGACAGGATCTGCAGAACTTGTCTGAGTGGGTCCTCATTTTGGGCCAATAAAAGTGGGTGTCAAGCCTGTTAAAGGTCTTGCCCTGCCCCAAATGTCCTGCCAGGGGAATGTCGTGAGCCAGACCCAGTAGGAAGGTTCGGTAACATTGGGGGACCACCAGCACACGTGCTGCCCCAAAGCCCGGAACCTTAGGCTCACTGTAAAGGAGATCATTCTCCCAATATAGGTGGTGATTGCCAGAGGCGTCGCCGGCTGCCTGGTTTGAGGCTTGTTTCCTCAAACCTTCTAGAGTGGGACATTCTTTCTGCGCCTTGCAGAAGTCCTCCCTGGTGGGTCCACCCTCAACTTGCCAACCAGCAAGCTCAGGTAAGTCACCTAGGGCGGCGATGTCTTCCCCAGTTGGCTCGGAAGCCTCCTCCTCAGGAGCCCCGTCAGCCACTGTGGGAACAGCGGGGGCCGGTTTCCCGCACCCCTGGTCCCCCCTCCTGGCAGCTCTCTGGGCCATCGTTCCAGGCTCCAGGTGCCCTTGACTTCCCTCTCGGTCAGCCATGGACCGTGTGGTCATGCAGACCCACTCAGGTAACCCTAACATCTCCAGGTGAGACCTGAGCTCTACTTCTTTCCAAGCAGTGTGCTCAAGGTCATTGCCTAACAGACAATCTACAGGCATGGCAGGACTCACAGCTACTTTCAGAGTACCAGAGACCCCCCCCCACTCAAAGGGAACCAGAGCCACCGGTAGGTGACTCTCGCGATTGTCAGCTACTCTGACCTGGTGGAATGTATTAGGCATTATCTGCTCTGCTGACACCAGCTGACTCTTGATAGTAGTCATACTGGCTCCTGTGTCACGTAGAGCCTCCACCCTCTGCCCATCAATGGTGACCCACTGCCGGTACTTGGAAGTATTTCTAGGCATGTGGGCCTTGGGCACCATTTCTCCCTCTCCCAGGGACACTAGGGAAATCTCTACCTGTTCCCCAAAGCTAGTTGGGTCCATCTCCCCCCCGAGTGCTACACTAGTCAACCCAGGTGCCTGTCCAGTAGTGGACGGTGCCCTCTTGGGGCACTGAGGATCGCCTTTGTAGTGACCATATTGGTAACATTCCATGCATTTGGGGCTAGATTTTCCTGACCTGTCAAATGTCCCTGGCTTTCTCCCAAATTTGGAAAAGGAAGGGTTGCCACCCCCTCCCTGGGAATTCTTTTGGGGGCCTTTAGAGAGTTCCTTATCTGTAAGTTTATCTCCCCCCTCTTTCTTCTGTTGGGAACCCTGACCACCTTTGTGGGAGTCCCCCCCAGGTACCTTTTTGGACACTCTGGTGCTAACCCAGAGGTCCGCCTCCTCAGCAAGCTTCCTGGGATCAGTCAGCTTACTATCCACTAGGTGCTGGCGCAAATCTGTATAAGTAACATTAAGCATATGCTCTCTCAGGATCAAATCATATAAACTTTTATAATCTGCTACTTTGTTGCCCCGCACCCATCCATTCAGTGCCTTACTAGAGAAATCAAAGAAATCTACCCATGTTTGTGTGGTTTGTTTGGTGCTGTCCCTGAACCTCTGACGGTATCCCTCAGGGGTCAGCCCAAACTTGGCAAGTAAAGTGGCTTTCTGGAGTGGGTATGTGTTTTGATCCGGTGGATCCAATGTGAGAAGTGTGTCCCTCCCCAATGGCGGCACATAGCCCCACATAGCTACCCCCCATTGCCCTTCAGGAACCTCATGAGCCCTTAGTGCAACTTCATAAGCAGCTAACCATTTATCTATGTCATCTCCCACCACAAAACTGGGCACCACATTTTTGGGTATACGAACCTTCTTTTCTCCAGCAGGTCCTGTCTGTATGCTGCCACCATTATTGCTGGATTCAGACTGTCTTGCCTTGATCTCCAGCTCCTTGAGACTCAGTTCATGAGCCAACAATAGTTTCTTTTCAGCCAAAGCTCTTTCAGCTTCCACTTGTTTGGCTGCTCTTTCAGCTTCTGCTTGTTTGGCTGCCCTTTCAGCTTCTGCTTGAATCTGTTTGGCTGTCCTTTCAGCTTCAATCTGTTTGGCTGCTCTTTCAGCCTCAGCTTGTTTGGCTTCTCTTTCTGCCCTCCTCTCCTCCTGTTGCGCCTCAATTTTCATTTTTGCCATTTGCAATTGGAACTCCCTTTCCTCTCTCCTTTCCTCTGCGGTCAGGCTTTGCATGGAGACACTGCTCCCTGGTCTGGAAGGGTGCACAATTGCAGTGGTAACACCATCCATAGATAGTGAAAATCCTTCTGAGGGGCCATTTTCTGGCTCCCCTTCCTCATCATCCTCTAAATGGGCTTCTGCCCAGGCCCTCAGCGCCACTTGAAAGTCCTCCTTTCTGGAGGCCCCTTGGGTGGGTACCCTCAATGCCCTGCAGAATCCTCTTAGTTGTTTGACCGTGTATGTATCCAACTGGACTAGGTCAAAGTCCCCTGTCTGAGACCCAGTCAGAGACATGTTGAGTGAGGATTTAGTTTTTGAAAATTGTCAGGAAAAAAACGGATTTTCAAAAAGAGATCAAAACCAAGTTGACCTTCAACTGTGGGTAGGTAGTGAGATACTTAGCTACTGTATGTCACTGCACAAATACAAGTCCTATCCTCACCGCTGATCACCAATGTTAGAAATGGGGTTTTTGGTTGGCAGTCAGGTTACCCCCTGGCCAAGCAAAAGCCCTCACTCTAGTCAGGGTAAGTCACACACTATCCAAGATTATCCTGTGCCCACCCTCTGGTAGCTTGGCACGAGCAGTCAGGCTTAACTTAGAAGGCAATGTGTAAAGTATTTGTGCAATAAATCATACAATACCACCATATAGCACCACAAAACTACACCACACAGTGTTTAGAAAAATATATAATATTTATCAGGATAATTGTAGGTCAAAAAAGAATAAAGTTGCAATGGAAAATTGTAGAAATATCACAGGGAAGTGATATAGAGTGTCTTAAGTCTTTAGAATGCAATACAGTGTCTTTCAAGCACAAAGTACCTGGTTTCTGGTGGAAAATCTCCTCAGAGGGCCACAGGAGAAGAGATGCGTGGAAAAAGGGGTGTGTGCGTCGATTTCTCCTCAGCACACACAGACTTGCGTCGGTCTTTTCCACGCGGGGAAGTCGGGCGTCGTTTTCCGGCGCGCAGACAGTCTCTTTTTGTGGATCGCGGGGATTACCAGATGTCCCGGGTCTGTGCGTGGATTCTCCCGCTTGTTTTCCGGCTGCGCGTCGTTCTGCGGGGCTGCGCGTCGAAGTTTCGATCTCACGGTAGGCGTCGCGTCGATTCCTCCTTGGAAGTCGGGCGGCGTTGTCCTTGCGAGGCCGTGCGTCGAAAGTTTGGTCTCACGGCAGGCGTCGCGTCGATTTCTCCTTGGAAGTCGGGCGGCGTTGTCCTTGCGAGGCCGTGCGCCAAAGTTTCGCACTCACGGTGGGCGTCGCGTCGATTTCTCCTGGAAAGTCGAGCGGCTTTGTCCTTGCGAGGTTGTGCGTCGAAGTCTCAATCGTCCCGAGGGCGTCGCGTCGATCAGCGTCGGTGTGCGGCGTTTTTCTCGCCGCGAAACAAGCTGTGCGTCGAAATTTTCGGCGCACGGAGCGTCCAAGTGAAAGGAAGAAGTCTTTTTGGTCCTGAGACTTCAAGGAACAGGAGGCAAGCTCTATCCAAGCCCTTGGAGAGCACTTTCACAGCCAGACAAGAGTTCAGCAAGGCAGCAGGGCAACAGCAAGACAGCAGTCCTTTGTAGAAAGCAGACAGGTGAGTCCTTTGAGCAGCCAGGCAGTTCTTCTTGGCAGGATGTAGTTTCTGGTTCCGGTTTCTTCTCCAGCAAGTGTCTGATGAGGTAGGGCAGAGGCCCTGTTTTATACCCAAATGTGCCTTTGAAGTGGGGGAGACTTCAAAGAGAGGCTAAGAAGTGCACCAGGTCCCCTTTCAGTTCAATCCTGTCTGCCAGGGTCCCAGTAGGGGGTGTGGCAGTCCTTTGTGTGAGGGCAGGCCCTCCACCCTCCCAGCCCAGGAAGACCCATTCAAAATGCAGATGTATGCAAGTGAGGCTGAGTACCCTGTGTTTGGGGTGTGTCTGAGTGAATGCACAAGGAGCTGTCAACTAAACCTAGCCAGACGTGGATTGTAAGGCACAGAAGGATTTAAGTGCAAAGAAATGCTCACTTTCTAAAAGTGGCATTTCCAGAATAGTAATATTAAATCCGACTTCACCAGTCAGTAGGATTTTGTACTACCATTCTGGCCATACTAAATATGACCTCCCTGCTCCTTTCAGATCAGCAGCTGCCACTTCAACAGTGTATGAGGGCAGCCCCAATGTTAGCCTATGAAGGGAGCAGGTCTTCCAGTAGTGCAAAAACGAATTTAGGAGTTTTACACTACCAGGACATATAACTACACAGGTACATGTCCTGCCTTTTACCTCCACAGCACCCTGCTCTAGGGGATACCCAGGGCACACATTAAGGGTGACTTATATGCAGAAAAAGGGGAGTTCTAGGCTTGGCAAGTACTTTTAAATGCCAAGTCGAGGTGGCAGTGAAACTGCACACCCAGGCCTAGAAATGGTAGTCCTGAGACAAGGAAAAGGGGCTACTTAAGTGGGTGGCACAATCCGTGCTGCAGGTCCACTAGTAGCATTTAATCTATATGCCCTAGGCACCTGGAGTGCACATGACTGGGGACTTATAAGTAGATTAAATAGTTCAATCAGGTATGATCCAAAGTTACCATGTTTACAGAGAGAGAGCATATACACTTTATCACTGGTTAGCAGTGGTAAAGTGCGCAGAGTCTAAAAACCAGCAAAACAGTATCCAAAACGAGGAGGGAGGCAGGCAAAAAGTTAGGGGTGACTACCCTAAGGCTGTCAGGTCTAACAACATTGAAGCCCATCTTCTGGACAAGATCACTACTAAACTGTATAAAGCTGCATTATGTTTGCCAAAGTGAGCATCACCTGCAAAAGCAAGGCTTGAGTTTAATATACTAAAGCCATCCTGGGCCAGAAGCAGTGCCTTTCTAACTTTCTGCCACAGGCTCTGATTCACCCCATCAGACTTTACAAATGGTTTACTGTGGCAGGGTCTGGATAGGTCAAGATCCTCCATTAAATGTCATCTTCAAGTCAAGCTAAAAGACCACGTGCTCACAGAAGCTTGGGCAAAACATCTTCCACACTCTCCATTAAAAAAGCTTGCAGTGCCCACAGCGAAAAACCTATCCAGGCTGAATGACTTAGCAATGCTGAGCAAGTGTTTGCATGCTTGGGCAGTGATCAACTCATATACACCTTGGATCCAGCAGAATTCCAACAGTTGCATGTATTTGTTGTGGCTTAAAGCCAGTTTGTTGCCCTCAGGCAGGGAGACTGGAACATGGGGGGTTGATGTCTGGTGTGACGGGCATCATCAGCTCAATGCATGACATGCAGTCTGAGGGAAGAAACCATCACCCAAATTATCTGCTTCTGCCCCACACTGTTGCAGCTGAGAAAACAATCTCCTCTGCAAAGACTTTAATTTTCTGGGAGTTCACACTTGCTGGCAAGCTGTAATTGCCTGTCTGAACCCAGTGAACATCATCTTAATCCTAAATGTTAATACATTGAAATTTCTCAAGGTGGCTGCACTAAATCGGGGCCCTGCTTGCTCCACAGTCGATCTAGAATGACGACCACAAATTTGCTCCAGTATGATGCAGTAGTCGTCAGATATTTGAAGGTGACTTCACACAGCTGCTACTGCATCACACACAGATAGCAATCATCAGCTCAAGCTCTTCAGGCCCTTGCATTGAACAACAGCTACTTAAACTATCCGATGCATGTCTGGGGCACATTAGTGTCACTAATCACACTGCACTTTGCACCTTTCACTTTTTGCTTGTCTGCTCAAAGATGAACACACTAATTCCTGAAGCAACTATGACTGCTTAGTTGCTGTGCCTGCCCTTTTGCTGTTTCATATTTACAGTGGGGGCAAATTAAACGAATGTTCTGTAGACAGTGTAGATGCACTTGACCACATACCATGGGGCTAATTTGCATCTATCATGAACTGGACAACAACAAGCAGCCTCCAGCATGATTAAGTCCCAGGTTAACATTGACACCATGCCCAGTCCTGGTGACTATAGATGCTTATTAATGGAGCCTAGATGCAATGTTTAATGTGCTATCCACTGCTTCCGTGTTACTTTTAAATTGTTTCAATCTACATTGATGGTTGACTGTATTCTTTTTTATTCTTAGCTCTAACTAATCTCTGTGGGGACTCAATGGTTTACTTCTTGTCAGTTTAAGCACTTTATGTTGTATCACCTTTTTCAGTAGCTCACTTTATGTTATTAACAAGTATATTATGTTATACCATTTCTTTTCTATAAGAATTAATTATGCTGAAAGATTTTAATGAAAAACGTTTTTGGAAAGGTTGTAATATACTGTAAAATAAATATAATCTAGTTAATCACTTAAATCATCCTTTCAGTCTGCCATTAGACTAGTGTTAGGAAACAATACATTTGATCATATCACCTTCACACTCATCTTCCTCCATTGGCTTATTGTGCATCCAAGAATCATCATGAACTTGCATGTGCACCATTCACGGCTCCCATTCTGCAGGTTTTCAAATATAAGTGATGCCTTTCACAAAGGCGTCAAACTTTGTGTAATTCTGGAGCAGACCCTTAATGTCAGGTTCCTCAGTGGAGAGACTTCTATTTGCAATCTTGGAGTGATGGGAAAATCCACAAGTCCATGTTTTCTCTGCTCATGTCTGCCAAAGGTAGGAGCGACCCTTTCTGGTAGCCACAATGTTGGTAACAATGGAATGTCTAAGCATATAGTGCCCTCCAGATGGAGCCCCCAAGAGGAAAAACCCAGAAGAGAAAAAACCTCAGGTGTAATCAGAGACTCTGGGGAGGCTGAAGGGGACTGGTTCTGATGGTAGAAAAACACTACTGCAGCAAGGCTCAGGAGGCACAGATAAGGGGCGTGGAATGCCAGATCAGGAGGATAGAAAGGTTTAGAAGGGAAGCAACGGAGCAAGAATCACCTGCAGAAGCAAGGGGACAACAGCTTGAATGATGATACAAAAGCAGTAGCAAGGGGACACCAGCAGGAGCATGGATACACTAGCAGGAGCGATGACAGACCAGTAGGAGTGAGGAGTGTTGCAACGCAAAGGAGAAAGACAGTTCTGCTCCTTATATACCCCAAAACAGAAAGTGACATAGAGGAGCAGCGTTCCTCAGGCTGCAGGGAATTGTTTGTGGCATCCCATTGTATAACGCAGAATGCCAGGGAGACAGTCGAGTGAGCCATGGGTTATGCTGTGCCCCAGGGTGTAACAGACAAAGGGGCTTACTTAAGATTTTGCAGAGCAGGCAGATCACTATAAAAGAGCACTCCTCCTGTGCTGCCAAACCTGCTGTGTTTTCAGAATAGTCATATTGTCCTGTTTAGAGTAGCATGACGGTCACTCATTTTCATTGCCATTGTCTGGCAAGCAATATATGTTGGGCATGATTAATGCTCCCCACCTGCAGGGAAAAGTCTTCCTGTACATTGGGGCATTACTTTTTTTTATTAACAGACAAGCTCTTGTTCTTGGAGCTGGTATTCTGAAAAAAAAAATGTTTGCAGAGTGGATGCTTTAAATACTGCACCAGCATGGCAAACTTTACTGCTGGACACAAAGGCCCTCATTACAACCCTGGCAGTCGGTGTTAGAGCGGCGGTAATACTGCCAACAGGCCAGCGGTTAAAAAAAAAGGGATTTGGACCCTGGCGGTTACTGCCATCCAACACTGCCACTTTAACACACCGACCGCCAGGGTGGTAACAGCTGCTGGGCTGGAGACTTCGGTCTCCAGCCCGGCAGCTGTCACATTCCCACCCTCGGGATTATGACCCGGCCTACCGCAATGGTTTCTCTGGTTTTTGTACTGCCACGGAAACCATGGCGGTAGGCACTAACAGTGCCAGGGAACCCCTGCCCTGGCACTGATATGGGTCTCCCCACCCCCTCCCCAGAGTCCTCCCCCACCCTCCCCACCCGCTCTTGCCCCCGCACATATACACACCCACACCCATATACACACATGCACACATGGATACCCACCTCCACCCACGCATGCACACATACGTACCCACACACCACAACACACACCAACATACCTTGTCACACACATGCATCCACAACACACAACACTCACAATCACTCATTCATGCATGCATACAATGCGACTCACACCCACAAGCACGCATCCCAAAACATACACCCACCCCCCCCCACACCCTCCAATACCCCTCTCCGGTCGGAGAACCTGACTTACCTGCTTGCAGGGGGTCCTCCGCTGGAGACGGTCTGCGGCGCTGCTCTCAGCAGCAGCGTCCGCCAGCAAAACACCGCCAGGCCGTATCATTGCACCACTGCCATCCGCCGCCATGACCTTCGGTGGTGTTCCGCCAGATTTCTTGAGGAATACCGTCGGCAGTCATAATACGCATTGCCGGCTGGTAGCCACGGCAGCGGTATGTTGGCGGCTGTCGCAGTGGTGGTAGGCAGTCAATATCGCCAATGTTAAAATGAGGGCCAAAGTCACCATGTGTGCGGCTCCATTCACAGGAGTTGCATTCTAGAAAAGAAGTCACCAGTTAGGTGTGCAATCTCTAAATATGGTTTGTGGCCCTTCACCAGGGTGGTGAAGGTCATGACCTCCTTCTGCTTGGTAATACAGCAGGCCACTCATTAAGTGGCTAAATAATAAAAATATTTCCACCAAAGTATGGGCCTGATTTAGAGTTTGGGAGATGGGTTACTCCATCACAAACGTGACAGATATACTGTACTCTGTATTACGATCGCCATAGGCTATAATAAAATCATAATCTGGCAGAAGGGATATTTTTCCCGTTTGTGGCAGAGTAACCCCTCTGCTAAACTCTAAATCAGGCCCTATGTTTTGTCTTGCTCTCAGGATCTAGAATTCATTTCCTGCCCAACTTGATATCCATGCCTCAATCCTTCCTAACACATCAGGACCCCTTCATGAGTACTCAACCTCAGCAAGAATCTGAAGATCTTGCGCTTCAACCAACCCCACAGATATTTTCCAGATGGCTCACAACTACTCCCACTCGGCCTCCACACCTGCTCAAGTGCCTGGATACACTTACATTGAAAAGTGCACTCAACAAATTAACTTAAGATAACAATCCTTATCTTATAGAAAGCCTTGAAGTCTCATCTCTCTAAGTTCGTCTGAATGCAAACACTGAGCTCATTCATATTTCTTCCATTGTACGCCTGATATTTTGTATTTTTTCCTTGTCTGTGTACATAGCTCTACTGCCATAGCGCCTAGAAATTCACTCTTGAAAAATCAGAATATGTAACTAATTGAATAAATACCTTTAGAAGCGATATGCTTCTTGTATTCTTACTGCTCCAACGGTATTTAAATTAATTTCTAGAAGGATTCCTTATAGGTCTTTAAATTTATAATTTGCTTAAGTTGTTATAGTGGAAACGCATTTTTCAGTATCTGAAGATCCAATAGGTAAAATTGTTAGTCGTCAAACGAATTTTCAAGGGAGCTCAGGACCCTGGTTTAATCTAAATACTGATTACAACTTCTACCCGATGTTATGATCTAAGGTTTCCTGGGACGCTTCTCGGAGTAAACCTATGTAGAAAACTCGCAGGGTGACTTTCATGGAATTTGAATGAATTGAATGTACTCTGATAATTATCAATACTGTTTTATTACTTTACTCAGTATATAAATTCTGAAGCACAGAATCAGCTTTAGGGACTTTTGCATAATAATAATAGGCAGACAGCAATACACATTCAGATTATAGCGATGCTTTCTGCTCCACTTTCAAATTGAAGCCTGAGATTTACTTATTATGCCCTTTCCTTTCCACTGTAGCCTTGAGTGGATTAAATATCCCTACAGTTAATCAAATTCAGCTTCTTCAGTGAGCCTATTTGCACTGAATAAAGAGATCACATTAAATTCAACCTTTTTCTTATTCAGAAGTATTTAAAACTATTCTCATTTCTGATGTTGTGGACTAACTGGCATACAAGTATGCCTGCGCTCGTATAGATAAGCAGACACCCAATGCAGAGTACAAATAATCTCAGCCTTTAAGGGCAGGTGCAACAGTTTGTATATAATAAACAAAGAGAGGTGTACAGTATTTTTTCTACAGTCTAGGTATTTTTATTCCAGGTCACATACAAGATGCATGTAGATTTGCTGCTACGATAACAAACATATTAGTATATAAAAAAGACACATTGAAACTAATGCACAGCAGGTGATAAAGATAACATTGTCTTAACAATTTTTATTTTCTCGTTACAAACTAGCTGAGTGAACGAAACATCTTGTCAATAATTTCAATGCTTTCTTGAGCCTTCCAAACATTATAGCCTCGGAACGTTGTGAAATCATGAAGTAAATACTTTCACTAGACAACACCGTATTAGGCGGAAGCCAGATCAGAGGGACAATTTATTAGTCGCAAGCCAGATCAGAGGCCAGACAATTTTGTATAATTAGGTGCATTCGCAATGATTAGAGTTTCTCTGGTCATAGCTAGTATTTTTTCTTCTGCTATTCAGTTTTGTCTCTTAGGGGCAGAATTGTGGTTTGGCATAAAGGGTACCCCATCACAAACATGCTGTAGTTCCCTTTCCAACAAACTCTCAGTTTTGTCACTCAATTCAGAGTCTGGCGGACCAGATTTGTGTGGGGGCGGTGCCCCCATTGGCTCTAGCATCAGAAAACTTACTCTGACGACCTAGCAGATTAGAGCCGCCAGACGAAAACCATCTGATCATCCACTCTATTTAGGGCTGACAATGTGATGGATTTTGTTTCTAACCATCACCGACAGGAACAACCTGGAGATCATGGATAGAAATACAATTACCCCACGATATTCAAGGGAAGAAAACTCCCGGGTTGTGGGGGTCATTATTTATTTAGTTTTGAAAAACTAAATGTTGGATGGATGGCCATCAAAACTGTTTGCTCCTGAAACACTTCCACACCTCTCAATCACAAGACTTTCATGTCATTCCATTTGCTTCTAGTGGGAGTTTACTGAAGGATTTATGCTGTCACCTGGCAAAGTCACTTGGCCTCTTTCACAAACATTCAATAAAGAATAAAAGGTTCAGATAAATGACTTCCCTGTGACATTAATGGACATATTTATATTCTGTTTGCACTGACTTTGCATCTTTTTGTGATGCAAATTTGGTGCAAACTTAACTCCATATTTGTATTTTGACTCTAGACCCATCTAGCGTCAAAATATAGGAGTTAACGTCGTTTTTTGGATGCGCAAACCCACCTTGTGGCAATGAGATGCAAGGTAGGCGTTTCTGTCAAAAAAATTGACTCTAAGCCCATAACGCCTTATTTATCCTCCCATACAAAAATGGTGCATGGGTGGGTCTAAATAATGGCGCTAAGCAGGCTTCGCACCATTATTTAACGCCTGGGTCGGACCAGGCGTTAGAGGACCTGTGGACCAATTTCCATGATCAAACACCATGGAATGGGCCCACAAGCACCAGGAACACTGCCACCCACACCAAAGGGACACCAGAGGATAGGGGACCCCATCCCAGGTAAGGAAGATAAGTATAGGTAAGTATTTAAAAAAACAAATTAAGTGCCATTGGGGGCCCTGACATGGGCCCCCCTGCATGGCACTGAGTGCAATGGCAATGCCCATGGGACACTGGTCCCCTGTGCTGACTATTGGGGTGGTGGGTATGACTCCTGTATTTTATAAGACAGGAGTCATGTGTTATGGATGGTTGTGCATCACGAAATGACGCCAGGATGGTTAATGTAATTTGATTGTCCCTAACCAGTGCAGAGTTTTTTTTTTGGGCGAAACCCCCTTCACCCGTACCACCACCCCCACCTAGCTAACGTCATTTTTTCTGACGCTAACCCAAGCTTAGCGCCGGTTTGTGACATTCCATAAATTTGGCACCCGGCTGGTGCTTTGGAATGACACAAGCCGGCACTATACTTTTTGGCGCAAAACTGCGTTTGCGCCGTTTTGTATCAAAAACTATAAATATGGGCCTAAGTACTAGAAAAATAAACATGCAAGAATGTAAGACAAGTTGTCCTTAGTGCTGCTTTAAAGAAAACATGGGTGCTGCTATCAGTGGTGCAGCAGATGAAGTGGGTCTTGGCCCCTTGTGTCTAAGAGGCCCACTGCAGCCCATTTATACCCTCCTCTTAATTCCCTCCCAGGGAAAGGGGGACAATTTACCCTCCTTACTGTAGGACACATGGTTACCATTCTGCACTACTGGAAGGAAATCCTGCATCCTACTTTTGTTATAGCCATTGTTTTTAAAGAGCAGAGCAAAAATAACCTATGGGTATTTAAATCAGCAGTGAAGCTCCAAATAGATTCCCTCCCTCCCTCATATGCTTCCTCAATTAATATGTTTCTGAACCATCCCTTTTAGTCACTTCCATGTTTGCCCTGGTTTGAATGCTATCTATCAGCCTCATTGATCCCTCAACTGCGGGGCATCCCATACATTCAATATATGTCGGATTGCTACATTTCAAGGAATGGTTGTGTTCCTTTGATCGTTGAGTGGTATTGATTTTGAAAGTTTTGAGGATATAGTATAGTGTACGTCACTGTATAATAGTCCCACAGAATCTCTTTAGCTGTATGCAATTAGACATATGCAGTGAGGTGTGGGATAATAAGGGTATCTGTTTCTTTAATCAAACCAATCTCTGATTTCTTTCTCTTCTCTTCATTGTTATCAACCTATTTATGTTTAGGCACCACTCTCACCCCCTCTCTTTGTACTTAAAGAAGATATCTCTAGGCATAGTTGGCCTTCTGCACAACACTGTACACTGCCTTATAGTCATGCATTCCCTTTATTACCACCATGGTTCCCACTATGTTTGTCATCAAATTATGTTTATTAACACCTACCACCCTAAACCTTAAGTAATCAGAATTTGGTCAGTGAATGGTTGAAAATCATTTTTTATGCAGATATTACATGGTTGGATATTGCTAAATTAGCAAAAAGGAAACAATACAAACAGTAGGTGACACACCTGGGAAAGATACATTTGTTTGCCCTCTAGAATTGGGGTGGACAGCCTAGGTTTTGGAAAGCCAGATCCAGGCCATATTTCCAGGACAACGAATATGTAAATGGGTCCATTTCATTCATGGTATGCAAATTTATCACGTGGCTATCCTAAAAATCTGAATTTAATGCAACCTTTCTAGACCTAGGTTGAACACTCCTGTTCTAAAATATCTGGACACTGGTTGAAATGACACCATGAATCACAGTGTTGCTTGCTGTTAAGGGCCAATACCTAGAAATTAATGATGTATAATAAAAGTGTCTTACAGCAACCTTACTAAATGCAGAATGTTCCGCAATTTAGAATATAATTAAATTCAGAGGGGAATAATGTTTGCTGGTTATTGCTTCTGAAAGATGTATTACTTTTCAGAAGCAAAAAGAACAGATGTTGGACGGAATGCTGAACAAAGCAAACGCTCATCCCCAGTCACAAAAATCTGGGTTTACTCCATCATTTTTTTTTTTTGCCCACTACTCCGTCCCAGTTTAGACGCAACCATATGCAAATCAGTCTTGACCCTGTTCCCCATGGGAACAGTCCAGCCTGAACTGCCAAGCTAGGTCCTCCTAGGATGGAAAATAAGCATCCTGAGACTAGCTTCAAGGTATCCCTCTTCATCAGTCAGGCTAGCTTGAATCCGGTGGCATAGTGAGCCCGGGACCCATGTCTGGATATACCCTGCACACTTAGTGTGACAAAAGCAAAAAGAACAGATGATGGGCAGAATGCTGAATAATGTAAACATTCATCCCCATTCACAAATATCGGGGTTTAATCCATTGTTTCTTTCCCCACTACGCCACCCCAGTTTGAACCCAGCCATATGCAAATCAGTCTTGACTCTGTTCCCCATGGGAAAGTCCAGCCCAAACTTCCAAGCCAGGTCCTCCCTGGATCAGAAACAAGCATTCTGGGTCCGGTTTCAGGGTATCACCCTTCATTAGCCAGACTAGCTTGAATCCAGTGGCATAGTGAGCCCGGGACATCATCTGGGAATACTCAGCACACTCAGGATGACAAAAGGGAAAAGAATAGATGATGGAATGCTTGCTGAACAATGCAAACATTCACCCCAGTCACAAAGATCTGGGTTTAATACCTTGTTTTTTTTTTCCCCACCATGCCACTGCAGTTTGGACCCATCCATATGCAAATCAGTCTTGACTCTGTTCTCCATGGGAACAGTTAAGCCATGGGAACTGCCAAGCCAGGTTCCCCCGGATCGGAAACAAGCATTCTGGGGCTGGTTTCAGAGTATAACCTTTTATCAGCCAGACTAGCTGGAATCCAGTGGCATAGTGAGCCGGGACCCACGTCTAGGAATACCTGGCAGATGTAGGGTGAAAAAACAAAAAGAACAGATGATGGACGGGATGCTCAACAATGCAAACAATCACCCCAAATTACAAAGATCTGGGTTTAATCTGTTGTTTTTTTTGCCCACCACTCCGCCCCACTTTGGACTCAACCATATGCAAATCAGTCTTGACCCTGTTCCCCATGGACACAGTCCAGCCTGAACTGCCAAGCCAGGTCCTCCCTGGATTGGAAATAAGTGTCCTGGGACTGGCTTAAGAGTATCACCTTTCATCGGCCAGGCTAACTTGAATCCAGTGGCATAGTGAGCCTGGGATCCGCATCTGGGCATACCCGGCGCACTTAGGGTGAAAAAAACAAAAAGAACAGTTGATGGACGGAATGCCGGACAATGCAATCACCCCAAGTCATAAAGATCTGGGTTTAATCCTTTGTTTTTTTGTCCACCACGCCACCCCAGTTTGGACCCAGTCATATGCAAATTATGCATATTAATCTTTGCAAATGTATACCTTTGCTTGTGTATGGTGGATGTTTGACGTTGTGATCTTGTTTTACTCAGATAAATATTGGCTATTTTCCTAAACTGATGTTGAGTGCTTTTGAGGTGTGTCCACTGTGTTACTGTGTGTGTTGGTCCAAATACTTTACACACTGCCTCTGAGATAAGCCAGACTGCTAGTGCCAAGCTACTAAGGGGGTGTGCAGGGGTTATCTGAGCTGTGTATCTCCTTTACACTGACTAGAGTGAGGGTCCCTGCTTGGACAGCGTGCAAACTGACCACCAACCAGAACCCTAATTTTTAACCTTGGTGATCAGCAGTGAGGATAACACTTGCATTTGTACTTGACATATAGTGATTGGTGTACAATACTGTTTTCAGTACAGACTATTATGTGACTACATACTACTTGTTTTCCTCTCTGTGCATTAAAAAAACAATTGCTTCCTTTTACTCTTTTTTCCCTTGGGATCTATCTGCCTTTTTTGAACTTTTGAATCTTTATTGAACCTCACCCAAAGCATGTTTCAATCTGGGGATGCACCAGCTGTTGCTACAACGTTGTGTTTGAGTTGGAAAAACTGGATAAGTATACAGTTGCTGAGCTTAAACAATTTTGCAAAGAACTTTCCTGCCCGATTAAAAGCTCCACTAGGAATCAAAAGCTGCAAAAGGCCCTGAGGGCCTGGTTGGCAGCTAAGGAGGCTGGGGGGGGGGGGCACACAGAGGAGGAGAATGTGGATGAGGAGGTGCAGAGCATACATGATGTTGTTTTGACCTACCTGGGGAGGGCCTCTAGGGCAGGTAGTAGTGTTTCTTCCAAAGGTCTTACCCTAGAGGAGCTGCAGAACAGACAAGCAGAAAGAATGTACCATTTCGAGTTAGAGAAACCTAAAATGGAAATGGAAAGGAAAAGATTAGACATAGAAGAGAAAAATATGTTTTTGGCTCATGAGTTAAGTTTGAGAGAGCTGGACCAAGGGAGCCAGTCCGCAAATATGGTGGCAGCAATACCACAGTGCCGCCTAAAAGTAGGGTATGCATCCCAAAGGATTTAGTGAAGGCTTACAAAAGGGAGGATGACATATACCTGTGGTTAAGGAGTATGAGTCAGCTCTCCAAATGAACATGGTCCCTGAGGTACACTGGGGGGGTCTGTGGAAGCACTTTGAGGTAGAGGGGAGGAACACCCTGACATCCTTAGGGGATCCTTGTTGACTCTCCTATTCTATCATCAAGGACGCCGTACTAACTAGGTATGGTCTCACCCCTGAGTAGTGCATAGAAATGTTTAGATCCTATAAGAAAAAAACAGAATCCTAAACTTGGTTGGAATGTGCAGATTCTTTCTGCAGGTCACTGGAAGGTTGGATGAAGGGCAATAAGGTAACATCTTAGGTGGGGCTGTACAATTTGTCTGCATGGGAGCACTTGTATAGTTTTTGTTTTCCAGAGCAGCGCCAGCACCTAATTGACAGCAAGCTGACTGTCCCCAGGAAGCAGACCGGTGCGAGAGCACCAGGGTTCAAAAGAGGTATTCAGAAGACTGTGGGCAGGGTCCCCATCAGAAGAAGTAGGGGGTAAGGGTAAATAGGAGGAGTTTTCTGAAGGGCCCCAACCTAGTTCCCAGGGTAAGGATTCCCAGCCCCCAGGTGAGAAGAAACCATGGGTCTCTAAACCTAGAGAGAATGCTCCCTGCATGGGATTTGCATGTGATCAGGTGGATCACATGAGGGGGAATCCCAAATGTCCCACGTGGACACCAGCACGTACTGATCCTCAGTCACAGGGTTTGGCGAATGTAGCGCTTGGGGAGGAGTTGGTTCCAGGAAAGGGTTGGGAGCCAGCTGAGATGACCCTTGTCCCACTAGGGGACAGAGAGATGGTCCAAAGGACCCTTGTGCCTGAGAACATTAAAATATACAGGTGGTGAGTGACCATCAATGGACAGAGGCTGAAGGCTCTGAGAGACACAGGAGCCAGTGTGACTACTGTGAGGTGTCACCTGGTGTCTGAAGAGCAAGTAGTTCCCCATGTACTTACCAAGTAGTTGTGGAAGACAACTCAGAGCACCTGTGTAATGTGGCGCAGGATCCCTTTGAGTGGGGGGGTCTCAGGTTTCTTGAGGGTAGCTGTGAGTCCAACCATGCCTCTTGTTTGTCTGCTAGGCAATGACCTGGAGGATTTCCCTTGGAGTGAGGAGGAACGCTGGTCACACTTGGAGATGTTGGGTCTGCCTGGGTGGGCGTGTGTGACCACACGGTCTATGGCAGCTCATCAGGGTGATCAGGAGGCCCTGGAGCCTGAAAGAGTGTCCCAGGTGCCTGCCAGGAAGAGGAAGGGCAAGGGGCATGGGAAACCCACCACAGAAGTTCCCACGGTCCAGGAGGAGACTGAACCTGAGGGGAACACTCCAGAGCCTACAGGGGAACAAGTGGTTGAACTGGGGGTGGTGCCTGAGCTGTCCCATTGGCAGCAGGAAGGGGGTCCCACTAGGGAAGAATTCTGTGAGGCACAGAAGTCATGCCCAACTCTTGAGGGTCTGTGCTGACAGGCTGCAGACCAGGCATCTGGCAAGGAGTCGGGATCACACTGGATCTATGAGGAGGATTGCCTCCTGTATAGTGAGTACAAGCTTGCTGGGACTTGGGCAGCATGAGTGCTGGTGGTACTCCAGCACTTCAGAGCCTTCCTACTGGGTCTGGCTCATGATGTGCCTTTAGCAGTACATTTGGGGCAGAACAGGAACTTTAAGAGGCTTGTCACCCACTTTTACTGGCCCCAAATATGCAGGCGCTCTGACGCAAATTGCAGGCCTTGCCAAACTAGTCAGGCAAGTGGCAAGAGTGGGGGGAAGTGCAAGGCCCCCCCCAACCTTTTCCCATTGTGAGCACCCCTTTCGAGCAGGTGGGCATTGACATTGTGGGGCCTCTGGATCCCAAGACAGTTATAGGCAACAGGTTTATTCTGGTCTTGGTGGACCATGCCACCCGGTACCCGGAGGCCAACCCTCTGAGGTCAATGACAGACTCTGTGGCGGGCCAGGCATTGATGGGGATTTTTACCTGTATAGGTATCAACCTATATGAAGTCTCTGTGAAAGGAGTGTGGGGTAACCTACATGTTCACCACTCCTTACCACCCCCAAGGAAATGGGTTGGTTGAAATGTTCAAATGCACCCTGAAGGGCCTGATTATGGGTCTGTCAGAACCCCTAAGGTGTAAGTGGGACATCCTCTTGCCATGTCTTCTCTTTTCTTACAGGAAGGTACAGCAAAAGGGACTTGGGTTTAGCCCCTTTGAGCTGCTTATTGGTCACCCTGTGAGAGGACCTTGAAGTCTGTTAAAGGAGGGCTTGGAGAAAACCTCCAGTAAGCCCCCCAGTATGTGCTAAGCTACGTACTGGCCTTTAGAAACCAGCTATGTGCTTCAGACCACTCACTCAGTTGAACCTAGAAGCCAGCAAGGAGGACATGAAACGGTATGACCAGAATACCACTCTGGTCGACTTTCAGCCTGGCCAGAAAGTGTGGGTCATGGCCCCAGTGGAGCCTCGTGCTCTCCAGGATAAGAGGACTGGGCATTTGAGGTGGAGGAGCTCAGGAGTGATGTTACCTATCTGGTGGACTTTCAGACTACCAGGAACCCTTTGAGGTTCCTGCAGGCGAACCGTCCCAAACCTCACTTTGAGATGTCTGAACAGACTATTCTCTTGGCAACAGATGATTGGGTGGAAAAGGAGAATGAGCCTCTTCCTGACCTTCTGTCTGCCCAGGAAAAAGATGGGTCTGTGGAGGTTGTGAACCTCTTCCCAACTCTGACCCCAAAACAATAGCGGGACTGTTGCCAGTTGCTGGGACTGTTTGCCTCCTTGTTTTCCTTTACCCCAGGGACACTAATTTGTGTACCCATGATGTGGACACTGGGGACAGTCCACCTATAAAACACAAGATTTATAGGGTGACTGACAAGGTCAGAGCCAGCATCAAGGATGAGGTTTCCAGGATGCTAGAATTAGGGATAATTGAGTTCTCCAGCAGTCCTTGGGCAAGCCCAATGGTCTTAGTCCCAAAGGCTACTACCCCCTGTGCTACCCCAGAACAGAGGTTATGTGTGGACTACAGTGGACTCAACGTCATCACTAAGACTGACGCGCACTACATCCCTAGAGCAGATGAGCTCACAGATCAGCTAGGAGCACTAAAGTTCCTCAGCATGTTTGACTTAATGTCCGGGTACCGGCATATTGCCTTAACCGATGGGGCAAAGGAGAGATCTGCATTTTCCACCCCAGAGGGGCATTACCAGTTCTGGGTTATGCCAGTTGGGATGAAAAATGCCCCTGCCACCTTTCAGAGATTGGTCAATCATGTGTTGGCTGGGCTGGAGGATTTCAGCGTAGCCTACCTGGTTTACATCGCAGTGTTCAGCTCCAGCTAAGAGGAACACCTGCAACACCTCTGTGAAGTGCTGAGGGCTCTGTAGAAGTCAGGCCTCACTATTAAGGCCAGTAAGTGCCGAATAAGGGCAGGGGTCTGTGGTTTACCTGGGACACCAATTGGGGAGTGGCCAGGAGGCACCCCAACAACCATAAATTGACACTATTCTGGCTTGGGAGCCCCCCAAGACCCAGATAGATGTGAAAGCCTTTTTAAGTCTCACCGGTTACTACAGGAGGTTAGTCAAGGGGTTTGCCACCATTGTTGCCCCCTTGACAGAGCTGACATCCAAAAAGCAGCCCAAGAAAGTGGTCTGGACTGAGGCTTGTTAAGCCTTTTTTGATGCTCTGAAGGCAGCCATGTGCACGGCACCCGTGCTGAAGGTACCCGATTTCTCTAAGGAATTAGTTGTGCAGACTGACACTTCAGAGCATGGTGTGGAGGCAGTTCTAGCACAGCTAAATGAAGAGGACCTAGACCAGCCTGTAACCTTCATTAATAGGAGGTTACTTCCCCAGAAACAGAGGTGGAGTACAATTGAGTGAGAAGCTTTTGCTGTGGTCTGGGCACTGAAGAAACTGAGGCCCTACTTGTTTGGGACTTACTTCCGGGTTCAGACAGACCACAGGCCCTTCACATACTCAATGCAGATGAGGAGTAAGAACTCAAAACTGTTGAGGTGGTCTATCCCCCTACAGGGAATGGACTTTACGGTGGAACACCGTCCTGGTACGGAACACACCAATGCTGATGGTCGGTCCAGATTCTTCTGCCTTAGTGATGAGAATGCCCATGAGGTTGGGTAATTCTCCCCACTTTCAGCTGGGGGGGAACACATGTTAGACATGGCATACTTAGCATGGTTTCCCCTGTCTTTTTGCCTCTGCTCCGTGTGCTTTTAACTGTATGCTGGAATTCATTTTTGCTGTTTTTGGTACTCTGAGCACTTTACCACTGCTGACCAGTGCTAATGTGCAAGTGCTCTCTGTGTAAATTGTAACTCTAATTGACTTTTCCATGATTGTCATATTTGATTTACCAATAAGTCCCTAGTAGAGTGCAATAGAGGCACAGGGCCTGTAGCCCAAATGGTACTAGTGGGCCTGCAGCACTGATTGTGCCACCCAGATTAGTAGACCTGTAACCATGTCTCAGACGTGCCACTGCAGTGTCTGTGTGTGCAGTTTTGAACTGCCAGTTCAACTTGGCAAGTGTACCCACTTGCCAGGCCTAAATCGTCCCTTTTTCTACATTTGCGTCACCCCTAAAGTAGGCCCTATGTAGCCGCCTGGGCAGGGTGCAGTTTATTTAAGTTAGGACATGTACTGGTGTATTTTTTTTAATCTGTTTTATTATTTTCAAAACATATCAACTGTAGAAACTACAGAAACGGGTATGATATGCATTACAGTAGAATAGCATTGTCCAAAGATCTTTGTACATGACGTATGACATTATTACCATATACTGCGCTGCCATAGTAACACCCACAATATTGTCAGACATAGACACCAATATAATTTGCTGGTTGACCCCCCATAAATAACAATTATATAGGCATTAACATTTGTCATTGCAAACTTTCGTGGCACATAAGTGGATAGATTGAACATCGCACCTCTGGGTCTCCTTCCCGGCCCAAACTTGGCAAGCCGATCCATCTAACCCACTAGTCGGGCTAGTGTCAATATAAAGCGATCTTTCCAATAGTGAACACTTAAAGGTTTCACCATGTCCTGTTGCAGGAGTGTGGTTAGTCTGGTTGTGAATGGACCTGCCTGGGAAAGTAAGGGATAGCTATATGTAGTTCGATAGTCAAGCAGTCCATTGGACTCTTCAAGGTGGACGGTTGTCATTTTTGGCTTCGAGTTTTGACACTAGCGCGTCCGATGTGTCATAGCCTGTGCTGAGCTGGCCCCTGTTGCAGAGGGATCGGAGTGTGTGTAATTCTGTGAGTGCACATTTTAGTGTCAGGTTGCACCAGCTAGAGACCTCTGGCAGCATGGGTGCTTTTCATCTCATATCAATTAATCTTTTGTACATGATGAACGCCAGGTCAGCAAACCTATGGATATGTGTATGCTTTTTGGATCTAGGGCGAATTCCCAGAAGACAGGACTCTGGGGTGGGGGCGAATGTGTGGTCCGTAATGTCAGAGATATTTGCTACTATTACCTGCTGTTCTTTCAGCAGCTAGGTGCATTCCCATACCACATGATAAAACCCAGCCGCAGTAAACCCACACCGAGGACAGCCAGGGTTTGAAACTGGGTACATGCGTTGAATACTGTGTGGGGATAAATATGTATGGTGACAAAATTGAACTGTGTGTGATGAAATCTAGGGTTACAGGATACCCTCTTTACCTGTTAGAGAGCTTCCGCCCACATTTTGGGTGTCAAGGGCTGTGGGAGATGTGCATTCTATTTATTAAGTGCCACCTCTGGCTGCATGACATTGCTTCCTGATAATGTTCTATATAGAGTAGTTATTACCTTTTTTTAACCGATGCCTGTCAATAACATATGAAGGGCAGGAGAGCACGGAGGTTCCCTGTCGCCCTGCCCCCAGGCTGCTCTGATTAAATGACAAAAAGCATGATAAGTTAGGAAGTGTCCCAGACCCAGGGAGGTAAGTTCCATAATAGCTTCAAATGACATTAGTACACCACCCGCGAAGTAGTCTCCTACAGTCTCGATCCCTGCCTCTATCCAGGAAGTAATGGAATTAGATTTGGGCAATTGTGTACCACCCGGCAATTGTCCAATCGGGATTAGGGGTGAGTATCGGGGGAAGGCATTCCACCCTGCATATACCACTGCCAGCATGTATGAGAACTTTCAATAGAATGTTGTCTTCCGTTCGCATTTGTGTACGTTCCGATAGCCAAGTGTATAGGGGGTATCTTTCAGGTATGTCTGCACCAATGACACTTCCGCGCTCTCAGGGGCACCCAACCAATGCACAGGCCACTCTAATTGAGATGCAGCTGAGTAAAGTTAAAAATTCAGTGCACCTAAACCCCCGTCCTAAAGTGGGAGCAACAGGGTTGTAAGTGCTACTCGGTATCTATCTCGGCCCCATATGAGTCCTAGTAGTAAACTATTCAATTCCAAAAAGAAGCTCTTAGGAACAACTATGGGCAGAGCTGCAAAGAAGTATAGTAGCCTTGGTATTGCAACTTGTTGGCTATCGCCACTCTGTTCAGGTGCAAAAGCAGTAACGAATTCTAAAAGTGGAGCGATCCTCCTATTGATCGGAGCGCACAAGCCAAGTTACTGTCTCTCAGGGCATCTATCTTATGCTACACTTGAATGCCCAGGCATTCAAAGGAATCCAATCACCAAGCTAATCAATAGGTAGAAAGTGCGTCCCTAAGGGAAGCTGACGACTTCATTAGGGGGAAATGGCAATATTTGGACCAATTAACCTGGAGACGTGCTACTGTTCCAAAGGTATCCAGTAATGACATCACATCAGGTAGAGTAACCCTGCCGGTCTCTAGGTAAATCAATGCATAATCTGCATAAAGCAATATGATATGGTGAATTCCCATCCTCCGGCTCCCCATTACGTAGCTCTCAGGAAATGTACTGGTGTGTTTTATATGTCCTGATAGTAAAATACTGCCAAATTCGGTTTTCACTGTTGCTTGACATATCTCTTCCATAGGTTAACATGAGGACTGCCTTCAAATATCCTTTAAATCAGTTTCCCATTGGGAGCAGAGAGAGATGCAAATTTTGTGGTCTCTGAACTCACAAATTAAAAACGTATCATTTGGTAAAGTTGTTTTTAAGATGGTAAGTTTGAAAATGGCACTTTTATAAAGCGGGCATTTTCTTGCTTAACCATTCTGTGCCTCTGTATGCCTGTGGAATCCACGTCTGGGTCAGACTTACAGTTGGGCTGTTTGTGAATTCCCTGTAGACAGTGACACAAAGGGTGCTGAGGAGTGTCCTGCTTATCCTGATGAGTCTCCTGGGCTAGAGTGGGGAGGTAGGAGCTGACACTTACACCTGAAAGGACTGTGTCTGTGCTCACACAATACAGTCTCCAACCCCCTGGTGTGTGTCTGGGGCCAGGCCTGGGCAAGGCAGAATCTTGTGAACAACAGAGTCTTTCCTTTGAAGCTTCCCTACTTCAAAGGTAGAAATGAGCAAAAGTAGTATAAGCAAAAACCCAGACTTGTAGAACACTTCTGGATCAAGAGGAACCTCTGCCAAGGAGAAGAGCTGAAGAGCTGGAGGAGAAGTTCTGCCCCTTTGCTGTGTGTGCTTTGCTGAGTTGGCCTGCAGTTGCTTCTTCTGCCTATGAGAGGACAAAGACTGTGCTTTGCATTGTATCCTGCTTGTGAAGTTTCTCCAAGGGCTTGGACTGAGCTTGCCTCCTGTTAAGAAGGCTCACGGACAGCAAAGACTTCACCTACCAGCTTCTGGGGTCACATGTTGTGGAAACTAACTCACCAGGTGGTACCTATTCCATTTTCTAGGCCCTTGGGAGTAAAAGCTGATGTAAAACTAAGAAAACCAAGTGCACCATCTTTGGACACCACCTGGATTGATGCAACTGCCTGACCTGTGACGCCACCTGCACCTGAAGCCGTGGTCCACTCTGGAGGTTGATGACTGTGACTTACATTGCAGGTCTGACGCCGCAGCAGCCGCTGACGTCTCATGACTTTGTGAGTCCTGAGTGCCGTGTCTCCGATGTCTGTGACACCTGACTCTTCCAAGGCGCCTGCAGCTCCTCGGCATGAGTGCACCCCCATGAGGTTGCCCCACCGTGCCTTGACCCACTGGACATCGACCACTCCACAGCAAGGACCCGATTCTTCGCACCGACGTCTCCGCTCCACTGCCGTGCAGCACCGGAGATGACGACGCAGCGATCCAGCGACGCCTCACTTGCCCGACTTCATGCATCAGCTTGTTTCCTCACTTTCAAAAAGTACTGCACCTGGGCATTTGTGCATCTCCATGACCGGCGCCATTGGCATCAGATTGTTGTGAATGACTCCATCATGATGCCGTGATAACACCAAATTGAAGCATTTGTGTTTTTAAGCGTTTTTATCTTTGCTTGTGTAAGTTGGATTTTTATCATTTTGGTCTTGTTTTACTCAGATAAATATTGGTTATTTTTCTAAACTGTTGTTGAGTGCTTTTGTGTTGTTTTGACTGTGATACTGTGTGTGTTGGTACTAATACTTTACACACTGCCTCCGAGTTGAGCCTGACTGCTGGTGCCATACTACCAAGGGGGGGTGAGCAGGGGGTTATCTGAGCTGTGTATCTCCCTTACCCTGACTAGAGTGAGGGTCCCTGCGTGGACAGAGTGCAAGCTGTCTGCCAACAAGAGTCCCCATTTCTAACAATGATAATTTCCTCCAGTTTCCCTCATGCAAGAATCTACCCCTGCAAAGGCTTGACACAGATATGTATTTCCCCTAGATTCCTGAGAGTGGAGCTATGAGATGTGTGTATTTTCAATGGGTTTGACCGGGGATTCACACACACTAGGGACGTTTTTGATGGGGAGATTGCACAGAGGGTGTCTGCAGTATTTGGGTCCTGGATCACTGGCACCCAAGGATAAACAAAATTCACAATTTACTTTTCTGTGACAGACAACTCTAGAGCTTTTGACAAATGGCAAAAAAAAACACAATTCATCACTCCTACATATCTCCTGATAAAAAGAGTACCCCACATGTATGATTGAAATATTCCATAGGACAGGAATATCCACAATGTCCCCATGTGAAGACTGGCAGTGGACGAAGAATTCAGCTCTGCTGGCAGAGTTCACAGAGTGTTGCCCACTCCGAGCTCCACATGGAGTGCAGTTTTTTCTATTGCGTGGCTCGCCAGTGTTAAGTTGGCAAGCTAAAGAAATCTCTAAGTTGGAGAGTGCAGGTGAGATTTCTGAACGTGGGCGTTTGCGGCAGGTCACTATCGCTCGCATTGAGAATGTTGCAGCTCTAGTAGAAGTTAGCGCCCTCTGGTGCCCAACACGATGCCATTTGCGCTGATTTTACAGCTCGGGAGAAACTCCTGGTGCTAAAAATCAGTGCTTACAATGCAACTCAACAAACTCCGCCACTGGCAGAACTCCACCTAGCGTGGAGGAGTTTTTTGGGCACTTTGCAGAGTTCTGCGTAGCAGAACTCCACAAACTACATCCACACCTAGTGAAGACAACATTGATGGCACACTGGCTAAACAGGGTCAAAGTTATGGCCTTTTCCTGTTCAATCTGATGGCCACCCAGCACAGCAGGTACTGTTCTTATCAGCAGAAGAGTAGAAACAGCGGGTGTTAGGGCCTTTGCTGTTCAATGTAAATTTAAGAACATTCTATCACTGAAATTTGAACCAGAATTCAAGATTTGCAGGGCATTCTGGGTAAGAAATGGTGATGATGTACATGTAAAGCAGGCCACCCAGGACTCCTCAAGGTTTGTAGTTTTGACTAATGTCTGCCACTGTAGTTTTCCCTAGGTCCTAGCAAACTCTGCACCCATCCTCAGTAGGCGATGAATCTCCACTGCACAAGGCCTTTATTTGTGCATAGCAGAAGTGGGCTTCAATTGTTAGTCTTCAGCCAAAAATGGCACACACGCCTCTGCATGAGGTCAACCATCTCTGCACATGGACTTGGCTATGCACAATAAGGGTTGGTGGAAGGCTGCCTGATCCAGCATTCAACATGCAGCAGGGGACCAACTCCTGTTGAACAAGGTCTTTGGATGTGTGCAGGATGGAATTGGCTGCAGGCCTTCAACGGGCTCAATCAATCAATCAATCACTTGGTAAGCGCGCTACTCACCCGATAGGGTCTCAAGACACTGGGTGGGGAAGGGTTGCTACTGCTCCAATAACCAGGTCTTGAGTCGTTTCCTGAAGGTCAGGCGGTCCTGGGTGTGGGATGTTGAGGATGAGGCATGCTTGGCCGTTGTTCCCGCGTAGAGTGCGTTGCGGTAGTCCAGACTGCTGCTGATGAGGGCGTGGGTGTCCGTTCTTCTGGTTTCAATGGGGATCCATCTGAAGGTCTTGCGAAGCATGCGGAGGGTGTTGAAACATGAGGATGAGACGGAGTTGACTTGCTGGGTCAAGGTGAGCGATGAGTCTAGTATGAAGCCAAGTTTGAGTGAGTGGGTGGTGGGAGTTGGTGCGGTTCCTAGGGTGGCTTGCCACCAGGAGTCGTCCCATGCTGAGCGCTTGGAGCTGAGGATGAGGATCTCAGTCTTATCCGAGTTCAGTTTGAGGCAGCTAATCTCTATCCAGTTGACAATGGCATGCAGTCTGTTGTGGAGATTGATCTTAGTGGTGGTGGGGTCCTTGGTGAGTGAGAGAATCAGTTGGGTGTCATCCGTGTAGGAGACAATGTTGAGGCCGTGAGATCGGACGATATTGGTGAGCGGCGCCATGTAGACTTTAAAAAGGGTTGGGCTGAGAGAGGATCCTTAGGGGACTCCACAGATGGTCTTGGTGGCTTTCGACAGGAACAAAGGGAGGCAGACTCTCGGTTCTACCGGAGAGGAAGCATGTGATGTAGCCCAGGGCTTTGTGGCGGATCCCGGCGTCGTGGAGGCGTGTGCGGAGGGTGTGGTGACAGACGGTGTCGAAGGCTGCCGAGAGGTCAAGGAGGATGAGAGCCGTGGTTTCACCTGCATGATCCTGATGTTGTCGGTTGCGGCGATGAGAGCGGTCTTGGTGCTGTGATTCTTGCAGAAGCCAGATTGGGAGATGTCTAGTGCACTGTTGTTCTCCAGGAAGGGGGTCAGTTGGCTGTTGACTAGCTTCTCGATGACCGTCGCTGGTAAGGGAAGGAGGGAGATGGGCCGGTAGTTCTTGAGGTCTTCGGGGTCTGCCATGGGTTTTTTGAGCAGGGCATTGACTTTGGCGTGTTTCCAGCTCTCCGGGAAGGTGGTGGTCTCGAAGGAGCTGTTGATGATAGCACGGAGTTGGGGAGCGATGATTTGGCTGACTTTGTTGAAGACATAGTGAGGGCTTGGGTCAGTGGGTGATCCAGAGTGGATGGTGCTCATGGTCTTGGTGGTGTCCTCATCGTTGGTTTGGGTCCAGGTGCTCAGGAGGTTGGTGTGGCTGGGTGCGTTGGGGTTAGTGGTGTCCGCGGTAGTCGCGGGGATCAGGGAGGCGAAGCTGCAGTGGATGTCAATGATCTTGCGGTCAAAAAAGGTGGTGAGGGAGTCGCAGAGGTCTTGCAAGGGGGGAGTCAAAGGAGCAGGACTTGGGGTTGGCGAGTTCTTTGATGATGCTGAAGAGCTCTTTTCTGTTGTGCGCGTTGTTGTCGATTCAGTCTTTGTAGATTGATCTTTTGGTAGTCCGGATGAGCTGGTGATGCTTGCGGATGGCTGTCTTGAGGGCAGCGTGGCTGCTCTCTGTTTGTTCATGGCACCATATCTTCTCAATTTTCCAGCACTCCCGCTTGGAGGCCTGAAGGTCGGTGGTGAACCAGAGTGCTTTCGTTCCGGTGCGGTTGTTGGGTGGTTTCCTAAGTGAGGCGAGGGTGTTGGGGCAGTCGTCTAGCCACTGTTTGAGGTTGAGGGCGGCAGTGTTGGGGTCGCTGGTGCTGGGTGGCGGGGCATGGGCGAGGGAGGAGATCAGCTGGTCTTCCGAGATCTTGTTCCAGCTACAGCAAGGGATCTGTTGCGGGTGGTGGTGAGCGGTGGGTTTCTGGAAGGTGAAGTGGACACAGCAGTGGTCCAGTGGAGTTCGGTGGTATGGGTGAAGGTAATGTGGCTGCTGGCGGAGAAGATGTGGTCGAGTGCGTGGCCAGCTGAGAGGGCGTGCGTCGTGACGAGTTGTTTGTGACCAAGGTTGGCGAAGTTGTCGATCAAGGCTTAAGAGTTGCTGTCGTTGGCGTTCTCTAGGTGAAAATTCAGAACGCCGAGGAGCATGTAGTCCATAGAGGCGAGGGCAAGGGCGCTGATTGTGTCGGCCATGGCGTCGTAGAACTGTGGTCAGAGGCCTGGGGGTCTGTAGACAAGGGTTCATCTGAGAGTGGTGTTGGTGTTGACGTGACTCTGGAATCTGGAAGTGTAAGTGTTTGGTGGCATCAATGGTGTCATTGGTGTTGGTAGAGATCCTGATGGTGCTCCTGTGGACTATGGTGATTCCTCCTCCTGGTTTGTTGGTGCGGTCTCTGCGGGTAATCTTATAGCCTTCAGGGATGGCTGTGGCGAAGTCGGGTTCCGAGGAGGGGTTCATCCAGGTTTCGGTGAGGAAGGCGATGTCTGGGGAGGCTGAGGTGAGTAGGTCCCAGAGTTCGACGGCATGCTTGTGGACGGAGCGGGGGTTGAGGAGGATGCAGCTGAGGTGGTTGTGAGTGGAGCTGCTGTGATGCTTGGTGGCCTGGGTGCAGGTGAAGCTGCACATCTGGCAGAAGAAGGGTCCAGGGGTGTTCATCGGGGTGGCTTTGACGCAGATGGTGGAGCGGCCTGGGTTGAGGGCGTGGAGTTTGTTGGCCCTGTAGCAGTGTCTAGCAATGTGGGGGGCGCGAGGGACAGGGGGACTAGCCCTGGGTGCAGTCCAGGCACGGACGGGCGCAGACGGGCTTGCCTGTGGCGCGCCAGCGGCGCGGCCGCGCAGTGGCCCCCATTAACAAGGGGAGGTGGGAGGGAGGAGCAGCTGAGAGGCAGGACTTGAGGGCGAATGGGGCGTGAGGGGGCGGGTCGACAGGGACGCAGCAGCGGGAATGAACAGCTCAGAAGAGCCAAAATCGGGCAGGAAGGGGAGCGCAAAGACGAGCAAGTGGAAAAAAGGCTAAAAAGGATACGAGCGGTAACAAAACACACTCACAGCACTTATGGACCCCACTAGACACCAGGGATGCGGCGCAGGCAGATGCCTGCGGGTGGTGGAGGGCCTCGAACTTGCGGCAGCAACGAGGGTGGGGTGGAAGGCACAGATTGGAGGAGCTGCTCAGCATGAGGGGCGAGCCCAGACCCTAAAAGCAGGTCAGGGGTGACTCCGAGCACCGTGCAGCAGCTGCCATTAAGAAGGGGAGGTGGGAGGGAGGAGCAGCTGGGAGGCGGGAGGTGAGGACGAATGGGGCGCGAGGGGTGCGGGGCCGCAGGGACGCAGGGGCGGGAACGAACGGCTCGAAGAACCGATAACGGGTGGGAAGGGGAGCGCAAAGCAGCGCAATCAGAAACAAGGATAAAAAGCAAAGAAAAATACAGAAAAACACAGAAATGGCAATATTTTTTAAAAAAGGATACAAGTGGTAACAAAACACACTCATAGCACTTTCTGATCCCACTAGACACCAGGGATGAGTCGCAGGTGGGTGCCTGCGGGTGGTGGAGGGCCTCGAACTCGCGGCAGCAGCAAGGGTGGGGTGGAGGGCAAGGGCACAGACTGGAGGAGCTGCGCAGCATGAGGGGCGAGCCCAGGCCCTAAAAGCAGGTCAGGGGTCACTCTGAGCATCGCACAGCGGGCGCCATTAAGAAGGGGAGGTGGGAGGGAGGAGCAGCTGGGAGGCGGGAGGTGAGGGCAAATGGGGGTGTGAGGGGGCGGGGCTGCAGGGACGCACTGGCGTGAACGAACAGCTCAGAAGAGCCGAAAACAGGCGGGAAGGGGAGCGCAAAGCAGCGGAAGCAGAAAGAAGGCTAATAAAACAGAATTGGCAATATTTAAAAAAAAGGATATGAGCGGTAACAAAACACACTCACAGCACTTACGGACCCCACTAGACACCAGGGATGAGGTGAAGGCAGGTGCCTGTGGGTGGTGGAGGGCCTCAAACTCGCGGCAGCAGCAAGGGCGGGTTGAAAGGCACAGACTGGAGGAGCAGCGCGGCATGAGGGGCGAGCCCAGACCATGAAAGCAGGGCTGCGGGTGTCCAACTCCCAGTAGGCATTGCATTTAACAGTGTTGTGAGAAGTGGTCTTTGGTTGGAAGTCAGGTTAGCCCCTGTCCAAGCAAGGACCCTCACTCTAGTCAGGGCAAAGGAGAAACACACCTGGTTAATAGTGTTCTGTGTGGGGATTTCAGCTCTTGTTCTGCCAACTTCACCTTTCAAGGGCCCTGGAATAGGATAGGGCACCACTTGGCAGGGCAGGAGTCTCAGCAGAGAGTCCAGGTGTTGGCATAGGAAGTCTTTGATGGCTCTGAGACTTCAAAACAGGAGGCAATCTCAGTCCAAGCCCTTGGAAATTCTTCTTCAAGAAGGAATGCAACAAAGTCCAGTCTTTGTCCCCTTTCACAGGCAGAAGCAGCAACTACAGGATAGCCCAACATAGCACAGTCACAGGCAGCACTTGTACTCAGCTCTTCAGCTCTTCTCCTTGGCAGAGGTTCCTCTTGGTTCCAGAAGTGATCTAAAGTCTGGGGTTTGTGGTCCACTACGTATACCCCTTTCTACATTTGAACAAGGAAAATGTCAAAGGAAAGTTTCTGTTGTTCACAAGATCCTGCCTTGCCCAGGCAAGGCCCAACACACACCAGGGTATTGGAGACTGCATTGTGTAAGGGCAGGCACAGCCCATTCAGGTGTAAGTGACCACTCCTCCCTCCACTCTAGCTCAGATGGCTCATCAGGATATGCAGGCTACTCCCCAGCTCCCTTTGTGTCACTGTCTAGAGGTGATTCACAAATAGCCCAAATGTCAGTCTGACTCAGACAGGGAATCCAAAAACAGGCAGAGTTGCAGAATGGTTGAAGCAAGAAAATGCCCACTTTCTAAGAGTGGCGTTTCCAAACTGACAATCTAAAAACCAATTTTACCAAACAAATGTATTTTTTAATTGTGAGTTCAAAGACCCCAACCTCCTCATTTCTATCTGCTCTCAAAGGGAAGCCACACTTAAAAGTTATTTAAAGGTAGCCCCCATGTTAACCTATGAGAGAGATAGGCCTTGGAACACTTAAAACCAAATGTGGCAGTATTTCACTGTTAAGACATGTAAAACACATCAGTACATGATCCACCTTTAACATGCACTGCATCCTGCCCATGGGGCTACCTAGGGCCTACTTAGGGTTGCCTTACATGTATAAAAAGGGAAGGTGTGGGCCTAGCAAGTGGATGCACTTGCCAAGTTGAATTGTCAGCTCAAAAACTGAACACACAAACACTGCAGTGCAGGTCTGAGCCATGTTTACAGGGCTACTCATGTGGGTGGCACAATCAGTGCTGCAGGCCCACTAGTAGCATTTGATTTACAGGCTCTGGGCACCTCTAGTGCACTTTACTAGGGACTTACTACTAAACCAATTACGCCAGTCATGGAAAAGCCAATCACCAATACAATATACACAGAGAACATATGCATGTTAGCACTGAATAGCAGTGGTAAAGTGCCCAGAGTCCTAAAACCAGCAAAAATTGGCCAGAAACAATAGGAGGAAGGAGGGAAAAAGTTTGGGGATGACCGTATAAAAAGGGCCAGGTCCAACACACAAGAATACTTTTGTGCATAGTATTATTATGTGTTTTTATGGTGAATCATGTAAACCTTGCGAGCTATACTAATTTGCATGATTTCTGTGCCATTCGTGAGGCAAACATCACATGCTTCATTTAACAGTTTAATTTCTTTGGCAATATGTCTGATATGGATTGTAACTAATATCTTCATTTCACCGATAGGTTTTCATTTCACTCTGCTTGATAGGTACAATTCAATTTAACTTGCATTGACATTAGCATGCTCAAGGCCCGCAAAGTTTCTTATGTGCACTCATAATGATGGTCGCATTTGAAGCACTTTCTATGCCAGTTGTTGCAGCGTGTCCTTGTTTATGTCACTGTTTGATTAATGTACACCCCTGCTGAAGCAGATATGCTAAATAGAAAATTATTAATGATGTTTATGTGTTTAATCAATGAAAAGCTCATAGAGAATTTATTCGTAGACAACATTATGTGCACGTTTGAAAATGTGCCCACGGGGCATGTCAGCCATACGAGATTGTACTAAAATAACTGAAATTGTGTGAATTTATGAAAATATATAAGAATAATGTAGTAATATGTCATATTGAAATGTATGACCTATGTTTTATATTGATTTGTAGAGTTAACTTAGCCGTGCATAAGGCCTATCCTTTTTCCAGGCCTCACAAAAAAGGCTGAATGACTAACACGCAAATGCATGATTTGACCCTGAACTCCCCGATGTTAAAGTTGCTTAGCTAGAATTTTCTGCAATGTACCGATGGACAGGAGATGATTAAGACAATTTGATACAATCATGTGTAGAGTAGGCTAAATGTACCTTCCCAGGACTTGAACAATGGAAGCACTGACTGAAGAGGAACATGCAACATTTTTGATACCTGACGAGCCGGATGATGAGGACATCATATAGTGGACCAAACAGCGTCTTGTGAAAGCACTAATATTAAAATTGATAGATTTGGTAAACAAATATTATAGGTTAAAGTCGTGTCTGCTGACTGACTGACCAATTGGGAATTAGGGGGATGGATTGGGAGACCCTAATAAAAAGTCATGACAAGGGGCTAAAATTTCAGATGCGGGAGAATTTAGGAGATGAGAGGGGAGAATTGATGACTTCAGGAGATGCTGTTCGAGATTCTGTCGTTGGGCTCATACTCTTGAGAGCCTGATGCGTAGCTGAACTGTTAATGACCCGAAGACGAAGACTGACTTTGTTGCTGATCCATTCTGTGGATAGGTAACTATGAAAATGTGACTGACTAACTTGTGCCTTTTCGTCTCGGTACCAACTACGCTGTTTTATAGATTTTCTCTTAGAAAGATGTTTTCCAAATTCATGTTTTCCTAAATTGTTTTGCATGAAGCCCCACATGCTGATGCTAATCTTGGTTAGGTAGGCTTTCTAAGGGTGACGTTGACAGTGACTGACAAACTATCTGCTGAGCTCTTCTATAGATGCTGCGAAATCTATAATTGGCTTAGGTAGGAGTATTCAAGCATATGTTTCTTCAAGTTTTGATTAGATTATGTTCTTGATGTTTCCTTAATAAACTGATACTGAGCTGATTGAATACAGTTTGATATAATCTGATGATTTAGTATTGTAACCAATATGGAAATCATTTTTTTTAACTGTTTACCAAGTTGTGGTTATTCATGAATAGATGATTTTAGATGTTGTCTATTAAATATTAATGGTTGGTTATGCTGATTATTGATGTCAGTAATCACTACATGATTAGGATATTCCATGCGATCCAAAAGGTTCATCGACCTCTACGCGTCCCCTTGTAAGTTTACTTACTAAGGACCAGGCGCACTAACACCCCCATGTTGGGTACTGTATCATTTGAACAAGACTGCTTGCCAGTTGAAACGTGTCATGAAGGTGTTGGAGTAAACTTCACTTCTACCTGCATCATGTCCCAAGTGGGCAACTTCATCTGTTGTTTTGACTTGGTGATTATTACGGGTGCTCTCAGTAATCCTGCTGCTCCACCTTTCATGGGTCTGAGCTTCATGGGGAGGTACTGTTGTGCTGAAAAATATGTTCTTTTAGATTTATTGGCATGGTGTATGTTAGGAATGCAGCTCTTGGCACAAAGTACCCAAGTGTTTTCGTCCTTGGTTTTAGGTAAAACTAAAGGGTTTTGGACAAACGCCTGCCATGATGGTGTTTCCAAGCACAGGCTGCACTGAGGAGGGTAAGTGTTTGGTTGCTAAGGAGGGGAACCAAAGACTTAGCCAGGGTAGGCTTTTGGTGCAAACTGCCTTACTAATTTATCCCAGAGCCCGAGGATACGCCTCAGATATACCTTTGTGATCTACCCAGACCATTTCATAATTAGATAAAGAAGAGAGGAGCTACCCTCATTGCTACTCTGAATCAGGTAGAGTGGGTGATGACATAATATTTTGCCAAGATCGGGAAGGGCTTTTTAGTTATGTTCTGACGGGCTCTGGATTCTTTACAGGGGACCTTGGTGAGATGAGCACAGTCTGCTCCTCAGTGTTGTGGTCTTCTCATGTGCTGCAACTGAGTGGCCTGCCTTTCCTGTCCTGCCTCCATCTACAGCCCTTGTTGGTTTGCCAGTTAGGCAGCCATCAGATGCTTATATGCTTCAGACAAATAGCAGGACTTTACTTCTTTTTAACGCCCTATGTTTTGAAGACTCTGTGGCTCAAAGGGTAAGACACAGGGATGAAGATTCTGGTGGGGAGGTTGTCCATAAATCAAGGAAAGAGTGGGATAGGTGAAGGGTCTTGCGATTATGAATACTTTACCCGTTTTAATTATGGGTAGAATATTTACATATTGGGAACTCTAAAGGAGTGCTTATTCCAGGAAAACAATCGTGTTCTGGATTGTTGTTTCCGTGTACATTTTAATCAGCAGCATTCAGAGGCTACTTTCAGCCATGCCCTGGGTGTCTAGTCACCGTCACTCTCGGAGGTCGAGCAGAATTCTTAAGCAAGGTTTTGATACCTCTGCTGTGCTTCACATCAAAGCCTGTGGAATAATTCTGTCCTCTTTATCAGCTGACTGAGAGCCAAGCATCAAAGTATTTCCAACTAGGGGTGCAGTTTTACATCTTCATTGAACTCCATTGAATTCTCTCCTAATTCATTGAAATTGCTTTCATTCTAATTCTCCAATGTGTTACATCAGAAATGTAATTTGGTGTGATCGAGACAGGTGTGATTAACTCATTTGGTAGATCACTGTCAAAAACTGCTTTCAACTTGTAAAGTTCTCTCAGGAGTGTATGTCTGTCCCAGTGTGGAGATATGTCACCAGACCCCCTGTAGAGGAGTATATGTACACTGACACAGCTCCATAAAAGAACCGGGAGCGCACAGTACTCCTCTCGGTCAACCATCCACCCAAGAAGAGGGCCAAAATAAGAAGTTGATGTTGTAATATAAGCTTCTCAGAGGACAACCTGTGTACATTTTGACAACTGGTTATAAGTTGCATGATATTGGGAGTAGCTGTAGAATTGCATGCAATTCTACTGTTACCCTGTGGCAATTTCGCTCCAGTCATTTTCCGATTACAAGACAAACACAGTAGAATAGGGAATTGTTGTGTGCAATTGAATTTTCCATTTGTGAAATCACAAGGATTTCGCCACCTCATGTGGTTTTACCACATCATGTGCCACTAGCACTGAGCAGGGGGAAAAAGTATAGGAAGTGTGGGGAGTAGAGGAAGAAAGGGGAAAATATTTCTGGCAATCGGACGTAGAACACGCTCCCTCGCTATCAGACGTAAGCAGGAATCAGACATGGCTGCTGCTGCATCCAAAGTCTCACGAGATCTTTCCAGCCGGTTTCACCTGCCAGAAAAATCCACAACCGGAAAATCCCAAAGTAGAAAAATTTAACAGTTGGCAATCAGGCGGAGCGAAATTCTGTGATTTAATTCAGCTCTTCCAGGCTCATGATTAGACCCGACATTTCAAAGTCTTGCTGCACCTCCAGCTACGACCCAAAAAAGAGTAATATACACGGATTCTAATGCAGTCACCAAATATTGATCCTGAAGTTGTTGACCATTGCCACTGTTGTATTGCATGAATGTGTGAATACATATCTCTGTTTCTTTCATGTACTTAAATTCACTGTCAATTGTGATACCTTTCAGATTGCATATGATAACAAATCTGTTGAAAAAGTTTACATTCAACAAAAAACAAACATTTCTTATGACTGAGATCTTTGAAATTGAAGCAGGGATAGTTCTGGTAAGGTGAGCAGATAAGTTGTGTAATGTGTTTATTACTGGCATGTTTTTGTTTTACTTTGCTACAATAATCACTGCCATTTACAGGGGGCAAGGATTTCTTTGTCAGTTAGTTATATAGTGAAAGTAGAACAATAGAGTGTAAGGCTGAACAGTTAGATGTCCAGAATACTTTGGTTGAAGAGTGACATGCAAAAATGTCACAGATGAGTTTGGAATCAAGCGAGAACCATGCAACTGACTTAAAATGAAACATTGCTTTTAATGTATTGTGCTTTATTATGGAATATTCACAGAGTTTGCCTTTTGCACATTCTCCTTCTAAAACGAGATGTGTGTAGCCTTGCGTGGGTTTATGAGCCAACCTTGATTAATCTTCTAACACCAATCACGGTTTCCCATATAATAAAATGAGTTTTACAATTCAGTAGTGGCATTTTACCATTTCACATGCCTTGTTTGGTATTCTCTCAGCAGCAAACTGGTCATGAACTACTGAAGGGAGCGTGGTTGTGCAGGGGGCATGCGCATCTTGAGAGCAATAAACACCAGAAAGCCATCCGATGCTCCTTTTACATTCAAGTATAAAAAAGTGAAGCAAATAGGATTCAGAAATTTGAACTATCCTATAAAACTGAATGTGCTGCAAATTCGGTCTGGATTGTGCAACATGATAATTACTTTTAGCTTAGCATGTTGAGTAGTACTAAAAATGTTATCTATAAAATACCATGGAACGCATTTCTAATGCTAGAATTTCATGCTGTCCACTGTTAACAACTGCAGATGAGACTTTTATACGTGGTTGTTTTATTGCTGGGCATGAGCCAGCCATATTTCAGAACATTACCAATCTGTGCCTCATGTTTATCCACAAATACTGTTCATTATATTGAGCTGGCAGTTCTGTTCTGGTTGGATTGGGTACTGAAATATGTCAACTTTAGCTATTGGGCACCAATAGTGGGTGTATCAGAGCTTTCACGTTTCCCAGGTCCATGCTTGAGCAGCTTATCCGGTGCAGATTTTTGCTTTGGATTCTGGGATTTGTAGTACAGATTGTCCCATTATAAAATCAGGAGTAGAAGTCCCAGAATGCACAGCAAAAACAGGGATTAGATGAGATACTCACTCATGGCCCTTGAGTACCTTAGATCTTTGGGCTGCAAGTCTAACAAGTGCACATTGGTAATAATTCTACTTAACAAGTGGTGTTCCTCAAATGATTGTAAATTTGAAAGCCCTATTATGACATGCTTCTACCTGCAGGAAAATATTTACTTAGAAAACATCTTATGTTTTCCTCAAAATGTAAAATGATTCTTGAGGTAGGAAAGGCATCTTTATATTGTAAAATTGGGAAATGAAGCAGCGCTCATATTACCCTTAAAGGTATAGTGGAAACATATGTTTTTCTTAATATTCACAGATATACTGGAGTGGTATTGTACAGGGATGTGTTTGTAAAAGTCTTTGCACATATGAAAATGTAAAAGAAAACGTTGCCAAGAAAGATAAATTACTCCCTTTCCGCAGGGAAGGAAGAAGAGTTGTGGAAAGAAAAGAAATCGAGGAGGGAGGGGTTACCAAAAAAGGGAACACATTTCAGTATTCAAGAGCTGTGAGCTTCCCCAATGGACTCTTGAGAAGTTTAACATTTCAAAGATATTTCAGCGAAAGCTAAATGGAATGATCCTGAGTTTCCTGAAGAGAATAAATTACTAGAATTTGTTCCTGGACTTCTGAGGAATCAAGTTCTGAGACCAACAGTAACAACTTCACATTCTTTAAAATGAACCACTCTCCTGCTGCTAATAGTTAGTGACAAACTTGCTTGCTTTGTCTGGGTTTTAGTACTGTGATGTCCATTGGCTATAGTATGTAACATGTAAGGTAAGGTTTTAGTGGAGTGATGTAAATGGTGATCTATTCATTTGTGCAGGATACTGACATTACCCAGGGTGCTGGAGATCACAAGATGTACTTGCTAATACTTCCTCATCTTCCCCCTGCTGCTCACATTGAGATTCTATTAAAACCTTTGCTTCAGTGAAGTCTCGGAGGATGGGAGGCATGGCTGGTGCCATCAGCCCTACTGATTAGCTTCTATATGAGCATTTGGTGAAGCATTAACTTTTTATAAGTGGTATTTTCGATTACTACCGTAGTGACACAGTACTAACGCACTGCAGACTAATAAATATGTTCTTCTATTAGTCTAAGTCTGTGAAAGATGTATTTAATGATAAACCATATAGCGAAGGTTGAAGGGTCAACCTTGGTAGAGTCCGCTATTAAAACTACTATTGGTGATATTTTTAAAGATATTGTTGTAGCCACTGCTGTCTCCTTTAACCCCTTAGCTGCTGGGCCTCCCCCTCACCCCCCACCCAGTGCTGAGCCCTTTTTTTGGCTATTTGGGTCACACTTAGGCCCCCATAACTTTCTGTACACATTTGCGTCCTTTCCTTACAACATCCTGGGAATTCTAAAGGTCCCCAGAGTTTGTTGGTTCCCCTGGAGGAGACAGAGAAATTAGCTAAAATACAGCTACAATTTGTTTTTTTGGGGGAAAAATTGAACAAAAAAGTGCTGCAGACGAAAGCATCTGTTTTTTGTTCCTGCAAACGGGATCAATGAAGGCTTTGTGGCGCTATAATCATCATCTTCCCAGCTTTCAGGAGCAGTCGGACTTGAATCAAACCACATTTTTCAACATAGTTTTGGCATTTTACTGGAACATACTCCATTGTTAGGATTTTTTTTGCTTTCAACCTCCTTCCAGTTAGTGACAGAAATGGGTGTACAACCAAATGTGGATCCCAGACAGCTAAACATTGCTGAAAAGTAGAAAAAATGCTAAATTCAGCAAGAGTTAATTTGTGTGGCCTCAAGGTTCTTCAAAGTTTTCCTGTAGAAACTAACAGTTGAAATAATAAAATACTGAAATTAAGTTGGAAAAAAATGGCAATTTCTGTCTATGTTTTCTTTTGTATTTTTTTCCAGCTATGGAAGATTTTGAAAAGTAATATACCGTTATGTCTGCTGGACCCTTCTGGTTGCGGTAATTTATAGGGCTTGTAGGTTCATCAAGAACCCAAGGTACCCAGAGCCAATAAGTGAGTTGCACCTTGTAAGGGGTTGTATACTGGAAAAAGAGTGAAATATAGATATCAAGGAAACCTATGTATTTATAAAATGGACACAAGACATGGAGTTCAGAAGTAGTAGTTATTTACATATCTCTGAATTCGGGGGAACCCAAACTAGCATGTGAATTACAGGGCATTTCTCAAAATTACGTCTTTCTGAAACACTGTCTTACATTTGGGAGGCACAAATGTCGAGAAAGACAGCTGGCAATAACATGTACGCTTCTATTCTGTGTTCCTCTAAGTCTCCCAATAAAAATGGTACCTCACTTGTGTGGGTAGGCCTAGTGCCCGTGGCAGGAAACCCAAAAAACATAACATGGACACATTACATTTTTCCAATGAAAACTGACACATTTTTTGCAAAGTGTCTAGCTGTGGATTTTGGGCTCTAGCTCAGCCGGCACCTAAAGAAACCTAGCAAACCTATACATTTTTTCTAACTAGACACCTAGAAAAATCCAGGATGGGGTGACCTGTGGGGCTCTCACCCGGTTCTGCCACCCAGAACCTTTTGAAAGCTTCACATTTTGTCTAAAAACACATTTTCGTCACATTTCAGTGCTGCAAAGTTATGGAATCTGAGTGAAACCACAAACTCCTACCACCCAGCATTTCTCCATGTCTCCTGATAAAAATGGTATCTCAATTGCATGTGTAGGACCAGTGGCCGCGCCAGGAAACGCCCCAAAACACAAAGTGGACACATCACATTTTTACACTGAAAGCGGATGCATTTTTTTGAAAAGTGCCTAACTGTGGATTTCAGGCTCTAGCTCAGCTGGCATTCAGGCAAACCTACCAAACACAGATATCTTTGAAAACTAGACACCATTATGCATGGAACCACAAACATCTTACCACCTAGCGTTCCCCAACTTGTCCTGATAAAAACGTTACCGTACTGTTGTGCATAGGCCTAGTGCTTGTGACAGGAATGGATCACACAAGGGTCAATGGTAGTCTTTGCATGAGGACTACTGTTGACCCTGGAGTGATCTATTCCTGATGTGGGCAGGAGGCACAGACATGGGTTAGGGTTTTTATCAAAACAAGTTGGGGAAACAATGAGTGGTAGGAATTTTGTAGATCTCTGTACATTCCTGTAGTTTACACAACAGAAAAGCAAGGAAAAATAGTGTTTTTAATCAATGTTTCACTTTTGCAAGGTATTCTGGATAAGAAACCTTTGTTGAATCCACACATGCGACACCTCCGTAGACTGCCCTGGGTGTCTAGTTTTCATAAATGTCTGGGTTTGGTTAGTTTCCCTATATGGCTGTCCAGCCCAGGGCCAAAGACATAGTTGACCATCTTTCAAAAACAGGCTGTTTTGTGAGAGGTAATTTTGATGTCTCCACAATACGTTTTGGGCCCTTCCCTGTTGCGGCCACTTGCCCACCCACACAAGTGATGCAACGTTTTTCTCTGGAGACTTAGTGGAACGCTGGGTGGTAGGACATTTGTGGCTGCCTGCAGATTGCAGGACTTTCTCTCACAAAAATTAAAGGAAAATGTGTTTTTTAAGCAACGTTTGTGATTTGCATGGGATTCTGGGTGAAGGAAAACTGGTGAGAACCACGCAAGTCCTGCACCCTAGGACTCCCCTAGTATTAGTATGTTAAAGTTAACCCACCACTCACACTGTTGGTTTTAGCACTTCCAGAAGTTCTGGTTTCAAAGCATAAATACTTATCAAAGTTTCTGAATATTGAAAGCAAGCCTTCTACCACTGGCACACTTACTGTGCTAAATCCCATTCCTTCCAGTTTGTGGATACAAGTTTGGGGTGTACAAGTATGCCTTCTGAAGCCTATTCCTAGAACTGATTGAGCATACCTCCCGTTGAAACTAAGGCAGCCATGTTGGTCAATACTACCTAAGGTCTCTAATGTAAAAAGCCAAACAAATATGCTGTGGGACTTGTTCACCAACACTTCTACTTTTGCTTTGAAAGTGAAGCTACAAATTCAGTTTGCACACTTTCAAACAAGTAGAAATGTTGGTGAATATGTCCCACAGGGCATTTGTTTGACTTATTACACTTTGGATCTTATTGGAACTCAGGGTGGTCCTTGTGTAGCATAGATAAGTTCCCTAACAAGCACTTCAAAATTCAGTCACACCATTAACATTTTGCCACACAGGATACTCCATGACAATGTGGCATATGTTCTGCCCACTGGTATGTGCAGTGTTGGGACTATAATGCATGGTAATTGAACAGAACACCTACCACATTCTGATGGTGGATAAAAGTTTTGAGCAGGCCATACAGAAGTCAATGATTTCCTGAAATAGATGAACTAAACTTCTGTGGCTGCTAGCCTAACGAAGCAGTGGCCCATGGACTTGCGGTATCCATGCACAGCCACTGAAACGTTTACCCAGAAGCAGCTCCACCTTAGTTGATTTCCCAGAACTTTGTTTTAGTATGATACAACGTAAAGCAAGTAGAGAAACTGAGGCCTGGCTAAGATGGGCACGAGGGACAGTAATAACGACTCTCTTGCCGCTTTCCATGTTTCAAGCACATTTTACCGCGATGACATGGATGATCCTTTTTGGGTGTTTTATGAATGTGATCAGCAAAGTGCCGCTCCAGCGGCATTGCTGCATCCTCCAGAACATATGGAGTGAAAGCTGCTGCTTCTGTAGCAGCAGTGAGGCTTTTAATCACAGACAACTGGAAGCCGAGGAAAAACATGAGTCTTCATGTGGTTGTCTGACAATAAACAGTATATGCATTGTATGTTGCCATCTGGATTAGGTGGGTAAACAGTTTTGTGTACCAGTGCAAGTTTTATGACACGCATTGTATGGTTGAAGAACCTGGTCGTTCTTGTCCACTCCGCTCATATACTTATTATATTCAAGTATACAAGTGGGCTTCCGGACTGCGACCATCTGACCCCAAACCGTGATGGGGGAAGTGCTCTCATAATGTTTTGTATTGAGCATGTATACATCACGCCTATCCTAGAACTAGACTACAAGCAGTTCATTGGAATGCAACACAGTACTCTGGGATTTCTGGATCTTCTTGCAAACAAGTTCCTGCAGGAATCCTTTGCAGTTACAACAAACTGTACCGCAGGCCACAGTGCCATCTTTGTAGAGCTCATTGAACAGCTCTACTCCTGTATAGAAATTATCCACAGAAAGGTTATAACCTTTTTGAAGGAGGGGCTGGACAAGCTCACATGCAATCTTCCTTGTGACCCCTAATGTGGGAGGGCAACCTACATGGCTTAGCATGGAGTCCTTCCATGTATATACTTTCAAGCTGTACAAATACCCAATAGAGCTCTCACACAGCATGTACAACTTGATGCCGTAGCGAGCTCTTTTGCTCACAATGTACTGACTGAACAGTAGCCATCCTTTGTCCAGGATCAAGGACTCATCAACTGCCATATTCTTTCCAGGAGTATAGATCTCTAGAAACCTGGCAGACAAATGTTCCACGACAGGCCGAATTTTTAAGAACCTGTCATGGTCTGGATGGTCCTGGGCAATGCAGCAGAATTGTCATTGAAATCAGCATGCGTTCGATAGCAAAAACAATCTCTGCTCATGTACTGTGTGAAAATGGGGGTTACCTAAACAGTGCAAGTTGTCCAGTAGAACTGCAAGGTGGGTTACTGCACTAAAAATATCTTCAACCTCGCCAGTGAAGTGGGAGTCCACTGGCAGGCCCTAGAATGGGGCCTTACAGTGCCCTACAGTGCCTCCACACTCCCCAATTTACTGAGGAAAGTCCACATCCAAAAAGAGATGGGCATAGTCAACTAGCAAAAAATTGGCCATAGCGACTTTACATACAGTGTCACCAGTAAAAGGTGGAATTTGATGTTGAAGTAAATTGGGGGTGCTGCCAAGAGAGCACTCTGTCTGTGCTTGCTGCCGCACGTACCTGCTCTTTCAGTTGTGCTAATCTGCTATTGTTCTGCTGCACAGACTGTGCTTGCAAAGGGACAGAATGACTGCCCTCATTGTCTCCCTCAGAATCACTGAAAGAGTAGTCATCGAATGCCAACTGAAAAATCACTCCTAGATTCTGCTCCATTGTCCTCTCCCTCAAATGCTGCCTCATTATCTGCTGTCTCAGTCTTTGATCCTGTCTCAGAGCTGTCCTTCAGAACCCGAGTTACGGCTTCAGCAGCAGTCATCCAACGAGACGCCATCTCTGCTACTGGCGAAAATGTCCCTCTAAAACACTAGCCTATGTAGAAGGCAGATATGTTTACAAAATTGCTGGTGGGTGTGTGTGTGATATGTGCAACAGTAAATGCCAGTTACCTTACCTTCACTTCTTCACTCAATAAGCAGGTTCTCTGGACACACTGAACAAAACAAAAAAGGACACACTATTAATTCACCTTGCAACATACCCATCATCATAGCATTTAGTGCTGGTGGGACCCAGTGCGACAAGCTTTTTTGCTGCTCCCCCTCATATGACGTCCTCCTTGGATTCCCACACTACCACCCAGCAAAAGTGCCCTTCATCTCTCTATAGGCCACCTCTCACATACATTTCATTTGTTTTAAAGCACAGGTAGTTGCTGGCTTTACTAATCCACTCAGCTACTCATATAAAATCCAGATCTGTTCTGTGCAGCAGGCATATAAACCTTATGCGCTACTTTATGGCATCAAAATCACCACTAGACCAAAGTCTGATCTCTTTCTCTAGCAGGAACATAATCACAAGTTATCTTGACATTTTTATTGCCGCCTCACAGCTATATGTATGTATATATATATATATATATATATATATATATATATATATATATATATATTTACATACACACATATCATATATATATAATACAAATCTCTCTCTCTCTCTCTCTCTATATATATATATATATATATTATATATATATATATATATATATATATATATATATATATATATATATATATATATATATATATATATATATATAGTGAAATCACTTTCTTTACAAATGTGGGGTTTCCCTGGAGGGCAATTATGACCCCCAGGACAACCATACATCTATATAAAAAAAATTGCCACACAGGGGTTCAGCCCTGCTCACGGGCGACCCCCTGTAATTTCTTTGTTTTAAAAAATTATTTTGAACCCCTGGGGGGCAATCGCCCTCCCACGGTTAAACAAACATTTAATTATCAAGTAATATACCCCCGGGTGGGGGGCCGGCCTGTTTCCCACGTGGTCCAACCTCCCTACTTTACTACAGGGGTGTTTTTTTGTTGTTGTTTTTTTTTTCTCCCCTGGGGGCAGCATGAACACACCCCTCCCAGGGTAAAAAGGGGTTGGGCCCTACCATGTTGGCCACCCCTCCTTTCATATCCCTGGGAGCCTAGTGGGGCCTCCTATAACTCATCAGCCATTGGCCAACACACGCACGGAGGAAACGAACTCCCACAATATTGCGCTATTTCATCTCCACTGTTTTTCCCATTATCAAAAAGACAATCCCCAAACTTTTCAACATCATTATGTTTCTTCCACAAAAATATGCTTCAGCCAACGCATAAGTGTGAAAGGATGATGTTGATCCTTTTCCCCTTTAGTTTCATCCTTAGTCATAATGTACTGTATGTTCCTATGACCTGTTTCTGTGCGATCAAACATCTTTTTTAATGTTTACTTTCTCTCACCAAAGACCATTTGCCATGGTAAAATTGCACTTAGCCCCTCTACAGTAGTTCATCATCTTAAGATCAACCATCTTAATTCTCTCTAGTCTTTACAGTCTTATCCCCTGCAACCCCAGTTCAATTTTTTACTTGTCATATTGCACACATATGTTTACCTAGTGGAGCTATTCTGAATGAATATCCCAAACTTGAAGCCTGTGACATCAGGTACTCTATAAAAGCAGTGGGGGCTCATAAACATACATGAGCAGACATAGCCTCCGCACACCATGGGCCCTAACGAAAGCAAGGGAATTGGGGCCAGATGTAGGTAACCGTTTGCATGGTGCAAACTGCGAAAAACGCAGTTTGCACCATGCAAACGGCCTAACGCGATGCACATTCACAAATTGTGAGTCGGTACCGACTCGCAATTTGTGAATGCGACTCGCAAATAGGAAGGGGTGTTCCCTTCCTATTTGCGACTCGCATCGCAATTCAGAATTGCTTTGTGACCCCGAATGCGGTCGCAAAGCAACTCGCAGTTACCACCAGTGTCACACTGGTGGTAACTCATTCGCAAAAGGGAAGGGGTCCCAATGGGTCCCAATGGTCCCTTTGTGAATGTCGAGAAATATATTTTTTCAGAGCAGGCAGTGGTCCTATGGACCACTGCCTACTCTGAAAAAACAAAACCAAATGGTTTCGGTATTTTTTTCATTTTGCAACTCGTTTTCCTTTAAGGAAAACGGGCTGCAAAATGAAAAAAAAAACTGCTTTATTTAAAAAGCAGTCACAGACATGGAGGTCTGCTGACTTCAGCAGGCCACCATCCCTGTGAGTGCAGGGACTCGCTATGGGGTCACAAAATGCGACCCACCTCATGAATATTGATGAGGTGGGTCTTTGCGACCCCATAGCGAGTCGCAGACGGTGTCTGAGACACCGTTCTGCATCCGAGATTGCGACTCGGATATTGCGAGTCTGACAGACTCGCAATTTCCGAGTCGCAATCTCGGTGTTTCCTACATGTGGCCCTAGGTCCTAGTTTTGTAGTAAGCGAATAGTAACTCATTTAGGTGCAGCAGGCTCCTCACGGATCAGTGACAGACTATCGGAAGCAAAACTCTCATGTGGATAGAATATTGTGTCAAACCAATTGACCAAAATATTGAGAATGTAAGTGCAAATAGTTAAGCACAGATTAACTGTTCTTAACTCCACGTCTATGTACCTTGAAGATATATATATATATATATATATATATATATATATATGTGGAGTTCTGTATAATTAACCTCTGCTTACCTATAGAAATTTACTGTGACAATAGTTTTGTCCCCGAAATATTTCACGTGATCTTTTGTCCACACACTTCTTTTCCCCAAAACTTGTCTAAATACCTCCCTCAGATATCTGGGCTGTGTCATTGCACCTGATACATTATGTCTACTTATGTCCCTGATTGATAGAACCCAGATCTGTAAACTAAAATGTGGTGACCGTGAGATGGAAGAGATGGGTTTTCAAATACATTGCTTCTCCAAAGTGTCTAAAAATTTCCAATGGACTATATTATAAAGAAGGTGAATAGACATTTAAATAATAAAGAAACACAGGGTGCACTACCTGTCAGATCTCCATGTCATATGTCACCAATTGTTGTGTGAGGACTGGACAGCCAGGTATCACCATGGCCAGAAGCTGTTAGTATGGGTCAAACTTTGAAACCCTTCTGATAGTTTCCCCCGCTCTTCCCTCCTCACTAACCCTCTCTCTCGGTTGACTGACAATAAAATTGCATTGTCTTAGAGATGGAGACAAACTATCAACAGTGATGTGTCAGACCATCCACAGAAGCAGCTTTTACCTGCATGCAGCAGCACAATACCAAAGAAAGATGCAGGGATGTAATGAACCTTGAGTGGCCCTCCTCTGCAAAGTACATGGAGGGTCCCCACAGCCCACTACCTACCACTTGGTTCTACCACCAACGAATCTGTTATATTTTGACCATGTACCGTGCTAAGGGGGCCTCCTGGAGCTTGTGGACCCCTCTACAAGCGGGGACTGTGGGGTCTGACATTATGGCACTGGAAAGGTGAAAAATATTAACATACACATTGTGATTTATCTTCATAATTATTTTAAAGTACAATATTCCTACCAGTCCACCTATACACCACTCCTAAAAATCATGACACCTCTTTGAAAACTAAGATGGCTGTGTTTTTCAGGGGGAGATGATTTGTAAATCATGGAAAATCATTGGATAGCTTAACTGTTTTTCCAGTGTGAACACAGGAAGAGCATGAATGTGACTAACAGGATATTATTTAAATGCATTATACAGAAAGTGTTGGACAATTGAGCCTCTGGCCCTGTAATCGGGCTGATATTTATTGCACCTGATAAAATCCAAATCGGCTGAGTTAGAATTTATTGGGTGCCATGCAGTTGAGAGTATCTGGTGAAAAACACACGTAATATGGCACTTATTGCACCACAGTCCATGTGTAGCATTAACTACCAGGGGCCATATTTATAATTATCTTATGCAACACAGCAAGACACCTTGCTGCACTGCATGAAAGGGAGAGGGTAGGAATGCACTGTATCTGTCAAGATAGGACACATTCCTGCTCTCTATCTGTGCTGGCATACAAACTGCTGCCTAGCTCCAATGCAGGCATCCTTCCACCATGTTGCAAGGGTTCCTGAGTTGTGGGCACCCTCCTGCACAAAAATATTCCTCTAAGGCTTTTTCCTCTTTCTTTGCGTGGCGCAGAATGCAGTACACATAAGAAAGAGGACACAAATGAAGAGAAATAAATATTTCTCTTTGTTACCTCTCCCCTGGGAAGCCTACCAGTATTACTATTTCTGGGAATGATTCAGAATCAATGGGTGGATCTGTGGGAATGCTCATTATCCACCCATGGAATCCCTCCCTGTGGCAGAGTAATGCCAGCAGCAGCTTGCACTGCCTTGCGTTACTCCATATTTCCTCAGTCACACCGAGCCATGCAAGGTGGCCTTGTGTGGCTTGGTATATCTCAATATAGGTTTTGCATCGCCCTCCACCCCCTTGCATGGCACAAGTGTGTTGCAAAATCCTTGATCAATATAACCCTGGATATTTTTGGCTCAATAAATAATTTTGACCAGCGCATATATATATAAAAACTCATAATAGCTATATTTGCACTAACAGAAGTCATGGCACATATCCAAATGAACCGAGCTTCTCGTAATGAGGGCTTTTATATGTAGTCTTCAATTTACACTATTTCCAAAGCAACATTTCACGTGTAATATTCATATATTGTACATATGCAGAGGGCTAGGATCCCTGTGAAACTTGGCCCTAACATTTCACAACAATATTGGTTTATATGACGCACATTTGTGCGAGTCTTTGCTCCCTTGGGGATGCCTGTAATGTATGCTTCCTGAATTGCTGGCATCACCACTCCCATGTCTTCCACGTTATTAAACTAGTGTGTAAGAAAAGGTGCTACTATTTGGCATAACGTTTTATAAAATAATGCTTTATAGCCATTATGCAGGTGGATTTCTGCATTTAGTCCTCACTATGGTCCATTTAACTTCCTCCATAATGATCAGGGCTTCCAAGCGCCATTTCTGAACAGCTTGTAGTTTTGGAAGGGGTACTCGCTCTAGGAAGTGAAATGACTTCCCCTGTATATAGGGAAAAAGAGCATTTTAGAACTCATTAAGCTCAGAGTTCTGTAAATTCAGGTTCTTTATAGAAATGTTGACGTAGTGCAAAGTAAGACAAACTTTTGAAATGTCCCTTGATCACCTTTGAAATGGTGTCTGGAAATGAACAGAATTTTGTCGATTTTGCAGATTGTTGGACTAGTAGTGGTGGACCCCAGGATGCACCTATCAAAGCAGAAACTCTTAAAAGATGCTTGTCTTAAATTGTGGACCCTGGCAAGTTGCAACTCCATATATTATTTTTTTAATTATTGGGAGCAACAAAAGTGTGTATCGACCAACAGATTAAAAAACAATGAAAGTCGGTGCTAGCGATCCTTTCTGACAGTTGGCACATGCTTCACAAGGGACTGTTTAAGACAACTGCTTGTTTCTCCACAGCTGTGCATCTTTTCCCTTGCCCTGGGCCCCCAGCTCCTCTTCACAAAGTTGCCACTGCACCAGGCCACCTGGGTCCCTCATTCCCTCTTGTACCCTATCAGACCCACATGTACCCTCGATTGTAACAATATGCCCCTAGGAGCATATTTACAAGCCCTTGCGCCCCTTAGGGCCATAGTAGCATCTTTTTTTTATGGTAAGGCGGAGCTAAACAGGAATTCACCCTGTGCCATATTTACAAGGTGGCACAATGGTACCATTGTGCCACTTTGTAAATCCTAGCACCATATTATACCTGCGCTCTTGCAGGGAGGCCCAAAAAATGGAGCAGTGAAATGACGCTAGAATGGCACAGTGAAATCTTGTAGATTTCACTGTGCTATATTTTTTGGGCCTCCCTGCAGGGGAATGCCTCCCTTGCATACATTATGGCGGTCATTCCAACCCTGGCGGTCCGAGACCGCCAGGGTTGGGGACCGCGGGATCACCGCCAACAGGCTGGCGGTGCTCCTATGGGCATTCTGACCGCGGCGGTACAGCCGCCGTCAGTGACGGAAAACCGGCGGTGTACCGCCGGTTTTCCGCTGCCCTGGGGAATCCTCCAAGGCGGCGCAGCTTGCTGCGCCGCCATGGGGATTCCGACCCCCATACCGCCATCCTGTTCCTGGCGGTTTTGTCCGCCAGGAACAGGATGGCGGTATGGGGTGTAGTGGGGCCCCTGGGGGCCCCTGCAGTGCCCATGCCAATGGCATGGGCACTGCAGGGGCCCCCTAACAGGGCCCCACAAAGATTTTCAGTGTCTGCAATGCAGACACTGAAAATCGCGACGGGTGCAACTGCACCCGTCGCACCCCTTCCACTCCGCCGGCTCCATTCGGAGCCGGCATCCTCGTGGAAGGGTGTTTCCCGCTGGGCTGGCGGGCGGCCTTCTGGCGGTCGCCCGCCAGCCCAGCGGGAAACCCAGAATAACCGCGGCGGTCATCTGACCGCGCAGCGGTATTCTGGCGGCTCCCGCCGGCCCTGCAGTTACCGCGGCCGGTGGGAGTCAGAATGACCCCCTATATCTGGTGCAGGTATAATGTGGTACAAGGGTTTACAAAGTGGTGCAATGGTACCACTGCGCCACTTTGTAAGTATGGCACAGGATAAGGGCCTGTTTAGCACTGCTGTAGCATAAAAAAATTGACACTATGGTTGCTCTAAGGGGCTTGTAAATATGCCACTATGGGGGTCATTCTGACCTCGGCGGTAAAAGGCGCTTACCGCCGGTCAGAAGACCGCCATACCACCGCTGCGGTCGCGGTAAACCGCCACGGTCATTCTGACCCGCAACTGGCAAACCGCCAAAAACCCGACAACAACAAAAGTCCGCCACACCAAAGGTCAGCGGGAAACTGGCGATGACCAAACCTCCACCGTCACGCCAACAGAAATACGCCCATACCATTCCGACCCACAAATCCCCGCAGCGGTCTTTCAACGGCGGTATTCCATTGCCAGTACACACCGCTGCGCTCAAAATACACACACCTTTACAAAACACTACCACATTGGACAAATCAAAATATACACACCTGAGACACATACACACACCACTCCCACACACCCAATTAAATATAAAACACACACCCACATCACCCACAAACCCTTACGACCACAATTGCGACTGAAGGACAGAGAGAGACAGCACAGCATAGAGTAGACCATCACACAGAGGCAAATCACAACATCACCCACACAATTTCCACGCACAAAACACCATACACCACCACATTCACCACACTCTACAACACATACACCACCCCTCACCCCATGGCACCCCAAAGACACCCCAGGTTCTCTGACGCAGAACTCAGGGTCATGGTGGAGGAAATAGTTCATGTAGAGCCCCAGCTCTTCGGGGCACAGGTGCAGCACACCACCATTGCCAGGAAGATGGAGCTATGGAAAAGAATAGTGGACAGGGTCAACGCTGTGGGACAGCATCCACGCAATCGGGACGACATCAGGAAGCGGTGGAACGACCTACGGGGGAAGGTGCGTTCCATGGTATCAAGGCACAACATCGCGGTACAGCGGACTGGCGGCAGACCCCCACCTACTCCCCCAGAATTCACAGCATGGGAGGAGGAAGTCTTGCACATCCTGCATCCTGAGAGCCTCGCAGGAGTAGGCAGAGGAATGGACTCTGGTAAGGCAAATCTCCACTACTTCATTCCCCCCACCCCACCTGCATGCCAAATCATACCCCCACCCTCACCCCCACCCCCATCACACCAACTCCTTGCAAATGGCTCACCATCACATCCCACCCATCCGAAAACCTAGCCCTGCATGCGTCCCCAAAGCATGGACACCCATCCCCAAAGCATGCCCACTGCACACACCCATCACCCCCACAAGCCACCGTCACAAAAGCCCCCACAAGGGAATGCCAGCACTGGTGTACACGGCCACCCACCCATTACACGAAATGGCACACACAGAAGCAATAACCATACTCTTATACCCCTGCAGGACCCGAACGCCACCACACCGCCACGGAGGGTCCAGAGATGTCCATCCCACCCCCAGAAGAGGCCCCCAGTGACGACAGCAGCTCTGTCTCCCTGGACCCAGATGACCAGCCCGGCCCATCGGGGACCTCGGGACAGTCGGTTCCCCACAGACAGCCACAGGCTACACCTGACTTAACCCCCTCTGGGAACACCAGCACAGCTCCCACCCAGCGGGCCCATGCCTCTGTCTCCAGGACACGTCAATCAGCGGTGTGTCCACCACTACAGGGCACCCAGGTTGACCCTCCACCCCAACAACAACAGGGACCTGGGGGCAGTGGTAGTGGGCACACCGTCCAGGGGACAGAGGCCCAGGGAAACAGGGGAACTGGGAGGGCTGCTGTGCGACAGGGGGGGGACAGGCCTAGGGAACCGACTCTCCAAGAGGCCCTCTCCTCCATCATGGGAGCATACCACCACTCCCAGGAGACGATGGCTATGGTACTGGCCAGGTTCCAGGAGATCCAGGTACTGCAGGAGGAACAGTACATGGGGTTCAGAGAGGAACTGAGGAACATTAGTTCCGCAATGGGGACCATCGTCGTGGCCCTTAACCAGATAGTCACCACATTGCGGGACCATGTGGCACCACAAAGGGCCCCTGTCACTAGCCTGGACCAGGAACAGCCTACCACCTCCGCCGGCGCTAGTGGACAGGAGGCCCCCACACAATGACAGGCAACCAGAACCCCACCTCCTGCAGAAGAAGAACCACCCCGCAAGCGGAACCTGAGATCTCACAAGAAGACAGAGTAGGATGCCAAGACCCCCGCCAGCAAACGATACCCCCTGATGTCATCCCACTGTCCCACATTGTCACCCTGTCCAACCTTGAACTGCCCCTGCTCCATCCTTCCACAGGCATATGGACAATGCACCTGTGAGACTGAGAACTGGACTCTGCCATGGACATTACTCCACCATCACCCATCACCGTTTTACAATCATGTTCCTAAATGTAGCACTTTAATTAAATCACTTATTGCACTTAAAAAATCTGGAGTCTGCTTGTAGTTTGAACAAATGTATTAGACATAACGGTGCAAAAATGTTCAGTTACATTGTGATGACAACATACCACTGTCACACAGCTGTAGTCCATGGGCAAACAAAGCAGAGGTCACGCAGTGGGGCCCATAGCTCTGAAAACGGAAGGGAAAGTCACAGCTCAGTTAACAGGAACTGGGGGGGAACTCAGACAGTAGAGAGGCAGGAGACTTTAAGTAAATGTAAAATGGCGTGGTTGATTCGTACCTGTGTGCTACTGAAAATACTGTTGTATCACTGTGTCCCTGTTGTCTGTGTCGTCCCCGTCGTCTTCCTCCTCTTCACTCTCCACAGGCTCCACAGCTGCTACAACACCGCCATCTGGACCATCCTCCTGCAGGAAAGGCACCTGGCGTCGCAAAGCCAGGTTGTGAAGCATACAGCAGGCCACAATGATATGGCACACCTTCTTTGGTGAGTACATTAGGGATCCACCTGTCATATGCAGGCACCTAAACCTGGCCTTCAGGAGGCCGAAAGTTCTTTCTATAATCCTCCTAGTTCGCCCATGGGCCTCATTGTAGCGTTCCTCTGCCCTTGTCCTGGGATTCCTCACTGGGGTAAGTAGCCACGACAGGTTGGGGTAACCAGAGTCACCTATTAGCCACACACGGTGTCTCTGTAGCTGTTCCATCACATAAGGGATGCTGCTATTTCGCATGATGTACGCGTCATGCACTGACCCAGGGAACTTGGCATTTACATGGGAGATGTACTGGTCAGCCAAACAGACCACCTGGACATTCATCGAATGATAACTTTTTCTGTTCCTGTACACCTGCTCACTTCCACTGGGGGGAACCAAAGCCACATGGGTCCCATCAATGGCACCAATGATGTTGGGGATATGTCCAAGGGCATAGAAATCACCCTTCACTGTAGCCAAATCGCCCACCTCAGGGAAAACAATGTAGCTCTGCATGTATTTCATCAGGGCAGACAACACTCTGGACAAAACCTTAGAAAACATAGGATGAGACATCCCAGATGATATGGCCACTGTTGTTTGGAATGATCCACTTGCCAAAAAATTGAGTACTGACAGAACCTGCACCAGAGGGGGAATCCCTGTGGGTTGGCGAATGGGGGACATCAGGTCTGGCTCCAGCTGGGCACACAGTTCCTGTATAGTGGCTCGGTCAAGTCTGTATGTCAGTATGACATGTCTTTCTTCCATTGTCGACAGGTCCACCAGCGGTCTGTACACAGGAGGATTCCTCCATCTCCTCGCAAGTCCCAGCGGACGGTGCCTAGGAAGGACAACATGGAGCACAGAGTCAAGCAACCCACAGGTACGTAACCACAGCTTGCACAGTACACGATTCGCTATGCATTGAATGGCTTGTATGAGTGGCAATGCAAGACCTAGGCCTGTGTGACGCAGTAGAAATTAAGCCATGTGGGCCCTTGAAATGGCGGCTGCCTGACCTGTAAAGTGTGACAATGGGATGTGAGGTCAATGCGCTGGCGTGGCACACCGTGGCGGTAGGCGGTCGAAGACCGCGGCGCAAAGCAGCATTGGTTAACATTGAACCCTATGGGTCTCAGGAGCCAATGACGATGTGCGCCGGCGGTCGCGGTACGCACCGCCGCGGTACGCACCGCCGCGGGCGTGAGCGCCATTTTCTAACTGCTTAATCACTCGAGACCTGATCATCCACAGGAGAGGACTTATACTGCAAGTGCTGCTGTGACCTCGGTCTGGAAGATACAATGGCTGCTGCGACTGGGGAAAGGGCCCCTGCCTTCACATCTGAGGAATTGGAGAAACTTGTTGATGGGGTCCTCCCCCAGTATGCGCTACTCTACGGTCCTCCAGACCAACAGGTAAGTACACAGGGAGCACGTAGTATGGGCTATGCCTGTGTTGAGTGGGGTGGATGTAAGATGGTGGGGAGGGGAGCGAATGAGGAGTGCAACGCACGACAGATGAGAGCATGTGCCACATGGCAAGGTTGGGGAGGGGGGGCCACTCACATCGACCATGCAGAAAAGTAATGATATTTCTTTTTCCACCCTGTACATGTCACATAGGTCAGCGCCCATCAGAAGATCGACATTTGGCGTGCCATCGCCAAGGACGTCCGGGCCCTGGGGGTCCACAACAGACGGGGCACCCACTGCCGCAAGAGGTGGGAGGACATCCGCTGCGGGAGCAGAAAGACCGCTTAGGCTCTGCTGGGGATGGCCTCCCAACCTAGGAAGGGGTGCCACACAGCAATTGACCCCCCTGATGTCCCGGATCCTGGCGGTGGCCTACCCCGATTTGGATGGGCGCGTGAGGACATCACAGCAGACACAAGGGGGTGAGTATCAGCACATTCTGCTATATTAGCGCACAGTGGAGGTGTCTGGGTGGGGGAGGAGGGCTGTGGCTATCTCTAGGCCAAGGCGGTTTCTGTAGGCTAGGCCCCTCCGTTTGGCATGGCCCTGTGCCCCCGCCCCCACCTCTGTAGGGTGCTAAGTACAGCTATCCATGGTCCGGACTCACCTATGTGTGCATTTGTCGTCCATAGACTTGTAGGCCAAGTCACAATAATTGAGTAGTGTACCCCGAGTGTGCGGCGTAGTGCAGGGGGCTTCTGTGTCTGTCCTCTCCGCCAACGGTGCCGCCAATGCATGCACTCAACATGTCTTTCTATCTTCTCCCCCCCCTTTTTTTTGGATTTTCCTGTTCATGTGTGCATTAGCATCATCAGGCGGAGGAGAAGTGGCATCGGTGCACGAGGGAACTGCATCTCACATGGCCCCGGAGGGCCATGCAACCGACTCCGAGTACACCAGTGAGACGGAGGGCGAGTGGAGCTCCACAACGGGGACCTGTGGAGACGTCAGCGACACCGACACGTCCTCGGAAGGGAGCTCCCTTGTGGTGGCGGCAACATCCGTGCCCACCGCAACAACAGGTACAGCCGCCACCCAGCGCACCAGCTCTGCCCTCCCAGCAGCCCCTCAGCTTTCGCCCCATGCCCGCTCGGCCAGGAAGCCGGGCATCTCTTTCGCCCCTGGCACCTCAGGTCCTGCCCCAGTTACCCCTGCTGCCCTCAGTGCGGAGATCATTGACCTCCTCCAGACACTCATTGTTGGGCAGTCTACCCTTTTGAATGCCATCCAGGGGGTAGAAAGGGAGGTGCATCGGAGCAATGCATACCTGGAGGGCATTCATTCGGGTCAGGCTGCCCATCAGCGATCGTTCAACGCTCTGGCCTCAGCACTGACGGCAGCAATTGTCCCTGTGTCTAGCCTCCCCCCTCCAACTTCCTCAACCCAGTACAACTCCCCTGTTCCTCTGCCTATCCCAGACACACCTACAGACCAGCCTGCACACACCTCAACACCCAAGGGCAGCTCATCCAGACATAAGAACCACAGATCACACAAGCATTCACCCAAGCAACATCCACATGCAGACATGCCAACAGCCACTGCCTCCTCTGTGTCCCCCTCCTCCTCGTCTCCCTCCTCCTTCCCTGTGACGTCTCCACTCACACCTGCATGCACACCACCATCAACCAGTACGTCCATCACCACCACACCCACCAGAACAGTCCGCACACGTGCAGTCACCACCCCCACTGCCATTTACACGTCCCCTGTGTCCTCTCCCAGTGTGTCTGGCACCCCCTCTTCCAAACCACACAAACGCAGGCAGCCACCCACCCAACAGCCATCCACCTCACGACAGCCTCCAGCACAAGCACCTGCACCCAAGGACACCAGACTTCACTCTCCTAAAACCACATCCTCTTCCTCCACTCCCATACCCACTACAACTACCCGTCCCTGTCTTTCTAAATTGATTTTCCTTTCCAACCTTGACCTCTTTCCAACAACTGACCCACCCCCTCCATCTCATAAGACTCCAATCAGCACCTCAGCCACCACAAGCCCTGCACCTACTAGGACCATCGTTTAGGGCTATTGGAGTCCACCAGCTCCTAGGGCAGGAACATCGGCCAGCAGCAAGGGGACAGCCAGCCCACCCCCTGGGAAAAGAACCAAAAAAGGGAAGGGCCGGCGCGACAGGCCTGAGACGGCTGCCCCCAAGGACACCACCCTTGCACCGTCACCTGGCCCATCCACAAAGGGAGGCAAGGGCCCCAGAGTTTCTGCCAAGGAGGGCAAGGGCAGCAGGGCGGACAAGTCAGGCAGCAGGCGAGCTGCCCAGGAGGGCCCCACCAGCCCCATTTGGGGTGTGACGGAGGACAGCCACGGGCCCAGGACTCCAGCACAGGAGGGCCACGCAAGCGAAAGGTCGGATGGCGACTGAGCGGGAATTATTGGCCAGATCTGGTTCCCTAGGAACACAAGACAAGCACCGCTGAACAGGGCCCCGCCGTGAGAAGCACCGCTGAACAGGGCCCCGCCGTGAGAAGCACCGGTGAAAAGGGCCCCGCCAAGACAAGCACCGCTGAACAGGGTCCCGCCGTGAGAAGCACCGCTGAACAGGGCCCCGCCGTGAGAAGCACCGCTGAACAGGGCCCCGCCAAGACAAGCACCGCTGAACAGGGTCCCGCCGTGAGAAGCACCGCTCCGCTGGGCCCTTCCTGTCAAGCACCGCTCCGCTGGGTACCGCCGTATCTGAACTGCTCCGCTGGGCCCTTCATCTCAAGCACCGCTCCGCTGGGCACCGCCGTCTCTGAACTGCTCCGCTGGGCCCTTCCTGTCAAGCACCGCTCCTCTGGGTACCGCCGTCTCTGAACTGCTCCGCTGGGCCCTTCATCTCAAGCACCGCTCCGCTGGGCACCGCCGTCTCTGAACTGCTCCGCTGGGCCCTTCCTGTCAAGCACCGCTCCGCTGGGCACCGCCGTCTCTGAACTGCTCCGCTGGGCCCTTCATCTCAAGCACCGCTCCGCTGGGCACCGCCGTCTCTGAACTGCTCCGCTGGGCCCTTCATCTCAAGCACCGCTCCGCTGGGCCGTTCCTGTCAAGCACCGCTCCGCTGGGCACTGCCGTCTCTGAACTGCTCCGCTGGGCCCTTCATCTCAAGCACCGCTCCGCTGGGCACCGCCGTCTCTGAACTGCTCCGCTGGGCCCTTCCTGTCAAGCACCGCTCCGCTGGGCACCGCCGTCTCTGAACTGCTCCGCTGGGCCCTTCATCTCAAGCACCGCTCCGCTGGGCCCTTCCTGTCAAGCACTGCTCTGCTGGGCACCGCCGTCTCTGAACTGCTCCGCTGGGCCCTTCATCTCAAGCACCGCTCCGCTGGGCACCGCCGTCTCTGAACTGCTCCGCTGGGCCCTTCATCTCAAGCACCGCTCCACTGGGCACCGCCGTCTCTGAACTGCTCCTCTGGGCCCTTCATCTCAAGCACCGCTCCGCTGGGCCCTGCCTGTCAAGCACCGCTCCGCTGGGCACTGCCGTCTCTGAACTGCTCCGCTGGGCCCTTCCTGTCAAGCACCGCTCCGCTGGGCACCGCCGTCTCTGAACTGCTCCGCTGGGCCCTTCATCTCAAGCACCGCTCCGCTGGGCACCGCCGTCTCTGAACTGCTCTGCTGGGCCCTTCCTGTCAAGCACCGCTCCGCTGGGCACCGCCGTCTCTGAACTGCTCCGCTGGGCCCTTCATCTCAAGCACCGCTCCGCTGGGCACCGCCATCTCTGAACTGCTCCGCTGGGCCCTTCATCTCAAGCACCGCTGGCCCATTGGCAGGGCCGGATCTGTGTCGGGCAGGGCTTCACAAAGCACTCTGGCCAACATGCCTCCTCCATAACCAGTGGAGTCTGTAATCCACCTGATGGACTGTGGCTTTGCACTCCCCCGGATGGTACAGTGGGCAATCCACCCACTGTAGAGACTTGGAAAACTGTGGCTTTGCACTCCCCAGGATGGTACAATGGGCAATCCACCCACTGTAGAGACTTGAGAGACTGTGGCTTTGCACTCCCCAGGATGGTACAGTGGGCATGGAGGCCCCTCGTGGATCTGGCGTCGTGGACTCATGTGGCTGAGGTGCCCCCCCTTCCCTTCCCACTGAGGTGCCTGTGGTTTTATTATCTGATGCCCCAGCAGTGTTTTCTCCAATGGAATCGGGTCTCGTGTGTGGGCTTTGCCCATGTGTTTATGCACATTGGCCCACGAACAATGGAATGTAGCCAATATGTGCCGGACTTTTGGACTATGTATATATTGTTCATGTTGTAATATATTTATTTGATAAATTTCATATTTCACTTAAGTTCAGATATGCTTTAATATACTTCAATTTTAATGAACATTTTATTTTGTCTTTGCATTATTCCGGGGGTTTGGGGGTGTCACTCTGACTTGTTGCTCTGCATTGGTGTGTAGGGATTTGGGGGGGGGGGGCAGGGGGTGTGTCGCGTATGTGTGTGCCCGTAACCTTTTCTCCTCCCCCCTCCCCTGTGTCGTAGGTGCAGTACTCACCGTTGTCTTCTGCGCCGGCGTTCGTGCTCCTGGTAGAGGAGCAGGAAGACAATGGCTGGTAGGATGTTTAATTCGGGTTCCATGCTGTCCAGATTCCTCGTGGAGTGTGTATAGGTGAGCGTGTTCCCGTTCGTAGTCTGTTTCCGCCGTGTTTTTATCGGCGGGGCGCCCGCCCCGGAAAAGGTGGCGGATTGGTGGGTCGTGATAGTGTGGGCGGTACATTGTCTGCCGCCTGTCTGTTGGCGGTGACCGCCGCGCTGTTTGTTTGTCCCGCCGTGGCGGTCGGAGTGTTAAAGTGGCGGCCTGTGTTGGCGGTTCCCGCCAGGGTCAGAATTCCATTTTTATTACCGCCTGCCTGTTGGCGGGTTGGCCGCCGCTTTAACACCGACCGCCAGGGTTGGAATGAACCCCTATGTGTTTCAGATCACACACATATCAATACAGCGCACCAGAATGGACAACAAAGGTAGCAATATTTCTCATTCATTGAAGAATATAAAGCTGCTTTTACCATGCCTTCTAGCATGTGGCAAGAACCTCATGATGTTAAGCACATGCGCACAGGCATTGATGTGACAGATCAATTCACAGCATTTTACATAAGTAGCAGGCTTGCTGCCAATACAATGTCACACTAATTCCTAAAGAAGTATTTTCTGGAACAATGCTACAATTGGCATTGTGTTACATGTTTCCAGTACATCTAGATCAGCCATGATTGTTTATGAGATCCATTGGTTTTTCCCTTACACAATGTGATCAGCACTAACACTGCTAGATCACCATCCATCACTGGCCTTTTATCACTGGTTACAGACATCTTTATTCTTTACATCACTTTGGAGTAACTGTGAAATATATGTAATGTATCTAAAAGAAACACCTCGGGTAGGTACTTTTCTTACATGTGCATTGATTTTAGGCAAACATTTGCCTGCTAGTTCACTTTTGTGGAAAGGTTTCCCAATGGGTCTATTGGTTTGGTGCAAACTGGCCCCTGATTGCACTAGTGCATGTGCAAATTCATGCTGCAAATCGTTTTCTTCCTCATTCTTTGTTTTGAAAGTGTCAGTGTCTCTGGAAAGGATATTAGACACAGGCTGCTTTAGTTTGATAGCTCTTTAGATTTCAGCTACATTTTGGTTGCAAGATTTTCATCAATTCAGCTTGCTGTCTTGCCTGTTTTTATTAGGACAGTCCATCTGCAATACTTGCAGATTAACATTGTTGGCCTGTGCACCTAATCCACCTGGAAATCTTGGTTTTCATGAACATGTTCTCAAGCAGACTTCACTCTGATGGGCATAGCTTTCTGTCCTTTGCTAGACATTTTAAAAAAAACTAAAAACAAAGGGGCAAATTTATAAGGAAGTGGCACAGTAAGGCGCTGTGTCAAAATTGGCAGCACAACGCTACTTCAGAAACCCAGGGATGCACCGTATTTACAAAAATACAGTGCACCCATGTGTCTCCTAGCACTGGCACTATATTTAGCTGCCTAGCGCCACTGCAGACACCCTTGCACCATAGTGCAATTAACTACCAAAAAATATCCATTTTGAAAGTTTCAAAAAACAGGATTTTGCTTTCCCTATTTCATTGGCACTTATTTATTCATCCTTGGAAGGAGGGAAGTCTAAGTGGGTCATGACAGGATTCATACAGGTCATATTTTCATTATATACCAAACTTTGCAAACAATGCAAATATTGACAGAAATACTTTACCAGATATGTAATACACTCCCCTCTGCCATACATTAGAAGGATATTGCTAGAAGTTATGGAATCAGAGAGAGGAATGAAGCCAAAAGCTGAGTTACTTTTTATAAGGGCATGGAACACCGAGGTTACTTGCACTTTCCTCGTAAGGTATGGCAAGCTGTATTTTACTCCTTATAATACATGGTAACACCATCACCACTCTTACAAACCACCTAACACCTTGGCATTGTGCTTCTTCACATGAAAGAGATAGGATGTTTGTAAACATGAAGACTAAAATTAGAATGTCAAGGGAAAAATAAAAATAACAAAAAGCAGTTAGATATATGTTGCAAATGGATATTAGACTCATCTTGATGCAATTCAGGTTTTAGAAAACACTGTAGCCCAGAATGGGTAGAAGCAAGCAGAGAAATTGTATCTTTCGTATATTTACCTAAACCCTGGAAAAAAATAAACATGTTGCCATAAATATCTTCTTTCCGCTTTTCACAGTTCATCTAGAGAAATAGAGCAGATGAAAGAAAAGACGACCTTTTTTTTAATTTTTTTTAAGTGTAGCTTTAATTATGGTCTGTAACCTGCCTATCACCTCAGCTGTTGGTTCTGTTAGCAGGCATTGTGATATCAGAACTCAACTGTCATAAAGTATTACAGCTGAGTGGCTGTTATTTCTTTATTTCAGGTTGTAGTGCCTTGCATGATTTAGAATTGAACCTTTCTGACTCCCCAAGGACTCTGTATCAGTGTGACGTAATCACTAGAATAGAATGTAATGAAAGCTTGGTTTAGAATGTTGGAGTTCACAGATACACACAGAGGAATAAAGATGTGCGATTTACAGCTCTGTGTGTCACCTAGTCATTCAGCGGGTACCAGGCTGGGGAGGACCCTAGAACTGGCGATGAGGGTGGGATAAGTAACCTGAAGAAGAAAGTGCTCTCCTGGAGAGTTTGCCTTGGTCCAAACAAACTGCTTGTGCATGCCATGTGTGCCTTTGTCGAAGTGTTGACTTGATGGTTGGCGTATGTGAAGTCAAAACACAACTCCAGCCAGTGTGAATTGTGTGAATGGAAAAAGAGCCTCATGGGAAGGTCTACGCACAGTTGGCCAAGAAACTACTGAGAGAGATCAAATTTTGCTAACGTGAGTTGCACAGAAGTTGGAATATGATGACTAATTAACCTATATTTAAAGGCCCAGCAAACAAAATACCATGAGTTGTAAAATGTGCGCATTTGAATTATGGCGAATCACATGGCCACCATTCGTATTAAACACTACGTTTTAACATGAGAGTTTTGCATTTCATATTAAACAAACTACTAATGTGAATTATTATTAAGAGTGTTATTAAAAGTGTTAAATTAATATGAATTAAACAAATTTATATTGAATAGATGGATATTATTACTATAGGTTACATGTGTGCAGAAAAATAAATGCACATTTAAATTATTTCTAACATATTATGAATAATGTTTGCAATTAAATAATTTGCTTTACATATATGTAGTTAAGGTGCGCAATAGGTTTATTAATGTACACAATGTATTAATGTGTATTAAGGCTTTCTTAGCTTGACTAAGCCTGAAAGATTTATTTTGCAGCAGTAATGAAAAATCACGTGTTTATTCTGTCCTCTATGATCTGAATTCTTTCCCTAGGCTGCTAATGTGAATGTTGAATGTCCTATTGTATTGTTGGCAAGAGACATGTTTTCGAAATAACAATGTAGCACTATTTGTTCAATCTGTGGAACAGGACAGGAAACTAGTAGTTCTCATGTGAAAAGTATTAGTTTAGTTTCTGAGAAAAGATCTCAAGTAACAAACAATTAGAGAATGTAATACTTTGTTAGAAATGTGTGAAATCATCCAATGACAATGCACTTTTTCTGAGAAGATTCATAATAGTAGCAGAATTGGCCATAATAGTAGCACAATGACCATCTGCAGCCATTGGATGCTAAAACTGACATTCGAAGTGCACCCACCTGAAGGACCTATGAATGGATTGTGAATACTTCTAATTAGTGAGGAACTTTGAAATTGAAGTCAGTCTTTCCTGCTTTAAAGCTGTCCAGAACCCTGTCTGTTGCCACACTCTTTCTCTAAGTTCTCAGATGAGTTTTCTCATCTTATTCTTAATTGCCCTATTCTGTTATGTAGTTCAGTACTAATAAGGCTGACTAATTCTGAACTACTGATCTTTCCTATGTGAAGCCCGTGTTCTGGACTGGCCTGATGCTACTGTGAACTGACGGCGGAAGAAGAAAATCGTTCTGTCTTGATGAATCATCACTGTCTTCTGTTCCCTGAGTAGAGATATAACTAAATGTGGTTTCTTGCTTCCTTTTAGGTATGTACTTACACCAGCATATTTTTTATAGCAAGGAACTCTAGTTAGATGGTTTTTCCAAATGATTTCTGTCTTTATTTTGTATTTGCTTTTGGCTGCATGTGTTAGTCCATTCCCACACATGTAAGTCTAAATTTGTGTTACTGATAGGAATGGCCCAACTCAGAAATCTGAAATTGAATGTGAAACTGTATTTTTATGATTTACTGATGTCACCATTATCTGCTTTGAAATCTAACATTAATGTGCATATTGTGTTGTTGCTAGTTTACATTATTCTGTTGGAGTGTTTAACAGTGTTGATGTTTAGTAGGCTAAGGCCCATATTTATACTTTTTGACGCAAAACTGCGCCAATGCAATTTTGCGCCAAAAATATTACCGCCGGCTATTGCCATTTCTGTGCGCTGTGCGGGCGACAAATTTATACTTTGACGCACGGCAGCGCAAACCACAGGTGTGAGTCATTTTCTTTGACGCACACCACAGCATCATGTCGTAAAGGAAAACGATGTTAACGCGGTGGAAATGACTGTGAGCCGATTTATGACACCGCAAACCGGATATGCGGCATTTTTTGACGCAATAGTGCACACACAGCAATTTGTGCAGAAGAGAGCCAAAATGGATCCCAGATGCTTGCACAGACCCCAGGAAGATGACAGCAGACCAGGAACCAGCCAGGAGGACCCACACAAGACCCAGGACAGGGAGAGGAAGAAAAGAAAGTGTTGCTTCAGTGCAGAGGAGCAGGAAATTCTGGTTAAAGAGGTGACGGAACACCAGCACCCATTGTTTGTCACCTCAAAGTTGCCAATCAGTAGGAGAGAGGCAATATCGCAACAAATTGTTGACAAGATTAACAGTGTGGCAGAAGTACGCAGAACAGTCATCGAGTGCAAGAAACGCTGGCATGGCTGCAAGCGCAGAGCCAAGGAAAAGATGGGCGGAACAGGAAGGCAGCACTGCAGACAGGAGGTGGGAGTCCAGCACCACAGGAGGCCCTGGACCACATGGAGGAGATGCTCGCAGCCGTCATCCCTGAGGAGATCATCACAGGGATTCAAGGACAGGACAGCGTAGACTACCAGGAGACAACGCACATGCAGGGTAAGTCGCATGGAGAATCAAAATGCACAAATGTTAACTGCCAGCGGGGGGGGAATACCTACTACACAATGCATGTAAGTCATTATATTCAGGGAGTGGCATGGGTAAAGGGGCTCGGCACCGGGCCATGGGCCGTTCAGAGGAAACCCGGGGCACACCACTACACAACACCAACAACCTTTCAATGGGTGTATGCTGCCATGCCAACGATGTTGCAAAGGTAAAGCCAGTCCAGGAGGGAAGGACACAACGTCAAACTGGCATCCGTCACACATCAGCCACTATACTCCCTACATGAACTAGGACCCAATTAACAACCTCTAGCCATACCGACAACTGGAATGTAACATTGACAACAGTTGCCACTACCACCTCCACTGTGTGTGCTGGTCAAGTAGCTAATGGCAGTTGCGTCCCCATGGATCAAACACACCCAAATTAGAGGGTTTAAGATGACAACGTTAACAAACCCCTTGAAACAAGACAAATGTTCCAGTCCTGTCAAATGTGAATGTTCATAGTTGCCACAAACATCAGCCAATGTCATCCACATTAGGAGCTACACATCACTAATGACATACCCATGCTGCATATGTCAGGGTCCATCCTGTGCCTGGGTCACAATGCAACATCCCAAATGGCATACTGCTCAGACAACAGCATTGAGGGGGAGGACACATGTAACTGGTCACAGAAATACACCACAGTCAGAGGAGGAAATAGGACACTGCTATGGCTATCAGGGCAATCCAATGTACCACACATTCCCCAACATCAGCAGTACACATTAATAATGCTGACATCCATATTGTGCCATAACAATGCTATACATAGTATACGCTACATTTCAACTACATATAGGTGGATGTGAAAGATCAGAGACTGGGGCAGGTCCAGATTGTTAAGTGTGGTGCTAGTGCCATCAGAGCACCCACAGCCAGTGAAAGGCCTCACCATGAGAATGGAAGTAGACGGAGGGTTGAGTAGGACAAGAAGGTGGCAAATCACCATTTGGCCAGAACCAACACCTAGAGAAGATGATGCTGACAAGTCCACAAACTGACCACAATACATGTGACATGCAGGTGGGGCATACGCCTGGGAGAATGCCCATCTGAAAGATAGGAGCAATGAACAGGAACCAAGATCACAATGTGAAAATAATCACAAAGCAGGCATGTCACATTACAAAGCCCACAACACTGACACACTAATTGTACCGTATTTCATTGCAGAGGACAATGGATCTCCTGCGGATATGCCTGTCCAGGACTACCGTGATGACATAGATGATGAGCTGACAAACATCAGCCTGCAGACCCTCCAAGAGGTCCTTGGAACCCTCCAGACCCCACCTTCAGTCACAAGGAGGAGCACAGATACAGCAGCCATCACAGAGGACCCACCCACCACCCCAATTGTACGACCTGCCAGATCCAATACATCTGAGGACTCTGATGACACTGGCACCAGCTTTGAGAGAACTGTAGTCAGAGTGCAGCGGTAGCTGGCCAAGGAGGTGCGGGTGGGGATGCAAAGTATGGCAGCCAGCCTAGAGTGGGTGTGTTCGTGCATGATGTCAACTGAAGAACAGACAGCAGCTATGCAAGGGCGAACAACTATCTTGCAGGAAGTAGAACAAAGGCTGAAGGAAATCAGCACAGCTGTAATACAGTTGACCCAACACCTACAACAGTAATCCTGTCAACGTGTGCACGAATGCAACATTGAACCCCTCAGGGCCAACCTGGCTGCCTACCATCGTGATGTGTCTTCTATTCTTAAGAACCAGCAGATCCTCCTTGCAGCAGTACTGCCCTTAAGACCCCCACAGGTAGCAGCTACCGGGATGTCTGACTCCACATCTACACACAACCACCACCACCAAGGGCAGAGGAGGCAACACACACATCAGAAGATGAAGACCAGGAACAGATCACCTTCACACGTAAGAGTACCCGGTAGCACTAGTCCCTGCCACATGGCCACCTATTACCAAGTTCCTGCTCTTTGTAATATGCCAGTCTTGCAACAACTGTACTCAAGCACTGTTCTGCAAACCACTGTTTATCTTGTCAGCCTGCCCTGTGATTGTCTCTCACTAACTCATTGGCAAGTCCTGTCCCTCTGCACTGTCTGACACTTCACCCCAGCACGTCCAATGACATGTCCTTTTGCACTTGTGTAGGATCACAATGGAAGATGTCACTATAATGGACTCACAATCATGGACAATGAACATATAGCATTTCCCACAAATTCAAGCTAACACACACCAAACTGCATGAATAGAGGTGTATGAGTTTACGTCCAAATAAGTAATCATGCTGAACAGTGTAACAAATGATCTATGTGAGTTATGTACACTATACTACAAGAGAGCTTACTACCACTCACCTTATAAGGATTTCCTTGGACATGAGACTGCAGTCAGACTTAACACAGTGTCCCCAATACTAAATCTGGAAGCACAGTATGTGACAATGAAAACATACATCATGAAAAAAACACACTTTGGGTTCCATAGTAACCGTGATTGGTGGTTGCAATTAATGGCTGAATCTTAGCTAAGTAGCTTTGGGGTAGCTGCCAATGTTACAGCTCAGTTGGGATTTGTTTGCAGCATAGGACACAAAATCTAATACAAAAGAGACACTGTTCACTCATGCCAAGGCCCTGATCTACAAGCATTTAACACATACTGTAAAGGGTTACCTAGATATTTATTAAACAGTAAAAACAGAAGTGAAAACTCGGGGAAAGACCTTACCTAACCAAATCTACTCTAACTACTCATTACCCACAACTGTCCCTAACTAACCTAAGCTAAACTTTCTTATCACATTTAACGAAACGATCTAAACATCAACCCCCCTTATGAGACGGGACACATGGAGGACAACAGATACCAACCTAAACACATACTATCCTATACTAAACAAATATATATATTTTTTTGCATTTCTTTTTTTTTTTTTTTAAACACACAAGAACCCCAACATTGCCCAACACACACAAAAATAAACAATAGAAATATTCAGGAACCCCCACCCACTAACACTAACTAAAACTAACAGTCTATACTAACCAAACACTAAGCCCCCTAAACCCACAAAGTATAAGAACCAGGAAAGAGGAGGGAAGGGAGGGAATAATGTCCCTCTACATGTCTATAGGTTGGCCCTCCGGAGGGTCTTCTTGATGGAACGCACCTGCCGGTTGACCTGTCGCACCTTCTGCTGCAGTCTGGTCATCTTTCTAAGGACAGGGTCCAATTTCCTTTGCATTTGTGAAAAAGCAGCAGGGTCAATGTCTGCAGCAGGGGTGGTCTGGGTGCCAGCCGAGGAAGTATGGGCCCGTCTTGTGGCAATGGCTGTAGGCTGCCCTGCAGGTGGTGCTGTGCTTGGTCCAGGAGCAGTTGCCGTTGATGGTCCCACAATGGTCCCAGCTGCTGTTGGTGCCACCTGGGTGATAGTGGTGGTGGTGCTGGTGGTGGCTGTGTTAGACAAAGAAGGGCCGCCTTGTGCAAATGCCCTCCAGGCTCTGGAGGCTCGTTCATGGTGATATCTTCGGGCCATGTTGCGGTCGACATCAAGTATGTGGTGGTATCTCATTGCCCGCTGTTGAAACTCTCTGACCTGGATGGGAGTCATATTTGCAGCTGTTAAGACAAATAGAAAATCTAACATTAGGTACTGCATTGTGTGAAATGGCACAAAAAGTAAATCAGACAATACATCTAATGTGCTTGTAACAGCCCATATCATCACACAGATCATTGATTGTCCCTGAGGAAGTACATGGCAAGCCAGCTTACAAAGGTCCTATCACACATAGCACATCCAAACCCTACAAGATGGGTAACAACTGGAATGATTTTGGCATCATAGTTCTGCCAGTTGTCAGCTAAAAATCATGCTGCACATCCTCCACCACTGCCAGGGCTACAAATGTCATTGTAAGGGATGGCAATCTAGGGCCACATATTCTGTGAGTTGTAAATGGACTTGCCAGTATAGAAAACATGTACTAATCATGAGTGGGTATACTAGGTTTAGACAAGTGATTCACTGATTTACATGTCTGTGTACCAAACTTGTATCATCAGTCCTAGGTACACTATTCACAACCCTATGCCTGTGTCTGAGGGAGGGGGGTGGACTAATAACTAATAATTTCTGACAACAAGGACACCCAGGAAGCTTAGGAAAGCTGGACATGGGTTTGGCCCAGCACACATATCACAGGTAAGGAGGATCTCCAAATAGGAGACAGCTAACCCTTGACCAATCCCATCAACACTCATGTTTGGAAATGCAGACCTTTGTCCACATCATTTACTACCACTAAGCCATGACTTACAACAAACAGAGAGATGCAAGAACACCTCTGGCCATGAGTTGCATGCACACCTAGGCCATTGTACTCAAGTGCCACATACTCGTAGCACTACATGTGGAGCTACATGCTGCTAGGAAGTTTAACATACAGTTCAACATGTACATTAGTGAATAGGGAAGCAGAAGTCTGTGGGTAAGACTTTGGCATCCCTATTCTGGGAGAATTTGGGTCTGACTGGCTGACTATTTCACTAATATGGTCCAGTGCGACTTTTTCTGAATCAAGTTTTATCCACATGACTCATCCCTATTCACATTGCCGTGCCTACAGGACTGACCTAGAATACCAAAATATGACAATACGATAAGGATTGGCCAACTCAAAGATGGTGATAAAATGATATTCCACTCATGTAACAAAACAAATGATTGGCCAGCGCATCACACCATGCTATGTGTCCAACACACAGGAGTCCATCACACATCACCAGCAAACACAACACATAACAGACATATCAACACTTACTGGAGTTGTCTGGGTCCTCTAATCGAGCCACCTCGCCAACAGTGTAGGGTGCCAGTCCACCTGTAAGGCATGGAAGGGAGAAATGTGCTCAATGTCTGTGCACTGTACAACAATTCCAAAGACAAATACTATGTGTAAGATCACATCAGAAAGTAAAGCCTCTCAGACATCATGATACTGCATCCTACTTACCACGGCAAACATGTACAGACCCCAGGGATTCCATTGAGTGATACACACATATCTGCACACATGCAGTGGCCCTAACTATCATGTGGTGGCAAACATGCTCCTTCATTAGTGAGCAGACAAAATCATGGAGTGTATTCGTCTCATCATGTGTATCCATGAGAGACATCCAAAGCCACTTTCTGTGAGGACTGAATGACCAGTCAACCAGCCATTGTGACTATGACCAATTTATGACACACAGGTACAATGTACAGAGGGCCAGGGACAGTTGTTAGCCCTCAATTTGTCACAGTTTCTTCATTTGATGTGGCACAGCTATGATGAGTTGCACCAACCATAGAGATATGAACCCATGTGCATACCTTTGGCCAGCCATCCCTAATTTAAATGTGGCACTACAAACCCCAAATACCAGTCTAAGATGTTGGCTGAGCGCAGCTAGAACTTGTTACCTATGTGTCCAAATCCAGATCAGACATGTATCCGAAATGAAGGAGGGGCACAATAATTCCTAAGATTTTCGGGATTTCCATGATCGGTTTCCTTACACACTCACCAAACACACATGAGACATATGTTTGCGCCACATTGCTATCATCAATTTACGTGAAGCCTGCACTAATTTTCAGGCTCCTGTTGTGTTTAGAAAGTCAGTCTAGCTGTTGCGTCAACAAATGACAGTAATGAGTCGGAAAATTCTATACCTCACAGGCAACTGTGGCCTTTATCTATACATAATTGACACCTGATTTGTGTTGCTGTTTGACACAAAGGCGGCACTAACTTACATAATACAAATGTACTCAGTAAGTTTGCAGAGCTCTTGCTTCCAAACAGCTCACAATTGTGGTCCTTAACAAAGTAGAAATATGACCCTGTATGTTTCAGTAGCATTCCACACACTCAACAATATTGCCGGCAGATATTGTAAAAATCAGCTAATGTCACTACAGAGCATTTAAACGTGCACATTAACATGATTTGTACTCACCAACAGGGCCACCAATCACAATCCCCAGGTGGTCCAGCAGAACTTGCTCCCTGGAGACAAGGTCAGCCCAGCGGTGCTTCAGCTGGTGGTCGTTTCTGGGTGTGTTGTAAATCCTTTGCAGATGATGCAACACCTTTGCCCACCAGAGCCTCCGTGCCTCAATGTGATACCCCTGTATCACACGCCCACCTGCCTCAATAATCAGGGGTAGAAAATGGCACACCAGCCAAATGAACCCACCCAGCTCCTCCTCTCCCATCCTGCCAAGATGAGGCCTACCCAATATAATGGTACAAAAAGAGAAATAGGGGATAAAGGGGAGCAAAGGGGGATGGGGGAAAGTAGGACAGGAAAAATTCAAATAAACTACTAACACAGCCCAACTATACCCAAACTAACACTACCCACAACAGACTCCCAACAAAACAAAGACAATAGTTTACAACACAAATGGCCACAAAAAACACTCAGACAGGATACCACAACAAGTTTTTAATCACAAAAAGACAATAAAAAGACCACACAGGAGACAAATTCACTAAATGCACAGAGACAAATCGAGACACAGCCACACAGTCAGGAAATATCACAGACTGCAAAGTGAAAGTGAAAGTACACCCACTGTACCTATTCTGTAAACAGGATATCCTATTACATCACTTCCTGCCTAAAATGCAGTGTGTTTTTATTGTCATGCGTCAAAATATTTTAACGCATACAGTCTGTGTGTCATTTTTTATTGACGCACAGGAGTAGATTTAAGCCCGCATCTATATGGTTCAAAATTGTTTCAAACTTAACCAATTTTCGGAGGTACAGTGTGGAAGATACTGCTCAGGGCCAATGGTTCTTTCAGGGCATTATGCGTTGTTTTCCGGGCATAAGCGTCATTTTTAGACACATGTGCGTCATTTTTTTACGCTTATGCAGCAAAATTTCAGGCATTAACTGGGTTTGGGTCATTTTACCATTTTAATGGTACATTACAGTTGTGACAATCCTGAGATAGGCTGATTGCACCCACTTTGAGCGTGACGGTGTATGGGCACATGTGACACATCATACTACTGCGGACCATGATCCGCTACTTCATGTACAGGATTTTCACTCTTGACTGACGCCATAGATGGCCAAACGTGTGGCCTACATATATGTATTACACAAATTAGGCATGTTTGGTGTCAGGAGAGGATAGCAAGGTGACGCACATAAGTAAAATACCTCAATGCCCATGGCTCAATCTGTGTGCTTTGGCTACTAATATTGTTGTTGACCCACTGTGTGACCATCACAAGATGCATTATTGCAAATATGCTTGTATGCATGTGGAGTCAATGTGTCCAACCCTCAGATGCAAGTCAGTGTGGAAATGAGAGAGGACATGTGTTAGTCATACATGTAGCAACAACTGCTGTGTGCACTTTCTAGTTTTTGGGTAACATAAACACCACAAATGGCCAAGCATGCACTGGATAGATAGCAGACAGTTGTTCATGTCAATGGTCCAAAACTTGGCCACCACATGTCCATGAATTTTGGATACTGCTTCCTAGGCACTTGTTGGTGAACCCACCATCAGTCAGGCACATGTACATACTAAGTGGGTACCGTGTTTGTGACACGGAGAGCCAAAGATAAAGCAAATTTGTAATGTCACGCTACAGTTGAGGTAATATAACTGAGCCACAACTCTCCTGTGGCAGTGAAGGACCAGCAGACCAAGCAGCACGTGGCCACATATTTCCAGTGATCAATTGCACAGAGGTGTCTTGTTCATGTGTGTGGGCCTATGTTTAGCCTGTATATTTTTAGGGGTCTATGTTGTCACAGTTACGTTCAGGTCTAGTCATGAGTCTGTGGGGGCTATTTCTGTATCTACTGAGTATCCTTCGGAGATCAATGGAAGTAAAGCCAATGAGGATTTGAGAACCCATATGGGGATGGTCCTACCCTGCCACTGCAGACATGTTATGAGTCTGTCAACAGGGCAACCTTGGTGTGCTGAATATCTCAGGATTCTTGTACCGGCAGGTGTCATAACAACAATTGTACACAGGTTGGCCTCTAACATTCCCACTGCATCTGGGAACATCATAGCCTCTGTGCTGATTATTCTCGCAGCTATTCACCACGCACAGCCCATCAATATGTTGTGAGCAATGTGAATCAGCGTGTGGACTGTCAGGGTCCTAACTTGTGTGGACTTTTCATGCACATTATCTTACGTTGCTGGTTCTGCTGGAGGCATCACACGCAATCCCTGCATACGGCCATGGTACACTGTCACAATTTGTCACTCATGCATACATGAAACCCAGACAAGGGATAGGCCATGATTTGGGTATTTTGAGACAAGTTCCCAACAATGGTACGATAAATAAACAGATTATGCTATACAATGTATTTGAGTATGCATTGTAGACCCACCTGACAAAATACCCCAGGAGGAATGTGAGGGTTGGGAAAGCAACTATGATACATATGTAGCTGCAAGGAACCTTTAGGGTAACACACAGACAGGAGCCAGTCAGGCTAACAGGATGCAGGGTCAATCAGGATCCAGCAGTTTCACAAGGTACATACTCAGTGGTCTGACTGAGACTGGTCGAAGGAGGAACAAGACAGTTGACATGGAAAACTGTGTTTGTCCTGTGTTTTGGAAGGTGACACATTAACCCAAGGGCTGTGTTACACAGCTGAGTTTTTATGGCAATGCATAACAGTGTAATCAATAAAATGGCAGCTTCTATGCTGTTCCAAGCATCTGCAAAGGCAGTTCATGTTAAAATGGCTGGCCTGGATGGAGGTGCTCATAGGTGTGTGCTGCATCAGTCTCTCACAAGTCCTGTAGGTGAGTTTCAAGTTCAAATGGCCAACAGTACCTTTCACATGGGAAGCAATCTACAGGTGATAACAGGGCTTAGAGACTACAAGCCAGTGCATTATTTAACCTGACGTCCATGCAGACAGAAGTACAATGACTATGGCATACCATACTAAAGGGTGAAGCACACTGGATTAACATTGTGGGTATGTGTGTGTGTAGAGGAGGGATTATCTAGGTACACATATTACCATTACAGGGACCTCTTAAGATGGGTGGGGTGAGACCGGGAACATGGGTGTGTCAGGACTTAGGACATGGGCGGACATGTACATGGAATGCCATTTGCGCAACGCTTGTCATAGGTGTGGCACTTGTGCTATCTATGTTCTGCTTATATGGAATTCTAGTCACACATAGTCCTTGCAAAGATAGGTGACGTAACAGTTACTGCTGTCAAGGGTCTGGCCATACATTAATGTTACTATTGGAATTGCACATCCACTGCCTCATGTATGATGCTTTTTGTTCCATTATTGACTGAAGGTGTCTTAGTTGTGTGCCATATGCTGCAATGAACCATGTTGCCAACATGTATGTGTGAAATAGGTGTGGTCCTCTGCTATTGCCCTTCAAAGGTGAAATGTACCGGATATATGTCATTTACAGTGTGTGTGAATGTGACTGTTGATTCATACGCATCACAATTGCTTTGGAAATTTCTGTGTCCTGATCGGTATATCAGCAATGCTCCATGAGGCTACTCTCTTATTCTGATAGTTAGAGATAAAGGTGAGCAAACACGATTACCCAGACCATAATATGGTGAATATTATAGTTGTTTATTTACATATGTTAATACATTGGTGATGGTGAGTTGAGTCAAAAGAAATTGGTGACAATATGTTGGCGCCTACGCAATCCTGCAGCTGTGTTTGGTTGGTCCCCCTCATGTTGATGGCCAGCATCCTCCTCTTCCTCATCTTCAGGCATTTATGGCTCTGGTTCTAATAGGGGAATGTTCCTTCGTACACAAATGTTGTGCAGGATGGCGCAGGTTAAAATTATCTTGCAGACCATTTCTGGTGAGTATAGGAGGCTGCCTCCAGTGATGTCGAGGCACCTGAATCTTGACTTCAGGATGCCAAAGGTCCTCTCGACTATGGTGCATGTCCTCCTCTGTGCCTCATTGTAGGCACGCTCTGCTGCAGTCCTTGGGTTGGCAAATGGGGTCATAATCCATGGCTGGCTCCCATACCCCTGATCAGCTGAAAGAGAAAAAGATTGAGATCATGTTGATGTAGCTTAGCCCATTAATATCACCTTGCATGGCAGTAGTTCTCTTGTGTTGTCTGTGACTCATTTGTGTTTGTGTTATTGTGTCGATTCCTAGGCTTCTAGGATGTACCATCAGCATTGGGTTGTTTACTTGGCTGAACAAGTGTTTGGCTGCTGACCTGTTGTCAGCAGTATATTTTGAGAGTTGCAGTACAGTGTGTACTCCCTTGCATTGTGACTTGTGATACAGGTGTCCCTGTGTCTTTACTGGGGGTGAGATGATAGTTCCATACACAGAATCAATTCGACAGTGGTGGTAACACGTTTGCATCTATGTACCCTGGAAATCCCATACTTTTTGACATATGCAATAGATTAATTTAACCATCAGTGAGATGCTTACATTTTGCAAGGTGACAATTAGCCAAACTTCTCCGTACGTTGTGATCATTGACATCTTAACATTTGACTGTACACTAATTTCACATGTTTGAGAAGTTCACTGCAGACCTATTTCTCTGCCCTTGGCAAGTTGACTCAGGTTGTAACGTCTACCTAGACTACTGCACATGGTCTAGTTCAGCTGGCTAACTTGGTTGTGAGGTTGTTGTTTTGAGTTTCAGAAGGTCCGTATGGCAGTACATCTGTTGTGTGTGTGTTAATTTGTCACAATGCTTATGTGTAGGAATGTGCACCTTCCATATTGTCCCATCAAGATGTGTTCTTCACACAGTCCACTTGCCTCTTGGTAGTGGGCAATGTGAGAGCAGGAGTGATGTGAGATATTGGAACGGCCTCAATGATTGCATGTGACCTTTATTGTAGTCATCATAATGCTATGTGAGTCACGGTGTTTGACCTGCAGCAAATTACATTCCACACCCCTTACACAGTACGTATTGGTTGGAAGGGTGTTTGATTGAGTGTTCTTGATGTGATATTGACAGATTAATCTTCCAAGTTGTACTGCCAGTTGAGGCCATGTCATTGTCTTTGTGTTGTTTTAAATTGTTCCCTTGTGTCTGTGGAGTGGCATCTGTTGTTATTTGGATCTGTCATTTGTCCATAGGTGTGTATCCAAATGAGTGAGGATATCAAACATGCCTACCGGTGTCACAACCTCAGTGTGTTCCTGCCCACATGTCGATGGTGTGGTGTATGTGTTGTTTGTCCTAGAGGGTTGCTGTGCAGTGTCTATATAAGTAGGTTTCTGTACTTACCAACAAGTAGTCTATTTCCATATTGTCCATCCTGGAAGTGTTGATTGATGGTGCAGTGACGGAAGATGAATGAATCATGTACACTCCCAGGATACTTTGCCACGATGTTGGTGATCAATCCCTGGTGATTCACAATGGCCTGCACATTGATGGAGTGTGTGTGCTTCCTGTTGCGGTATAGATGTTCAGTTGCAGCAGGTGGCACAAGGCGGACATGTGTGCAGTCAATGGCACCAAGGACGTGTGGGAATCCATTAATGAGGTAAAACCCCTGTTTTGTCTCCTACTGCTTCTGCTGTGTGTTGGGGAAGCAGATGTGGCGGGGTGTGAGTGTGATGATGGCATCCAGTAACTTGGGCAGGAAGGTGGAGAATGATGGCTGTGAGATCCCAGCAACCAGGGTGCCAGTGGTTTGAAAGGAGCCACTTACCAACATGTGTAGTACAGCTAGCAGCTTGGTTTCTGGTTGGATGGTGCGGGGTGTCTCCAAGTTGGGTGCCAAAAGTGGCTCAATGTTGCGCAGCAGCTGCTGAATGGCTTGCCAGTTCAACCTGTACATCTGGATGATGTCATGTTCCCTGAGGCCATGAAGGGTTGTCCTGGTGTGGAATATCCTCTCCTGCCTTCTGTGTTGCCTTTGGGGTCCCTGCTGGTGTTGTGGAAGCTGCTGTTGCTGGTCCTGTGCTCTGCGTCTGCGGGCATGCTGGATGAGAAGCACCTCCATGTCTTCCTTTTGGAGCTCTGCGGTTGCTTCTGTGTGTTTTCATTAAATACAGGTGTGTTTGCCCCATTTTAACGCCTGCCCTGACCCAGGCGTTAATTTTTTACGCAAATCGGGATGTGCGTCATTTTCCGCCTCCGCGCCGTGCTGGATTTTTGCACTGTAGCATAAATAAGGCGCACAGGTGTTTGTGTCATTTTTTGGATGGGAACACCTACCTTGCATGTCATTAACGCAAGGCGGTTTCCCGCATCCAGAAAATGACGCACGCGGCGGGATTTTGACGTCCACGGGCATCAAAGTTTAAATATGGTGCACGATTTGTGCCGAATGTGCGTCAAAATTTTTGACGCACATTCGGCGCAGACGGAGTATAAATGTGCCCCTAAATATTTTCAGACGTTTTGGTCAGCCTATGGTTTTCATGTATGTTTACAACTTAGTTTTGAGCACCATATATGTGACTTTGATCTTGGGATTGTAATAAAGCTAGGAAACTTTTTTCAGTTTGAGGTTTAATTAGGTGTTAAATTGTTGATAGTGTCTAGTATTGTTCATGGTATAATGTCATTGATTTGTGATTGAATGATTCTGACTACTACACTCTTCGCCATATCCGAAGATTCAGTCGACCTTCATAGGTGAGATTGGTGATGGTGTCTTGCCTGCCCACTGGGGACCACTGAACCCAGAGCGGGGAGCAAATCTGCTCCAGGGGCCCCAGAGCGTGTCCACACTATGACTAAGATCCTACAAAAAGGTAAAGTGCTACCATGCAAAATAAAGTTATACAGTATAAGGGATGTTAACATTGAAGGCGGAATCAACCAAGTTTGCAAAGCTTTAAAGACAATTATCAGTTACTAAATGATGCTGCAAGGCAGAGACCAACTAGGTGTAAGATAATGCAAGCTGAAATGTAAAAAGAACAAAATAGATGACTTGCTGATGGTGGCCCGAAGAGAAGTGCCTGGCATTGTGCTAATGGAGCAGTGCATATCTAAAGCAGCCAGAAACTTGTCAAAAGCCGTTCGGCCAATGGAGCCCATCAAGGATGACCCCGAGGCTGGCCCATTGCAAGGCCAAGGCCAGGGCATGAATGGAACTGATCCTGGTTTCCAGTCAGAAAGGCCAGGGAGAGCTCCCATCCGGCTTCAGTAAGTTCCACACTGGTCTACAATGGTGGTGCCTTCGTGAAACCACCACTACCAAAAAGCTAACTATTGGCGATAGATGGACTGCTAGTATAGCGACATTTAGAGATTTTATAGATGCACTTGAAGAGACTGATATGTCGATTTTCAAACAGCTCAAAAATCTTGCTGATGATGGTGTGAAAGAGGTCATAAAGAAAATACCAAGAACTTAAGAAGAGGTCACATACTGTCAGATTGAGAATGTGTTGAATCTCAAGTTCAATCCAGTACCAAATGTTGACTATGAGTGATATGTTTTCAGTTATGAACGTCACAGAATTGGCAAAAAAATCTATGAATTTGTGAACAGAGTTGATACACTCATCAAACACTATAAGTTAAATTAATTTATTGATGAAGAAGCCATGTGGCTTAGAGTGATTGATGGATGCTTGTCCGATTCATTCGGACAATGAATGCTGAGAGAAATTCTTAATCTGGAGTGAGTGTTGATGGCTGCAAGAGCGGAGAAATGTTCTGAGAGACAAGCTGCCGAGATGGAGTCCAAGGGTACCCAGAGTGAATCAGTCATGAGTGTGAAAAGTAATTCAGAACAAAATACTGAAGAACAGAAAGTGATGTCTACATGCAAAAAGAAGTTGAGTTTCAAATGTAGATTTTCGTTTGCACAAGAAGGAAAGTGCCCCGCCATTTGTCAGATATGCAAAGGCTGTGGTAAAGAGAAACATTTTGTGACAATGTGCAGAGTGAAGGAAAAAGTAAGTGCGTCACGGTGTGAAGACAAGATGGCTGCCAGAACATTCCAGAAGTAATGTTCAACACATGCCCAAAAGGCCAAGGGGAGACATCAGATGAGGCAACTAGATACATCATCTAAATCATCATCAAACAGTTCTTCCCACTCAATAAGAAATGAAAGTGAAGAAAGTGATTGTGCCATGTTAATGCTTACCTCAGAAAAACGTGCACATGTAGGACTGGTCGTCTGTAAGAAGAAAAGTCAGACAAAGAAAAGCTGACATGTCAAAGCAATGACATCATACATACACTGTCCAAAGATCAGATTGAAAATAAATGGATGTTCAATAACTTTCATTATTGACAGTGGTGCATCGATGAATATAATGACTGAAGAGAAGTGCAATGAGCTGTCTCCATTACCTTGGCATATGCTGTCAAAGACCAGAATGTACACATGGGCTGCATTGACACCCATGGAGACTAGAGGTTTGTTTATAGCGACAGTGAAACACAAGAAAACAAAAGAACAAGCACCAGTCCATGTGCTTCAAGGTACAGCGGCAAGAGCCTGCCTGCTCATTTTCATCACGGTTGCTGACATGGGACTGATTTCGGTGAATTACAACTTGAATGCTCATCTCAAAATGATAAGTAAATTCCCTCTATTGTTTCATAGTTTAGGAAAGTTGAAGACTATAAAAGAAAAGCTGTGTGTTAATGAGGATGTCCGTCCTGTCGGTCAGACACATAGATGACTTGCTTTTCATTTATAAGAAGCTGTTGAAAATGAACTTGAATCGTTATTTAAGCACATAATTGTTGAACGTTCCACTGGTCCAATGCCATGGGCTTCTCCCTTAGTAGTAATAGTGCCTAAAACGGACCATGAAGGAACTGTGCTCATATGCTTTGACCTGTCCATGGCAAACAAATCAATTGACCATGAGTGACATCCAGGGCTGCACACAGCTGATATGTAACTGGAATAAAAGAAAATTGAAAATTTTGGGCCATATTTTTTCTGATGGGGGCTCGACACGTGAGCCTACAAAAGTACAAGCTTTAACAGATGTTGAACATCCACTAGATGTTCCTATGGTATGTTCTTTTCTTGGAATGGACAGGTACTATTTAAGATACGTAAAGGACTTTGGCACTGTTAGTGCTTCATTACGAGAGTTAATGAAGAAAAGTGTTTCTTTCAAATGGTCACAAGAATGTGAAAAAAGTTTCAACACAATCAAGCACGCCATTGAAAATGCTACAGAAATGGCATACTTCAATCCAAAACATCATACAGCAATTGTGATTGAAGCTAGCCTGGTCGGGTTAGGCAATATATTTGCACATCATAGTGGACACCCAAATGCAAGATGACATTTTGTGGCCAATGCTAGTAGAAGTTTGTCTCAAACAGAGCATGCTTACTCACAGCCTGGGAAGGAAAGTTTGGCTGCTGCATGGGCTTGTGAGCATTTCCATGTATTCCTGTATGGAAAGCCATTTACACTGGTAACTGATCATCAAGCTTTCCTGACCATCTTCGGCAATCCAAAAGCTAAGATGCCTCCTCAGATTGAATGATAGAGACTACGATTGCAAGAGTACGAATATATCATTGTGCATCGACCAGGAAAGGATCAAAATCCTGCACATTATTTTTCGAGAGTGCCTATCCAATGCCATGGTACTCCGTCCAAAATGGCTGAGGCCTACATCAATTTCATTGTTGAGTCAAATGCTCCAGCTGCTGTGTTGTTAACCCAGATTGTCATTGCCACGAGTCATGATGGTGACCTATGGATATTAAAAGACATAGGCCGTCATTACACATTGGCGGTAAATGCCGCTTACTGCCATGCAGAAGACTGCCAACACACCGCTGCGGCGGCGGAATTCCGCTACAGCTTTCACGACCCACAGCTGGGAATCCGCCATAATACAGACACCCACACAAGTCAGCCACACCAAAGGTCAGTGATAAATTGGCGAAAACAAAACCTCCACCGTCACGCCAATAGGAATACGCCCACACTATCACGACCCATGAATCCATGCAGCGGTCTTTCAACTGCGGTATTCCATTGGGGGTACACACCACCGCACTGAAAATACACACACATTTACAAAACACACCCACATTGGACAAATCGAAATACACACACCTGATACACATACACACACCAGTCCAATATAAAACACACACCCACATCACCCACAAACCCTTACTGCCAAAAATTCTGAAAGAAAGAAAGTGACAGACACCACCAGAAAAAACAATACTAGCATCCACAGACACATAACATCATCACTCACACAACATCCACGCACCTCAAACAACACACAACACATCCCCTCACACATCACAACACACACCACCTCACACATCTCCCGCACCACATCATGGCACCACAACAACACCTCATGTTCTCTGAGGAGGAGATCAGGGTCATGGTGGAGAAAATCGTCCGGGTAGAGCCACAGCTATTCGGATCACAGGTGCAGCACACCTCCATTGCTAGGAAGATGGAGCTATGGCGCAGAATCATCGACAGGGTCAACGCAGTGGGACAGCATCCAAGAACATGGGATGTCATCAGGAAGAGGTGGAACGACCTATGGGGGAAGGTGCATTCTGTGGTCTCAAGACACCAGATTGCAGTACAGAGGACTGGTGGTGGACCCCCACCTCCCTCCCCACAACTAACTACATGGGAGGAGCAAGTCTTGGCAATACTGCATCCTGAGGGCCTCGCAGGAGTAGCAGGAGGAATGGACTCTGGTAAGTCAACTCTTAACTATTATATCCCCACCCTACCTGCATGCCATCACATACCCCCACCCTCACCCTCACCTCCATCACTCCAACACCTCACATATGTCCCACTATCACAACCCACCCATCCCAAAACCAAGCCCTGCATGCAACACCAAAGAAGGGACACCCATCACCAAAGCATGTACTCTACAGATACCTACACAGACCCCAAACCAAATATCACTCAAGGACCTTGACAAGAATACAAGCACTGGAGTACAGGGTCACTCACCCATTGCACACGATGGCACACACAGATGCAATAATCATGCCTTTACACCCCTGCAGGACCCCTACCCAACGTCACCAGACAGGAGGTTCCAGACATATCCAGTTCCCCCACAGAAGAGGCCCACAATGATGACAGCATCTCTGCACAACTGGATCAAGATGACCAGCCCAGCCCATCTGGGACCTCGGAGCAGTCGGTTCCCCTGACACTGGCACAAACCACCACAGAGCCTCCCCCTCAGGAAACACCAGCACAGCACCCACCCAGCGGGCCCATCCCTCTGTCCCCAGGACACATCAAGCAGCAGTCTGTCCACTACTATAGGGAACCCAGGCAAACCCACTACCCCAAGAAAATCAGGGACCTGGGGCAGTGGCAGTGGGCACACGGATCAGGGGACAGAGGAACAGGAAAACAGGGGAACTGGGAGGACAGCTGTGCGACAGGGGGAGGACAGTCCCAGGGAACCCACTCTCCACGAGGCCCTCTCCAACATCATGGGAGCGTACCATCATTCCCAGGAGACGATGGCAACGGTACAGGCCAACTTTCAGGAGACCCAGCGACAAATCCTCCACCTGAGGGAAAACGATGTAGCTGCGCATGTGTTTCAGCAGGGCAGACAACACTCTGGACAGCACGTTAGAGAACATTGGCTGGGACAACCCTGATGCAATGGCCACTGTTGTTTGAAAAGACCCACTTGCCAGGAAATGGAGTACTGACAGGACCTGCACTCGAGGGGGTATCCCTGTGGGATGGCGGATAGCTGACATCAGGCCTGGCTCCAACTTGGCACACAGTTCATGGATTGTTGCACAATCAAGTCTGTAGGTGACTATTACGTGTCTCTCTTCCATTGTCAACAGGTCCACCAGCGGTCTGTACACCAGAGGATGCCGCCATCTCATCACCTGCCCCAGCGGACGTGCCCTATGGAGGAGAACAGCGAGCAGAGAGTCAGCCTACACTGAGGTATCACAAAATGTTATTTTCACATATTTATTAATCCGCAATGTGCCTGTTACTGTGTGTATGCAAGGCCTAGATAGGTGTGACACAGTTATTATTAATGCCATGTGGCCCCCTGAAATGGCGGCTGCCTCACCTGTAAGGTGGGACAAGGGGATGTGAGGTAACTGCGCTGGCGTTGTACACTGTCGCGGTAGGCGGTCAAAGACCGCGGCGCAATCCTGCATTGGTTAACATTGAACCCTATGGGTCCGAGGAGCCAATGACGATGTACGCCGGCGGTGACGGTACGCACCGCCGCGGACGTGACCATCATTTTCTGTCTGTTCACTCACTTGATACCTGACCTTCAAAAGGAGAGGACCTACACTGCAAGTGCTGCTGTGACCTCAGTCTGGAAACGATGATGGCTCATGTTTCAGGGGAAAGGGCCCCTGCCTTCACTTCAGAGGAGTTGGAGAAATTAGTGGATGGGGTCCTCCCCAGTATACACAACTGTACGGTCCTCCAGACAAACAGGTGAGTACACTGTGACCATGCTGCATGGGCAATGCCTGTTTGGAGGGGGTGTGGATGGAAGATACATGGGGGGGGACTGAGGTCTGCATGCGCGAACGGTGAGTGTATGTGCATCAGGGCAAGGGTGGGAACGTGGGCCAATGAGTATGACGGTCCGGACGGGTAAAGATCTTCCTTTTCCCCTGTACTATTCCTCTAGGTCAGCGCCCACCAGAAGGATATTTGGCGTGCCATGGCCAAGGACGTCCGGACCCTGGGGGTCCACCACAGACGGAGCACCCACTGCCGTAAAAGATGGGAGGACATTCGCTGCTGGAAAAAGAAGACAGCGGAGGCCCAGCTGGGGATGGGCTCCCAACGTGGGAGGGGTGCCCTTCGCACCATGACCCTACTGATGTTCCGGATCCTGCTGTGGCGTATCCGGAGTTGAATGGGTGCTTGAGGGCATCACAGCAGCCACAAGGGGGTGAGTACAGTCACATTCATCTGACTCTGCGCGCATTACGAGGTGTCTGGGTGGGGGAAGTGGGCAGTGGGTTCCCCTAGGCCAGGGTGAGCTTGGTAGGCAAGGTCCCTTGAGAGGCAGGTTCAGTGGAACCCCAACCCCACTAGTGGTTAGTGCCATCTACATCTAGTCAGGCTCCTGTGCAGCAATCGGGCTTAGGCCTTGTACCCCATGGGCATGTGAATTATCTAGGAACAATAAGTGCATGGCGTAGTGCAGAGGGCTGCCTTGTCTGTAGTGTCCGCCAACGGTAGTGGTGTTGCATGCACTGAACATGTCTTTCTTCTGTCTTCCCCCCACACTTTTTGTGGTCTCCCTGTTCTTGTGTGCAATAGCATCATCAGGCAGAGGAGCAGTGGCACCGGTGCAGGAGGGAGCTGCATCCCACTTGGCCCTGGAGGGCAAAACAACGGAGTCAGAAGCCACAAGTGGGACAGAGGGCGAGGGGAGCTCCACGGAGGGGACACAAGGTGACAGCAGTGACAACGACTCCTCCTCTGATGGGAGCTCCCTTGCGGTGGAGGACCCCTCTGTGCCCCTGCATCAACCGGTACAGCCGCCACTCCCCCTACCAGCACCGCCCTCCCAGCAGCTCCTCAGCGTGTGTCCCGTGCCCGCTCACCCAGGAGGGTGGGCATCTCCTTCACCCCAGGCACCTCAGGCCCTGCCCCAGTCAGCCCTGCTGCCCTCAATGAGGAGGCTATTGACCTCCTGAGATCCCTCACTGTTGGGCAGTCTACCATTATGAATGCCATCCAGGGTGTTGAGAGGCATTTGCAACAAACAAATGCATACCTGGAGGGTATTCATTCTGGCCAGGCGGCCCAACAGAGAGCATTTCAGGCTCTGTCCTCAGCACTGATGGCAGCCATTGTCCCTGTGTCCAGCCTCCCCCCTCCAACTTACTCCACCCAGACCCAATCCCCTGTACCTCAGCCTATCCCAAGCACACCATCAGACCAGCATGCACACACCTCAACACACAAAAGTGTCTCAGGCAAACATAAGCACCACACATCCCACAGGCACTCATACAAGCATCACACCCATGCAGACATACCAACATCCACTGCCTCCACTGTGTCCCCCTCCTCCCCGTCTCCCTCCTCCCTCCCAGTCTCGTCTCCACTCACACCTGCATGCACTACATCTTCAGCCACTACCTAAATCACCAGCACACGCCCATCACCACACACTGCTCACGTGCACTCACCACCCCCACTACCATTCACACATCCCCTGTTCCTCTCCCAGTGTGTCAGTGAGCCCTCCTCCCAAAGTACATGAACGCAGGCACACACCCACCCAACAGCCATCCACCTCACAACAGCCTCCAGCCCATGCACCTTCACCCAAATTCAGCAGACGTACACCTCCTACAACCACTACCTCTTCCTCCACTCCCAAATCCCCTCCATCTACACATCCCAGTGTGTCTAAAAAACTTTCCCTGGATAACATCGACCTCTTCCCTACACCTCCCCCCTGTCCATCCCCTAGGGCCAGGCTTTCCAGGTCCCAACCCAGCACCTCAGCCAGCACATCCCCAGGCACAGTGTTGCCAGCAACTGCGGGCTATTGGAGTGTGCCAAACATCAGGGCTGCCAGTGTGCCACGGAGTGAGGGCAAGGACAATCCACCACCTGCCAAGCTAAAAAAGTTGCCCACATCCCAGAGGGAGAAGCAGAAAACACCTGCCACCAAGGGGTCAGGGAAAACGAAAGGGGATAGTGGCAAGACAGCTGCGCCATCATCAAAGGTGGGGAAGGGCCAGAAACTGAAGGGCAGGTCAGGAGAGGGCCTGGTGGCACCGACTGAGAGACCAGTGTCACACCTTCTTTCCACGCCAACGCCAACCTGTACGGCAGAGAAGACCGCCACCTGCACCGTCACTTCCACCGCCACCTGCACCGCCACCAGAACTGCCACCACAGAGCCCGCAACCAGCACTGCCGCCACAGAGCCCGCAACCAGCACCTTCACCACAGAGCCCGCAACCAGGACTGCTGCCACAGAGCCCGCTGCCAGCACCCCTGCCACAGATCCCGCAACCAGCATTGCCACCACAGAGCCCACAACCAGCACCGCTGTCACAGAGCTCCACCACAAGCACCACCGCAACTGCCAGACCCAGTGGCACCACTGCTGACATGGCTGCCATCCCCAGTGGTCACTCGTCCGATGCTGGTGGTAAACTCCAGGAGCCTGGCAGCTTCCATGAAGCATCACTTTCAGTGGAGAAAGGCATCCACTACCTCAGTCCTTGGCAGGATGAAGCACTCTGAGCACAAAGCCCCCTCCAGAACCAGTGGACAATCACATCCCCTACCTCAGTCCTTGGCAGGATGAAGCACTCTGGGCACAAAGCCCCCTCCAGAACCAGTGGAGTATCACATCCACTACCTCAGTCCTTGGCAGAATGAAGCACTCTGGGCACAAAGCCCCCTCCAGAACCAGTGGAGAGATACAGCCACTACCTCAGTCCTTGGCAGGATAAGGCACTTTGGGCACAAAGCCCCCTCCAGAACCAGTGGACTATCACATCCACTACCTCAGTCCTTGGCAGGATGAAGCACTCTGGGCACAAAGCCCCCTCCAGAACCAGTGGAGAGATACATCCACTACCTCAGTCCTTGGCAGGATAAGGCACTTTGGGCACAAAGCCCCCTCCAGAACCAGTGGACTATCACATCCACTACCTCAGTCCTTGGCAGGATGAAGCACTCTGGGCACAAAGCCCCCTCCAGAACCAGTGGAGAGATACATCCACTACCTCAGTCCTTGGCAGGATGAAGCACTCTGGGCACAAAGCCCCCTCCAGAACCAGTGGAGTATCACATCCACCACCTCATTCCTTGGCAGGATGAAGCACTCTGGGCACAAAGCCCCCTCCAGAACCTATGGAGTATCACATCCACTACCTCAGTCCTTGGCAGGATGAAGCACTCTGGGCACAAAGCCCCCTCCAGAACCAGTGGAGAGATACATCCACCACCTCAATCCTTGGCAGGATGAACCACTGTGGGCACAAAGCCCCCTCCAGAACCAGTGGAGACTGTTATCCACTTGTGAGACTGTGGCTTTGCACTCCCCAGGATAAAGCAGTGGGCAAACCACCCACTGAAAAGACTTGTGAGACAGTGGCTTTGCACTCCCCAGGATAAAGCAGTGGGCAACCCACCCACTGAAAAGACTTGAGAGACTGTGGCTTTGCACTCCCCAGGATAAAGCAGTGGGCAAACCACCCACTGAAAAGACTTGAGAGACTGTGGCTTTGCACTCCCCAGGATAAAGCAGTGAGCAACCCACCCACTGAAAAGACTTGTGAGACTGTGGCTTTGCACTCCCCAGGATAAAGCAGTGGGCAACCCACCCACTGAAAATACTTTTTAGACTGTGGCTTTGCACTCCCCAGGATGAAGCAGTGGGCAACCCACCCACTGAAAAGACTTGTGAGACTGTGATTTTGCACTCCCCAGGATGAAGCAGTGGGCAACCCACCCACTGAAAAGACTTGAGAGACTGGCTTTGCACTCCCCAGAATACATCAATGGGCATGGAGCCCCCTCGTGGAGCAGTGGCGTTGTGCGTTCATCAGGCTGAGGTGCCCCCCTCCCCCTGAGGTGCCTATTTCATTTCGATCTGATGCCCCTGCAGTGTTCTCTCCATTTCCAGTCAGGTATCTAGTGTGGGCCTCGCTCATGCATTTTGGGCCCAGTGGTCCACGGACAATGATTGGCGCACTATCCGGACTTGTGTAGTTGGTGTACATAATTGTATATACTGGATTTGGAGTTTTGACTACTGGATTTTTATTGATTACAATCATTCAATTAATTTCCTTTTGTCCTTGGGTTATTCAAGGGGGGGTGGGGCGGTGTAAATGTAATGTTGCAGCATGTATTTGTGTGTATGGTGTTGTGGGTGAGGGTGGGGGTGGGGGTGTGATGTGTTGCGTGTATGTCCCTCTCTTTTCCCTCCCCCCGCCCCTGTGTTGTAGGTGCAGTACTCACTGTGGTCGTCGCTGCCGTCATTGGAGCTCCTGATAGAGGAGCAAGAAGACCATTGCCGAAAGAATCTGCAGTTCTGGCTCCATGGCGTCCTGGTTCCTCGTGGGGTGTGGAGAGGTGAGTGATTTTACCTTCTGTGTACTGTTTCCGCTGTGTTTTTATTCGTGTTGGTTCCGCCCCGGAAAAGGTGGCGGATTGCCGGGTTGTGATAGGGTGGGGGGTACATTGTACTCCACCTGTCTGTTGGCGGTTACCGCCGCGCTGTTTGTTTGTACCGCCGTGGCGGTCGGAGTGTTAAAGTGGCTGTCTATGTTGGCGGTTTCCGCCGTGGTCGTGATTCCAATTTTATTTTCACCGACCTGTTGGCGGTATTACCGCCGCTTTAACACCGACCGCCAGGTTTGTAATGAGGGCCATAATTTCAGATCAGTCATGGAATAAACACATTTGACCTCTCAATAACGATGGTGATTATCAAAAACACAAAAATGTCAAAGATGACTTGTCCATAACTCAGGAAGGAGTAATATTGTGCGGATTGAGGATCCTGATTCCAGAAAGTCTACAACAAAAGATAATTGGCTCACTAAGGATATTGTGGTATTGTTGGTACAAAGAGAGCTCTCCAAGACTGAGTTTGGGTTCCAGACTTAGATGAAAGAGTTGAAAAGGAACTCAAGGCCTGTCACGTCATCATTTAATGGTGATTATAGATAAACATTCATGTTTTCCTTTGGCTGAAGACCTTTCATCCACGGCACATGAGTGAGTAACCAAAAATCTTGAAGGCATCTTTACAACATGTATCAGCCATTGTAAAGTCTGACAATGGTCCTCCCTTCAACAGTAAAGAATTTAATGATTTTTTTAAGCATCTGAACATAAATGATCAAAAGATCACACCCTTATGGCCACAGGCCAATGGACTTGCTGAGCGTTTTATGAGTACACTAAAGAAAGCAGTGCAGCGAACGACTCTTGAGAAGCTCAATTTGAAAACAGTATTGAATTCTACTCTAAGAGCTTATTGTTTAACACCCCACTCAACCACAGTTGAAAGTCATGTGACTTTGATGTGTGGGAGAGCAATGGAAACCAAGGTACCACAATGGATCACTGAAAGAGATAAAAGTGATTACATGATTCATACAAGGAACTCGGTTCACAAATAGAAAATTAAAGTCTATGCAGACAAGAGGCGAAATGCAAAAGACCTCTTTCAGAAAAGGAGATTTGGTGACTGCTCGATAGATATGCAAAAGAAAATCTGATGCTCCTTATGATGCTGAACCTTTCCAAGTAGGGTCTACCAAAGGACACATGGTGACTGCCCAGCGCCCTAGGAAGTCTACTACCAGAGACTCTTCTCACTTCAGGCCTGTATTTCATTGGTCTTTAACTCAAGGTGGTGACAGAAAGACAGATTCTGACAATTCAATGACTGTTGCTGATTCCTTACTATGTTAATGATTTCCGACATTGAAAATGATAGTTTACAACTCCACTTATCAGACTGAGTCGACTGATTAAAGCTCCAGAAAGATTAATTGAAGACATATAGCTGTGCAATGTTTATACATGTAGATATTTGTGTATGTCCAATGATTTTCTAAAAAAATAATTTTCCATTCAACAGAGGGAGTGATGTAGTATCTTGCACAATTTAGAATGGAACCTTTCTGGCTCCCTGAGGACTCTGTATCAATGTGACGTATTTGCTAGAATAGAGTTTAATGAAAACTTGTTTTTGAATGTTGATGTTCCCAGTTACAAGGAGAGGAATAAAGATGTGATTTATAGCTCCGTGTGTTACCTTGTCATTGAGTGGCTATTACACTGTTGACTAGCAGTTTCTTCTCAAGGACGGGGGAGCATCACCCCCCCACCACCCAGTGTGAGCCATGCAGGCAAAAATAAAATGGCAATAAAAAGATTTAAGCCAGCCCTGAGCCCTGAGACATGCTGGGTGTGACAGATGCAGGGCTGGCTGGATGCTCCAAGGTGCACATGTCACTTTGGCCGACTGTTTTGCACTGGCCAAGGTGACATGCACACTTTGAAGCTCTTCACTCAGTTGTCTTAAGACCAAGTGAAGACCAAGTACAGGCTTCCAGGGCCTGAAGGAGCATCCAGCCAGCCCACTCCATCCAGTCCAGGTGCTTCTCTCACTGGTTAGGGGAGCTCTTCCTCTATCGGACATCATAAGAAGACCAAGGAGGATGCGCAGCCTGTGGGTTAGTGTTGTTTTATTTTATTTTATTTCAAATGTGTAATGCATGTTAGTGTGTAATGCATGTATGTGTAGTGGTTGTGTTTATTTTGCAGTTCGTGTTTATTTGGGCTTTTGGAGGGAGGGGGGATTTTATTTTGGCATTTTTTTTTTGAAGAGTGATTTACTTTGGGGTTTTAGAGGGAAGGGATGTTTTCTATATTCTTCTTTTTGGGAAGTGGTGGCACACTTCACTCGCCCTACCACTTTCAAAGGCTACCAGCCACCTCCGGTGACTAGGGGCATCTCGTTGACTGTAATAAGGAAAAGAGAGTGAGCATTCTATAGCCAGATTGCAGGATTCCATGTAGTATAACTTCTAAAAGAACATTTGGATATCAGACAAAGCATAAATCCAATGAAAATAGAAAGTTATTGTGGCGGAGTAAAGTATAATGGAACAACATACACATACAGGCATCTCTCTCTCTCTCTCTCTCTCTCTCCTCTTCCTTTCTAGCTCTCTCTGGTAGAAATACATTTTTCAATACTCACACTTTGAATGGAACAGGACATATAACACAATCACTGTCCCATCACAAGAAGCTATTAAGAAAAAGTAGTATTGGTCTTCAGACATATTAGATGTTGCAAGCACTGTGATCTAGGCAACCTTTATTGTGTGACTATAGTCCTGATAAACTTTGTCCCAACCAACAAAACCCAGGCTGCCTGGGGGGATGCCTGCTTGTGCAGGGAACTGCTGGAGAAAGACATGACTGCTTTATGATCTCAGTACTAAAGATAATCCTCTGAATTATTTTGCCTGCGGTGCAAAAGCACCTCACTGAAAGTCAATTAAGCTTCAGTGCTGGTATCCTTCTCCGGAGCAAACAGGCGCATTGAGGTGCCCACAGCATGTCTTCCTTGCATTAGGGCACACAACACTTGAATCTCCACTGGAGTAAATAGCACCCATACTTAGGTGTGATAAGGGGTTTAATGGACCCTTAATTTATTGGGGTTGCATGCCTAACAATTGGATGCACATGGGGTGGTGCATGCAACCTTCTCTCTGTCCTACATTTCTAACATTGTGTGGTAATAAATAGATGGTGTTGGTTTCTTCCTTTTTTCTTTATGATTCGTAAGTTGGTACAGTGGAATCAGGATGAGTGCGTGGTGGTTTTACATTGTTCTCTTATTTTATATATAAAATACAAATGTTTTTAATAAATATGTATGTTATGTATATTTTTATAAATATATATGTATTTGTTGTAATGGTATGTTATTTGTTACGATTTTCTCAGTCTTGAAGAATTCCGGTTTGGACGAAACACGTGTCGGCTGATGTCCTTTGTATTGTGTATTTATCTATGCATAGTGTCTATTGTTTGTATTATATGTACAAGACTGTGATTTGTTCATGATATAAAGTCTTGCTTTTTGATATCACTGTTTTTTTATATTTTGTTTTGTATGTTCATTTTTCCATAAGCATAGCATTAACACCATTACATAACATTATTAGAATCAACAGTACCAACACCATTTACAATATCATAAGAAATAATCTGAGGGTTGATCTTCCTTTTGATTTACAAGATAGTCTTGTTGGGTAAAAAATATTTTTGGGGAATATACTGTTTTATTTCTTGTGTGCTCCACTAATTGTGTGTTTGCACAACACTTGAATCTCCACTGGAGTACTGCCTGTGCAGGGAGCTGCTGGGGGGTCCTAATGTAGAGCCCAAGATTCAGAAGCATGATGGTAACCTCGGGATAACCTTTCCGAGGGTACAGAAGCACCTGCATTTGAATGGAATTTCTCTGTTGTAGTGTGTGATAGGGTAGAGAGAATTCTCAGAATTCTCTTTATGTTCAGGGTGTTTCTGCATCTAATACAATGAAACACCAGGCATACCTTTCCTGGGAAACACATTTAAATTTAAGGAGCTGAAGCAGGAGTTGGTGCTTTCGATCGCCACCCCAACAAAAATCCAAAGAACATCAGAAGCATATCCACAGCAGATGGGAAAGTGCAGAGGATGTATTATACATGAACAAGGCATCCATGCCATTTTTGTGCCTCTGAACGTTTTATAGTATTTTCTCAGAGATGCTTCTGAATTTCAAAAACTTTAAAACAAAATGTTAGAACTGCACCTGTGGATGCTTATGGCCACATAAGAAACCTGTTCCCGCCTTTGTAACAAGCTCTGCAGGACATAATGCCAATTCTCACTCCCACCATATCCCCTAAGGCCATAGGCCTCAGCAGACCCTGCCCGGCTGTGCAGTGAACATTTAGTGGAGTTGAATGCGGTTAAACTATAATATCTGACACATCAAATGTTTTGGATTTGAGGTGATGTCACAAGCTGATGCCATCCAGACCCTCCATAGATTTAACTAGTCGGCAGAGGAAATTCAGGGGCTCATGAATGGCTGTTTCTGCTAATATCAAATTCCATAAACTCAGTGACTCTAAAACAGAGGTGCTACCGGTTGGGCAGGTCTTTATTTTGTCAACTCATTTCTAGTCCAACTGCCCCAGAGAGGCGCCGATACTAGCTGGCCAATCATTAGATAGGAACTTAACTTGTTCTCTCAGATCGATGCTGTAAAGTCATCGTGTTACCATCAGATAAAGATTTTAAACGAAATCATCCCTTTAACCCAGTTTATCTAACCGCCAGTGCTGTGAGACTTCCTAGGCCTTTCCGCCTCAACTATGAACAAAATGGAAAGCGAACAGTTGTGTTTAACTTTGGAATGTTCAGCTAAGACACTCAGGGTCACGTTGTTTCCATTGGTTGCTTCTCTCAAGCCGGAGTGAGCGTAAGGATCGCTGCCCTGCTCATGAAGCTGTCTATAAAACTGGTCACACCCGCACCTCATTTCAGACATTGCTTCCAAGACACTTCCCTAAGAAATTGTTACGCTTAGTGTTCCAATTTTCAAAAATGCTTGGCAGTATGGCTGTACCTTCACAGCAACAACTCCATTACTTTGAAAAGCTCTGCCTTGAAATCTGCGGCAACTCGAATCCATGCACTTTTTGGGAAAGCATTTAGGACTCGTGCTTACAGCTAAATCGTCCAGATTGAATAGTCGCTTCAGGCGTTTGTTAGCAATTTACAAATATTAATTCACTCATGATAATAACGGCGATAAGAATGATATTAGGAAGGAAGCTTGTGATAGATGTAAGACTGTTAAATTGGTTAAGGCACATGGAGGTGATTGGTTCTAGGAAAGTCAGGCATTGCACACACACGTTATGATAAAAATTGTTAATAACGCTGTAGGATACCCATTAATTGCACGAGTAATTTGGAGAAAAAAAGCTTGCTTTTTTTATTCCTATTTTGGCAGTTACTTGGAGAGAGATACGAGAAAAGAAGAGAGGAAGTAATTGATACATCTACTGAGGAAGAACACATTGGGGTATGAAATGCATTTACGAATTTGTTATAAATGTGCAATGTCAAGATTAAAAATAAAGTTGATTAAAAATAGCGAATTCACCAAAATTAATGTTCAAATGGAATGAAAAAAAGATTAAAACAAATCTTTGAAAAAGTGACGAAATATGAACTAAACTAGATAAAGTAAGTTGTTTTGCTGTGCACGCTGGCATCTGAGCATTCATACCAGTGAGAGTGAAGTTGTTGTCCCTGCAACCAGGGCGACTGCGCTGCAACAGAGAGAGAGAGAATCGAATGAATATCAAATGCTTTAAAAAAGTGGAATGAAAATAAGTGTGCATTAAAGAAAAACAGTTATTTTGTTTGCAGTCACCCTATGTTACCTCCAGGTGCTGCATAAGTAAGATAAAGAATTTTCCAAAAATCGGTCTACTTATGTCCTGCAGCTGAGGTAATACCAAGGAATATTTTAGCTGAAGACCAAATGGGAATTCCCCGGAGCTGTATAGTGAAAGTGTCGCTGGACTTTCTGGGCACACACAAGCCCAGAAAATCTCTGCATTAAATATGTATTCACAGTAGGGACATTGTTAGACGTGGTATCCTTGGTGTGGTCTCCCCTAACTTTTTGCCTCTGCTTCCCAGGTTGTTGAAGTGTGCTGGACTCTGTTTTTGCTGTTTTTGATACTCTGGGCACTTTACCACTGCTAACTAGTGCTAAAGTGCAAGTGCTCCTATGTAAAATGTATGTTTAATTGGCTTATCCGTGATTGGCATATTTGATTTAGTAGTAAGTCCCAGGTAAAGTGCACTAGAGGTGCCCAGGGCCTGTAAATCAAATGCTACTAGTGGGCTTGTAGCAAACATTGTGCCACTCACATTAGTAGCTCTGTAAACATGGCTCAGACCTGCCACTGCAGTGTCTATAGGTGCAGTTTTAAGCTGCCAATTCGACTTGGCAAGTGTACCCACTTGCTAGGCCTAAACTTTCACTTTTCATACATATAAGGCACTCTTAAGGTAGGCCCTAGGTAGCCCCTTGGGCATTGTGCAGTTTATATTAAAGTTGGACATGTCCTAATGTGTGTTACTTGTCCAAACAGTGAAATATTACTAAATTCAGTTTTCACTGTTGCAAGGCCTATCTCGCGGTTAGGTTAACCTGGGGGCTGCCTTTAAATAACTTTAAATTGCAGAATTCCTTTGGGAGCAGATAGAAATATGGAGTTTGTGGGTCTCTAAACTCACAATTTAAAAATACATCTTCTAGTGAAGTTGTTTTTTAGATTGTTAGTTTGAAAATGCCAGTTTCAGAAAGTAGGCATTTTCTTGCTTAAACCTTTCTGTGACTCTTCCTGTTTGTGGATTTCTTGACTGGGTCAGTTTGAAAGTTGGGCTGTTTGTGAATCCCCTCTAGACAGTGAGACAAAGGGAACTGGGGTGTAGCCTGCACATCCTGATGAGCCATCTGTGCCTGATTGGAGGGAGGAGTGATCACTTACACCTGAATGGGCTGTGCTGCCCTCTCACAATGCATTCTCCAACCCCCTGGTGTGTGTCTGGGGCCTGGCCTGGGCAAGGCAGGATCTGGTGAACAACAGAGACTTTCCTTTGAAGTAGACCAACCTCAAAGGCAGAAAGGGGTATACGTATTGGACCCAAAACCCCTAAAAATTAGATCACTTCTGTATTCAAGAGGAACATCTGCCAAGCAGAAGAGCTGAAGAGCTGAGAAGTGCTTCCCTTGCCTGTGACTTTTCTTTTTTGGACTATCCTGCAGTTGCTGCTTCTGCCTGTGAAAGGGGACAAAGACTGGACTTTGTAGTATATTCCTGCTTGTGAAGAATCTCCAAAGGCTTGAATTGAGCTTGCCTACTGTTTTTAAGTCTCAGGGCCAACAAAGACTTCCTCTGCTAACATCTGGACTCTCTGCTGAGACTCCTGCCCTGCCAAGTGTTCTCCTATCCCGTCCCTGGGCACTTGAAAGGTGAAGTTGGCAGACAAGAGCTGAAAATCCACACACAGAATGCCATGTGGGGAATTTTTTGACGCACCATATGCAATGCAGCTGATTAAGGGTGTGCCTCCGGCTTAGCAGCTAAAATCGACACTTCATCTGTATCGTGGCTGCTGATAATGATGGAAACCTCACGCAGTGCAGTTCTCTAACATTGTGTAACAGGATTTTCCACGCATTGTCCCTGGGCGTCAAAGTCAACCCGACTCTGCATGAATCCGAAGTGCCCCGGCTGGAATTTGACACATCGCTCTCTTGTGAGGGAGAAAAACGACGCATTGCCGACCCGACTGGAGAAGAAACGATACACGGCCTCCCTTGCGAGGAAGGAATCGACGCATCACTGCCTTTTCCAACACACGCTCGCCCGCGCGGCTTTATTTTTGATGCTAAACAGGTACTTTGTGCAAAATCATTGTTTCCATTCTTTTCTATGGAGTAAGACACTTATTCTTTTGAAAATTCATATTTTAACCTGTGTGTTTTGGATTTTTGTTGTTTTGGTCTTGTTTGATTTAGATAAATATTACCTATTTTTCTAAACCTGTGTGTTGTCCATTTTGTAGTGTTTTCACTGTATTACTGTGTGTGTTGATACAAATACTTTACACATTGTTTCTGAGATAAGCCTGACTGCTTGTGCCAAGCTACCAAGGGGGTAAGCAGGGGTTATCTAAATGTATTTTCTCCATTGCCCTGACTAGAATGAGGGTCCTTGCCATGGGTAGGGGGTAACCTGACTGCCAACCAAAGAACCCATTTCTAGCATTGGTGATCAGCAGTGAGGATTGAGCTTGTATTTGTACTTGACATACAGTGATTAAGTGTACACTACTGTTTTCAGTTCAGACCATTATGTGACCACATACACTTGTTTTGCTTTTGCACTTTTTGGACTTGTTTTCCTACTTCCATATTTTTGGTGATCTTTTTATTGGTTGTTGAACTTCTCTTTGGGAACTCGTTTTCTGCCTTGAAACTTTGCACTTTTAATTTGCCATCATGTCTCAATCTGGAGATGCATCAGCTGGAGCTGCTTTTGAGTTAGGTAAACAGGAAAGTTACTCAGTTGATAAACTGAAACAGTTCTGTAAGGATCCTGCCTCTCCCATTAAGAGCCCCACCAGGAAAGTGGAGCTGCAAAAGGCACTGTGGGCCTGGGTGACAACAAAAAGCTGGGGGCACACAGAGGAAGAGAATGAGGATGAGGAGGTGCAGAGTATACACAATGGTGCAATGGGTGGACCTGTTGTGCCTAGAGGGAGGGTCTCTAGGGCAGGTAGCAGTGCGTCATCCAAGGGTCTGACTCCTGAAGGGTTACAGGACAGACAGGCAGAGAGGAGTCACCAGATGGAATTAGAGAGGCTCAAAATGGAGCTGGGTCAGAGGAGCCAGTCCAGTAGGGATGATGGCAGCAATACCTCAGTGCAGCCTGAGAGAAGGGTACACATTCCTAAAGACTTAGTGAAGGACTATAAGAGGGAGGATGACATATACTTATGGTTCAAGGGGTGTGAGTCTGTTCTCCATATGAACCTGGTCCCTGAAGCACGTTTGGGGGTGGGTCTGTGGAAGCACTTTGAGGCAGAGGGGAGGGACGCTCTGATATCCTTAGGGGATCCTCATGGACTCACCTACACCATAATGAAGGATTTCCTACTCACAAGATATGGTCTGACCCCTGAGCAGTATAAAGACAAGTTTAGGTCCTACAAAAAGAAAGAGTCCCAAACTTGGTTGGAGTGTGTAGATTCTTTTTGAAGATCACTGGATGGTGAAGGGAAGTAAGGTAACAACGTATAAGGGACTTTACAATTTGATTGCTTGGGAGCACTTGTACAGTCTTTGTTTTCCAGAGCTGTGCCAGCACCTGATTGACAGCAAACTGACTGACCCCAGGAATCTTGCACAGAAAGCGGACCTTCAGGAGAGCAACAGCATCCAAAAAAGGTATGAGGGAGACCACGGCAAGGGTGGGCAGGGTCCCTCTCAGAAGAAAGGAGGGGGGTAAGGGTAAACAGGGGGGAGTTCTCTAAAGGGCCTCAGCCTAATTCCCAGAGTAAGGATTCCGAGCCCCCCAGTGTGAAGAAATCATGGTTCTCCAAAGGGAAACTTGCGGAGGTGGGTCCCCGCAAGTTCTCTGCATGTGACCATGTGATTCATGTGAGGGGGGGACCCCAAATGTCCCAAGGGTGCACCAGCACACACTGGTGCTGAATCACAGGGTTTGGCTAGTGTAGCGCTTGGTGAGGAGTTGGTTCCAGGTGGGTGGGAGCCAGCTGAGATGACCCTTGTCTCACTAGGGGAAAGTGAGGTGGTCCAGAGAACCCTAGTGCCTGAGAACATTAAGAAGTACAGGCAGTGGGTGACCATTTAAGGACAGAGGGTGGAGGCTCTGAGAGACACAGGACTCAGTGTGACTACAGTGAGGAGTCACCTGGTGTCTGAAGAGCAGATAGATCCCCATGACCTTCACCATAGTTGCAGTAGACAACTCAGAGCACCTGTGCAAAGTGGCACAGGTTCCCTTTGAATGGAGGGGAGGTCTCAGGTTCCCTGAAAGTAGCTGTAAGTTCCACCATGCCTGTAGATTGTTTGCTTGGCAATGACCTGGAGGATTCCCCTTGGCAGGAGCTGGAACACAGGTGACACTTGTAGATGTTGGGTCTGCCTGGGTGGGTATGCCTATCTACCCAGTCAATGGCAGCCTGACAGGGTGGTCAGAAGCCCCTGGAGCCTGAAACAATGGCCCGGGGGCCCGCTAGTAGGAGGAAGGGCAAGGGGCACGGGAAACCAGCCCCAGAAGTTCCCACAGTCCGCGAGGAGGCTGAACCTGAGGGTGATGCCCTAGAGCCTACAGGGGAACAGGTGGCTGAGCTAGGGTAGGTCCCTGAGCTGTCACAGTGGCAGCAGGAAGGGGGGCCCACCAGGGAGGCATTCCTTGAGGCACAGAGAGTATCTGATAGGGTACTAACATCACATCTAGGTATATAAAGCCTCTGTGGCAGGAATGTGGAGCAACGTATAAGTTCACCACTCCTTATCACCCCCAAAGCAATGGTCTGGTTGAAAGGTTCACCCGCACCTTGAAAGGCATGATTATGGGCCTGTCAGAGCCCTTGAGGCTTATGTCAGCGTCCTATTGCCATGCCTTCTGTTCACCTACAGGGAGGTGCCTTAAAAGGGTCTTGGATTTAGTCCTTTTGAGTTAGTGTATGGCCACCATGGCAGGCGAACTTTGAGTCTGGTGAAGGAGGGCTTAGAGAAAGCCCCAAGTAAATCTCCCCAGGATGTATTCAGTTACATGCTGGCTTTTAGAAACCAGACTGCCCTCTTCATAGCTCTCGCACAAAAGAACCTAGAAGCAAGCCAGGAAGGCCTGAAATGGTGGTATGACCAGAATGCCACACTGGTCGAATTTCAACCTGGACAGAAATTGTAGGTGATGGTGCCAGTGGAGCCTAGGGTGCTCCAGGACAAGTGGACTGGGCCATTTGAGGTGGTGGAGTGCAAGAGCGAAGTCACCTACCTGGTAGACTTGCAGACTCCCAGGAACCCCTTGAGGGTCCTGCATGTGAACCGCCTCAAACCACCCTTTAAGCGGACCGAATTGTCTATGCTCCTAGCAACAGATGTTGGGGTGGAGGAAAAGAGTACACCTCTTCCTGACCTCCTGTCTGCTGGAGAGAAGGATGGTCTGTGGAGGGAGTGAACCTTTCCCCCCGACCTCAGAACAACAGAGAGACTGTCGCCAAGTATTGGGTCAGTTCACCTCCCTGTTCTCCTTGATCCCAGGGGGTCACACAATTGTGTACACATGATGTGGACACTGGGGGGTAGTCCACCTGTTAAACAGATGGTTTACAGGGTGACTGATAAGGTCAGGGCTAGCATCAAAGATGAAGTATGAAAGATGTTAACCCTATGGGTAATTGAGTTTTCTAGTAGTCCTTGGGTCAGCCCTGTGGTCTTGGGCCCAAAGGCTGCTGCCCCTGGTGCCACACCAGTACTCTGGTTCTGCATGGACTACCGGGGTCTCAATGCGGTCACTAAGACAGATACGCACCCCATCCCCGACCTGATGAGCTCATCAATTGGTTGGGAGCTGCCAAATACCTGAGCACCTTTTACTTGTTGTGTGGGTATTGGTAGATTGCTTTAACTGATGGGGGCAAGGACAGGTCAACATTTTTTTACCCCAGATGGGCACTTCCAGTTTAAAGTGATGCCATTTGGGATGAAAAATGCCCCTCACACCTTTCAGAGGTTGGCCAACCAGGTGTTGACTGGGCCGTATGACATTGAAGTGTTCAGTTTCACTTGGGAGGAACACTTGCAGCACCTCTGCAGAGTGCTGAAGGCCCTGCAAAAGCAGGCCTCAGTATTAAGGCCAGTAAGTGCCAGATAGGTCTGGGTTCAGTGATATATTTGGGACACCAGGTAGGGAGTGGCCATGTGGCACCCCTACAGCCAAAAATTGACACTATTCTGGCTTGGGAGCCTCCCAAGACCCAGACTGAAGTGAGGACCTTTTTGGGCCTCACTGGCTATTACAGGCATTTTTCCAAGGGGTATGGCACCATTGTTGCCCCCTTGAATGAGTTGACTTCCAAGAAGCAACCAAAGAAGGTGATCTGGACAGAGACTTGCTAGAGAGTTTTTGATGCCCTGAAGGCTGCCATGTGCACTGCACCTGTGCTGAGGGCACCTGATTTCTCCAAGGAGTTTGTTGTGCAAACTGATGCTTAAGAGCATGGAATAGGAGCAGTTTATCACAGCTAAATGAAGAAGGCCTAGATTAACCTGTAGCCTTCATTAGCAGGAGGTTACTTCCCAGGGAACATAGGTGGAGGGCAATAGAGCGTGAAGCTTTTGCTGTGGTCTGGGCACAGAAGAAGCTAAGACCCTACCTGTTTGGGACTCACTTCCAGGTTCAGACAGACCACAGGACCCTCAGATGGTTAATGCAGATGAGGGGTGACAATCCAAAATTGTTGAGATGGTCCATTTCCCTACAAGGGACGGACTTTAGGGTGGAACACCACCCTGGCACAGAACACGCCAATGCTGATGGTTTGTCTGATTCTTCCACCTTAGTGATGAGAACTCCCATAAGGTTGGGTAGTTTCTCCCCACTTTCAGCTGGGGGGGGATACATGTTAGACTAGCATTCTTGGCATGGTGCCCCCTAACTTTTTGCCTCTGCTTCCCAGGCCATTGATGCGTGCTGGACTCTGTTTTTGCTGTTTTTGATACTCAGTGCATTTTACCACTGCTAACAAGTGCTAAAGTGCAAGTGTTCCTATGTAAAATGTATGTGTAATTGGCTTACCCATGAATGGCATATTTGATTTACTAGTAAGTCTCTAGTAAAGTGCACTAGAGGTGCCCAGGGCATGTAAATCAAATGCTACTAGTGAGCCTGTAGCACTGGTTGTGCCACCCACATTGGTAGCTTTGTAAACATGGCTCAGACCTGCGACTGCAGTGTCTGTAGGTGCAGTTTTAAACTGCCAATTCGACTTGTCAAGTGTACCCACTTGCCAGGCCTAAACCTTCTCTTTTCATACATTTAAGGCACCCCTTAGGTAGGCCCTAGGTAGCCTCATGGGCAGGGTGCAGTGTATTTTAAAGGTGTCACATGTCCTAACAATGAAATACTGCTAAATCCCATTTTCACTGTTGCAAGGGCTATCTCTCTCATAGGTTAACATGGGGGCTGCCTTTAAATAACTTTAAAGTGCAAATTCCCTTTGGGAACAAATAGAAATTTGGAGTTTGGGGTCTCTGAACTCACAATTTAAAAATATATCTTACAGTGAAGTTGGATTTTATATTGTTAGTTTGCAAATGGCACTTTTAGAAAGTGGGAATTTTCTTCCTGCCTGTGATATAATGACTCCTGGTGTTAACTATGTGCTGTGGGAGTATGCCCTGGGTCACATATGGGGATTTATAGATCTGAGTCCCATATCACTGCTGGGTACCATCCCACCCTAGAACCCTAAGTAAAGGCAGTGAGCCATGACCTTGGAAAATTTTAAGTGCCACAAACCTGTCAAGGTGTGTTTCCATCCAGTGTCACAATTTTTCTTGGAAAATATAAGGAGTCTAAATGGGCCAAATACCTTTGTATTTTGCCTATTTGAACTTGCGCTGCTTTTGCAACCTCAGTTGTCAAATCAATGCAAGTGTTGTTAAGTGAAAAAAATCAGTGAATCTCGATTAAAATAGATAGTTGGTAGGTTTCCCCTGTGGTTATCGGCTTAAACCATTATCTGCAAAGCCTAATTATATTTTAATGTGTGGCATCATCACACAAATGTAGATCTGTCAGTGTGATTGAACATTCAGTCCAGCATGTGAAGAAATATATGGTTTCTTGCAACTTGTGTACCCCAAGTGTTGTAAGTGATAGCATGCACCATTCACATGCCAATTTATGTGCACGTATGGTGGTGCCCCTCGTGGTGTGCCATACTCCACGAAGTCAGAAGATCTAACCACCATGTCTAGCTCCAAATTCTTTCAAAATATAAGCCAATGCCAAATATTGCACAAGGATCACAGCACACATTTCTTCCATTTTCAATTAACTTGTTTATGTGATGTAAGCAATATATTTTGGTTTGTTCGGTTCAGTATTATTGTGAGTGAAAGCAACACAAACACCATAAAATATTATGTACAGGAGAAACATCTTACAAGATCCTAAACATCCTGTAGTTCTGTAGTCCCGAACAGAAGTTCAGAAAATTACCTAATGTGGGCCACTGTCAATTGGTACATTGATTTCTCAGGCAAGCACAAACCTCTCTCACAAAGTGTTCTCCTTTTAGGATTGCATTTGGTCTGTTTGAATTTGTTGGTGTATTGTAATTGTAATTGTGTTTATAGAAGGCTTACTACCCCTGATGAGGTGTTGAAGCACTTTTGGGTGAGTAGCATGCTACTCACGAACCAAAAAGGATTAGTGGTGGATTAGTATAGGGAAATATGAGTACAGTATTTATATTAGTATAAGGAGGTATGAGTTTATTTGAGCAGAGAACATGTGAGTCTGTTAGTTGATTTGGATAGAATAATGAAGGGATAGAGGAGGGAAGAATCCAGAAGTGTTCATTGGGAGATCATAGTAGTAAGATGAGGTTTGGGAGAAATGGACGTTGTAAGAGTCAGTAGAAAGGGATTAGGGATTATAGTAGTTAAATGTGGTTCGGGATGAGTCAAAGGAGAGAAAAATGAGGGAGAATTTAGTAGGGTTGTTTACGAGATCATAGTTGTAAAATGAGGTTGGGGTGATAAAGGAGGGGTAAAGGAGGGAAGAGCCTGTGAAGGGTTATTTTGGAGATCATAGTAGTAGAATGGGTGTGGGATGTGGGAGAGAGTGGAGATAGAGTATAGTAGTAAATGTATATATACATATTTACATAATCACATAATCAAGGGAATAAATGTGTAAAGAATATAATATATTGAGATTTAAAGTTGTATTATTTCATAGGTTTTCAAGAGTTACAGTATTTGAAGTTAATTTATTTGTGTACTTTTATAACAGTATTTTATCTTTCCTCAATATTTCAATAGTGAAATGCTTGTAGATAAATAGTCAAGATAATATGTACAAATTGTGATAGATAAAATAAAAACAGACTCAAAAATCTAATCAGGCAATCTAAAAAGAAACTATGGAATGATCTATGAACATGTCAATTGTAGAATAATATACACGCATATTTATACATAAAAACATACACATTTACATAAAATATATATACGTACATACACCTGCACATACAAATACATACATCTATACAGTTAATTGAAGTAAAATATACATTTGTTAAACAAGACTAAAGAGTATGTATATATTTTAATATAAAACAATTAGAATACATATATATACAAAGAAATACGCATATCTAGATATATACATATAGTCAAATTCTAACATGTTTACTTATATGGGGATATAGCATTGCTGTTTGAGTATGATGGTTATGTAGGAAAAAGCCACCTCTTGGGTAGTCTTCTGAAAATAAGATAATTATCCATGGATCATATATTTGGGGGGTAATGAATTTGATTGTGTGAATAGAGAAAGATGTACCACCTATTGTCTTTTTCTTGTATGGTGGTGTTTTGAGTCAGGGAGCCAATCTTGAGCAGAGTTTTCTTTGTTGAATGTATTTGGTGATTTTATTCGTGATGAAAAGCTGTCCTGTTCCATGTATTGCTTTGTGGGTGATAAAAAGCAGCTTGAAGGTGGCAACTGGTAACCAATGTAGGGTCTTCAAGGCAGATGAGATGTGTTCTGTTGGCTTTACATGTAGGAATAGTCTGGCAGTTGAGTTCTGAACGCGCTGTAGTTCTTTCATAGTAGATAGAGATGATCCATAATAGAGGTCATTGGCGTAATCCAGTTTAGATAGTACGAGAGAAATAGTAGCCTGCACCTGGTGTGGAAATCCGAGGTGGGGGAAGATGCATCACAGAGTTTTCATGATGATGAAGCTTGATCTTCCTAATTTGTCCCCAATGAAGCACCTGGTCTGGATTGCAGCACTTTGGACCTTTTTGCCTCTGAATAAGATATTTGGGCTGCAGATTTTATATTACTCTCTAAGGCAATCATGAATGGGGGGCAAATACCTGAATCCTGGCACCATGCTGAGATTGTCCCCATATATAAGAAAGGTTGGTGGGACGATCCCAGAAACTATAGGCTGATTAGCCTATTATATGGGCTCCAGAATATTTTTTGTCATCAGATTCCGGGGAAGCTTGCAGACTGTGCTCAACAAAATAGAATAGTCACAGATTTACAGGCAGGCTTTTGATCAAAAGTAAGCACCCTCAACCAGTTATTTAGGTTTAATCTGATTCATTGGAAAATAGTTTTCCCAGGGAAAAGTCACCTTTGTGTCATCTTTGTTGACCTTAAGTCAGCTTTCGACTCAGTCCCTAGACATAAGCTATTGGAGGTCTTGGCGAACATGGGAGTACCATCTTCTATTTTGAATGTACTAATAAGAATACATGAGAACAGCCAAGCTCGAGTGAGGTTTGAGAGAAATGGGGGGCGGACAGATTAGTTTGGTATTGAGACAGGAGTACGGCAGAGCTGTGTTTCGGCCATGACTCTCTTCTCTCTCTTTATTAATGATCAGGCAGAAACCCTTGACTTCCCATTTAATGATGCTCCCAGGATCGGTGGTATGAAAATCCTGACGCTGTTGTATGTGGGCGATACCCTTCTTGTCTCTAAAAACCTAATCGGCTTACAAGTAATTCCGGACTGTTTTTTAAATGTTTTTCGTTTACCGTGGTCTAGAGTTGAATACAAACAAAACTAAGTACATGGTGTTTAACCCTTATAAATCTGTATGACCTAGGATGTGTGCTTACAATTCGCCACTTGAGCAAGTCTCAAATTTTGTGTAATTGGTGATGACCCTCTCTACAAACCTCAGCTGGAAGGCTGAAATAGCTAGAAGTGCCTTGACATTGCAGCAAGATCATGGGACAATATTAAAGCTGGTGATGAAAATTAAGTCTACTGGTATATTGCCTTTGATAGACATATAGGCCCATATTTATACTTTTTTAGCACCGCATTTGCGTCATTTTTTGACGCAAAAGCGACGCAAACTTGCAAATGCAGCGCTAAAAAAAGTTTAAATATGGGCCATAGAGTCAAGGCAAAAAGTTCAGCCATGTATGGGGCTGAGCTATGGCACCATTCAACCATAAGCAAGCTTACAGTGGTTGACAGCACATTTCTTAAGCAACTAACCAACCTCCAATCTAGCACTCCAATGTTTCCTCTGCTGCTCGACCTAGACATGTACCCGGCCTCTCTAACAGTGCAGATGAGACTCCTACTATTTTGACATAGATTATGGACCTGAGCTCGAATCCTATGGATTCCTTCTCAGGGAGGTCCTGAGTATCGTTGGCCACTTGAGGATTGCATGGCTTTCTTATATAAAAAATCTGTTGACATCTCTTGTACTTGAAGCTCTGTGGGAAAACCATCAAGGCTCCCACACAATATCGAGGCAGTTAACTAAGGAACATTGCAGGGACTTTCTGTGGGGTGAAATAATCAAGAACTGCAAAAGGGGGAACATATCTGATCAATTTTTTGATCATAAGATTGTATCTGCATTTGAGCCCACCTTAGATGTTATTCAGTGCTCCACTCCAAGACAGTTATATCTGAAATTCAGATATGCAACCCTTCCCACACAAGAGTTTTTGACTAGTTGAAGTGGTAATAGAGCCTTAAGTAATGTTTGTGCAGCTTGTGGCACTGCTTCTGAAACAATCTGGCACTTTGTATTTTTTGCAAGGCTTATAGAAATCCAAGAAGGATATCATGTGTAAGCTCCTTAGTGTAAGAACTCTTGGAATGGCCCTTGGGTTGCTACAAACTGATACACGTGAGGTGGTTGGCATTAGCTTAGCTACATTTTCACATGCTGCCTGGATAATTTGTAAAAAGCAGGAAGCCGGAGATGTACTTTAGTCACATTTTAAGTGCTTTTGTTGCTTTAGAAAAGATAAGAAATGGTGCTATTATTATTTTGAGGTGATCTTACTTGAATATTGTGCATTTAAGGCTTGTGACTTTGTAAATGAGAGCTTTTTGTCTTCCATTTGTTTTAGGAGTTAGATTTTATTAGAGCTAAGGAATGTATTTTTGTATATTTGCATTATAGATTGTGTGATATGCACTGTTTTTAACTATTAATTTATTACTGTATTTGTCTTTGTGCTTTTATGGTTTTTAACCAAAATAAAGCATATTACTACCAATGTATCCACTTGAGTTTATGGTAATTACAAGGGTTCTTACTTTCTTAGATAGTTTAAGAGGTGGCCCCAGATTGTCAGGCCAGGAGCAATGAGGGTCATAATTTTTTCAATTGCTACATGTGAGTATTTCTGTTTTGGAAGCATTCCATTTGAGATGGCTTCACTTGATCCACTGATCAATGGATCTGAGGTAACTAAAGATGTGTGAGTTTGAAATTAATTTGGGGAGTTTAAGGAGTATTTGTGTGTCATCTGTATTGTTGTAGCAAGTGAGTTGATATTCATTGGTCATTGTTGGTAATGGCATCATGTAGTTGTTAAAAAGCATGAGTGATATGACTGAGTCTTGAGGGACCCCTGCTTTTGTGATGGAGGATTTGGAGGAGAAAGGTGGAATATGGATGACAGTAGTTCCTTTATGAATGTAGGATGTGATCCAGTCGAGAGCAGTCCCCTCTATGCTGGCTTCACAGAGTCTTTGTATCAGAGTGTCATGGTCAACTGTGTCAAAGGCAGCTGAGAGGTCCAGGAGAAGTAGTGTAGCAACTCCATTGTGGTCTAATGTTTTTTTAAGATCATCCCAGATGGTGGTGAGGTCAGATTCAGTGCCTCTTCCTAGATGGAATCAGTTTGGTAGCCTGAAAGTATGGAGTTATCATCAATGAACTGTGACATCTGGGCGAAAGCTGCTCTTTCTATCTGTTTACTCAGGAAAGGACCATTTGTAATCAATCTGTAGTTGTTGGGGGCCTGCAGGTCTATGTTTGTTTTCTGTAATAATGGGCATATGGATGCCTTTTTAAGATCTTCAGGAAAGATTCCTGTAGTTAAGGAATTATTGATAGTTCTTCTTACTGGTGTGGCACCAGAGGTAGATAAAAGAATATTCTTGAAGATGTGTGGTGGACAAGGGTCAGAAGGGCAGCTTTGACCAGATCCATAAATTCACTATGTGATATTTGTTTGAAGGAGTGCAGAGGCTGGGTCGGCTTACTCTTGGAGGGGATGTTTGGAAATGGGTTGGAGTATAGTGTTAGAAGGTGTGAAACTGTGTCTAGAAATGTGTCTGGGAATGTAGAATTGCTAGGTGCTGGTCTGTAAAAGAGGAGGATGTTACAGGCAGAAGTTGGTGCAGGGTTGCATTTGGTGGGGAGGGCCTTACAACCTTATATGGAGATGTCATCTGTTTTGCTGAGATTTATTTCTTGTTTGAATATATCATCTAGTCCACCTCCTTTTTTGCCTATACAGTTTTATGTGATGGTTTGATAGCCTGGAGGAACAGACTTATGCAACACTGGGGTCATGTCATCTTCCAACCATGATTCAGTTATGAAGAGTAAGTCAGGTTGTGTGGCAATGAGTAGGTGATAGATGTGGTACTTATTTTTAAAGAGTGACTGAGCATTTATGAGGAGGCAGCTTAGAGATTATGTTTTGGTGGTGGTGTGATTTTGTTTTGTAGAGAACTTATCAGTATATTTTGAAATTGTAGCAGGTGTGTCATTAGTGTTGATATTAACTGTATGAGGGTCACAATGATGTTGTTTTTCTATATTGTGTTCCTCGTCCAGCAGGTTTAGAAGTCATTTTGTTAGGTCTGTGTGTGTTGGTGGTGGAGATGGTGGTTGTGAGTTAGATGGTGAGTTATGTTGTTTTTGTAGAGTAGCCTTGTTGTTTTAATAGGCATGGGGATGCATAATTGTGAAGACTGCCATGTTGTATATTTTGTTTGCATCTGTTTAGGGTGGAAGGCTGTTATGAGTAAGTAGAGGAAAGAGCTGATATTTTTGTATTATTAAAGTGTGTGTCTGGATGCATTATAGTTTTGCATAATGTGGCTTTGTGTTGTGTTTGTAATGTGTTGATGTGTTGGTGGTATGGGACAGAGTTGTATTTTGTGTGAGAATGAAGGTGCCATAGTGTTGTAGTTGTGGTATGATGGAGTATAGTTGTGGTTTGGGCAGTTTTGTAGTGGTTGTTTACACATTGAAATCTGTGTGAGGTTTTTTGTGGTGTATGTGTAGAATGAATTTGCTGATATTGTGTTTCGATGTGGTGGGGTTAAGGTCATTTTTCACAAATGAAAATTGGGTAGACCTCTGGCTCTAGGCCTGGCCACTCCCAAACAGGCACAAACAGGCAACTTCCCTTGCCCTGATCCCCCTTAGTCTTGATGCCTGGGCTGAGATCCCCTGAGTCCTAGGCTTAAATAGCCCTATTGGCCAATGGAACCCTAGACCTAACCCTAACCAATCAGAATCCTAACCCTAAACCCTAGAAACAATGGGAGATCTGGCCCTATTAACCAATCACAAACCTAGCCCTAACAGCCAATAAGAACTATAACCTTAAACCCTTAGTCCAATAGGAACCCTAGCCCTAGTACCAATCAGAACCGTAGCCATCACAGCCTATCTGAACAGTAATCTAAAACCCTTAGTTTAATAGAAAGCCTAGTCATAGTACCACTCAGATCCCTGCCCTGACAGCCAATCAGAAGAGTAACCCTAAACCCTTAGTCCAATAGGAACCCTGGCACTAGTAACAATCAGAATGCAAACCTTAGACTCTTACTTCGGTAGGAAACCCTAGCCCTAGGACCAATCAGAACACACACCCTATGCCTTGAAGCCAATAGAAATACTAGCCCCAACAACCAATCACAACAACAAATGCAACAACTAATAGAAACCTATATAAGGGCCAAGTTACCTTAAGCCCAGGCCCCTGTGGAATGGAGGAGAGAAGTCCTCCTCTATTCAGAATCTCCTTGGATACAGACAGGCACTATCCACACTTCCAAGCTAGCAGATTCTACTTTTCAGGTAAGGGACAAATTTGAAACTACTGAAATACTGCTTGTCGCACACTCAAATATATCACTTTTTCAAGCCAAAAACAAGTGGTGCATACACTTTCCAAACTAAGTTTAAACAACAGAGCAGATTAAGGAGTCTCCTAAATACACTCTAGTTAGCCACTGAGGTGTATGTCGCCTTTTGTAAACTGGAGGGAAGGGGGTGGTAGCTTACTGCAGTCTTTGTGAAACTTTAGGAGGAAAAATTCAAACAGTCACAGGGGAAAAACAGTTTAAAGGTACCAATTTTGCAGAAAAAGAGGAAGCCAAATGTAAACAGACACGGGTACGGAAAAACACATTTTACAAATAACAAGAATACAGAGAAAGTTTGTGATCTTTCCACTGTCTAGGACTCTTGCTCACTGGGCTGTATTAGGGCACAGAGAAGCTGGGTTCAGAAAATGGAGGTGGCTGTCATGGGGTTCCGTCCAAAAAAGGGAGGTGGCTGTCTTGGTGTTGCCTCCAAAAACTTAAAGGCCTAGGCAACCTGAGCCCTCCTCTCACACCTGCACTGGGCCTTTAAGTTTGTGGAGGGAATCCCAAGACAGCCACCTTCATTTTGTGAGCCCAGCTTCTGGGACCTAGAGAGCCAATCATCAAGCCCAGGCACCTGTGGAAGGAAGGTGCTCCTCTATTCAGAATCTCCTTGGATAGAGAGAGAGGCACAATTCATACTTACAAGCTAGCAGATTCTACTTTTCTGGTAAGGGACATATTTGAATCCACTGAAATACTGCTTGTCGCTCACTCGAATATATCATTTTTCAAGCCAAAAACAAGTGGTGCCTACACTTTTCAAAAACAGTTTAAACCACAGAGCAGTTAAGCAGTCCCCTTAACACACTCTGGGTAGCCACTGAGGTGTATGTAGACTTTTGTCAATTAAGGGGGATGGCTTAATGCAGTCATCATGAAAATCTAGAAGGGAAAATTCAAACAGTGAGGTGTTAAAAAACAACAGTTTAAAAGCACTAAGTTTGCAGAAAAACATGGAGCTAAATGGAAACAGACATGGGTAGGGAAAGCACTTTTTTACAAATAGCAAGAAAACACTTAAAGTCTGTTGGCTTAATTCCTTCTAGGACTCTTGCTCACTGGGGGACACAGAGAAACTAGGTTCACAAAATAGAGGTGGCTGTCTTGGTGTTCCCTCCAAAAAATGGAGGTGGCTGTCCTGGCATTCCCTCCAACAACTTAAAGGCCCAGGCAACCTGAGCCCTCCTCTCACACCTGCACTGGGCCTTTAAGTTTGAGGAGGGAACCCCAAGACAGCCACCTCAATTTTGTGAGCCCAGCTTCTGGGAGCTAGAAAGCCAATCACCATCCCAGCCTCCTGTAGAAGGGAGGTGTTCCTCTATTCAGAATCTCCTTGGATACAGAGAGGCACAATCCATACTTCCAAGCTAGCAGATTCTACATTTCTGGTAAGTAACATTTTGAATCCACTGAAATACTGCTTGTCACATACTGAAATATATAATTTTTTCAAGTCAAGTCAAAAACAAGTGGTGCATACACTTTCCAAACACAGTTTAAGCCACAGAGCAGATTAAGCAGTCACCTAAACACACTCTGGTTAGCCACGTAGGTGTATGTAGCCTTTTGCAAATGGAAGGGGTTGCTTAATGCAGTCTTTGTGAAAATCTACAAATTAAAACAGTCAGGGGTAAAAACAACGGTTTAAAGGCACTAATTTTGCTTAAAAACCGGGAGCTAAATGGAAATAGACATGGGTAGGGAAAACACTTTTTTACAAATAGCAAGAATACTTCTAGGACTCTTGCTCACTGGGCTGTATTAGGGCGCAGAGATGCTGGGCTTGCAAAATGGAGGTGGCTGTCTTTGGGTTCTCTTTACAAACTTAAATGCCCAGTGCTGATGTGAGAGGATGGCTCAGGTAGCCTGGGAGCTAGAAAGCCAATCACCAAGCCCAGGCCTCTGTGGATCTATTGTGAATAATGATACATGGTAATACTGTACTGTATTCCAAGGTTACAAAAGGAGTGAACACTAAATGAGATGTAGAATGGAACTACAGCATTCCTTTGATCATTTAGCCTATGCATACCCTGCTGCAGCTCTTTAGCAAAGAATAGCAATCCAGCTCCATTAAATGCGTATTGAAGCCAAAATATACTTGAGATGAACCTGGCTCCTTTTAAAATATCTAATATTTGTCTCAAGTATGCCTGATTTCATCAGAACACTTAGTGACGTATAACAAGGCTCTTGGCGCAGGGTGGCGCAGCAAGTGCCTTGCTCCGCTGCCCTGTGCCATCGAGAAAGGCCAGAAATGTGCAGTATCTACAACATATGGTGCATTTCTGTCCTTTCCATGTGCCCTGGCACACAAATTGCTGCCATGCACCACTGCAGTAACCTTTGCACCATGGTCCAAGGGTGCTTGTATTTTGGGGATGATTGTTTTTGTGTAGAAAGGACACCTTCCCACACAAAATCAATCAATGGAGGTGATTTCCTCCTTCTATGTGTGCTGCCAAATGCAGCACACATAGAAATGGGAAATAATAGGGAGAGATAAAGATATTTTCCCTCTTGTGTAACTCTTACACCACTACTTGGCGGCATAGGGTGTTGATGCATTCCCAGGTTTACAAAACCTTGTAAATCTGGGAGAGCATCACAATCCATGGATGTTGAGTGGGAATACCCATGCAACACCCATGGAACTGCCTCACTCAAGCAAAGTAAGGGAACTCAGTGGTTTGCAATGCCTTGCCTTATTCCGTAGCTACAAGACCATGAAAAGCCATGCAAAGGAGCTTTGCGTTGCTTTGTAGATATGGGTGAGCAGCCTGCATTGCCAGTGTGTCACAAAAAATTACGAACCAGCAGATCAGGCCACTTGTAGGAATGGGCCTTATTCTTCAAATAGAAATGTGCGTGAGCTTCACTCTGAAAGTTCCATGAATGTGAAAGAGAACATTTGCCTGAAACAGCCCCTGAAAACTATATCCATCATGTAATTTGGCCAAAGTCTTCACTACGCCTTTTTCAAAATGCCATCACTTTTCTTCTGAAATTCTTACTTGAATGATTTCAAAATGGAGATAAATGTGCCCAAAATGCCCATTAGCCAGAAAAAACCTTGGTTAAAATAGCCACAGTTCCCCTGTATCACTTTAGGATGGAATAAAAAATGATTTGTAATGTGGTCACCTATGCAATACACATCCTAGTACAGTTCTTTATTTTTGTCAAATGTCTTTCAAACACAGTCCCTATTTCAGCAATAAATATCTGTGGGTTTCCTGAAATAAGCTACATTTGCTTGACTGGTCTGGTCTTTGCCTAAGTTTGGCCCAAATGTCTTGACAGCAAACAGGGATCCAATGTGAACAAGAGATTTTCTCTGCACTATTGCGGCTGGAAGGCATAACCCATGGTGATAGCACACTGTGTAGTTTGCAAGATGTCTACCACAATGTGCTTATTTGTTGAAGGTGATAAAAATAAAGGGCAGTCTATTGAAAATTCAAGTAAGTTAATAAGGTACTGTTGGCTAAAGCACCTAAGTCCATAATTGGTCCACTCTGTAGTATCACTCTAATGCATAATCGAAAAACATGGCTTATAGTTATTTTGGGAGGTTCTGATGTTAACTGGTAAAATAGGAACTTAGATTTTCCTGCTATACAAACTAGTTAATTAGGATCACATAAACACTGTTTCTAAATTGTTAATTAGATTAATCCTGATGATCATACGCTCCTCACTATTAGCACTGTATATATGAATCTGCTGGTTAAAATTATGGTGCATGTAAGTTTTTCCTTATAATCAGAGATCAGTGCATACCCAGTTAAAAGGTGGGGTTGGAGTTCCAATTCAATTAAGAAACCACACATTTGGAAAGTTTTTCATTCTAAATTCAACATATCCTGATTTGGGACAAGGAAAAAGTCAAAGCGATCCTATGTTGCACACAGTCCTGGAAGTGTTTGTTGTTGTGCATACCATAGACATAGGCCTTTATTAAAAGTTCAGCAGAATAGGGTGGAATATTTACCATAGATATAAATACTATCATCCCAGAGAGAAGTCTTCACATCATGTAGTAATTATCTCCTCTTCTGAGTTTTAAACTTTAAAATTAGGCATAACATGCAGAATCGGTATTTAACACAATACATTCCACATATTTTGCCTTCTTTGTTGGCCTTTTTGCAATCGCAAGGGGAGGGGTGGGTGAGTGGAGTGGGGGTATGGGAGAAATAAAATCATAATTAAAAAAAAAAATAACGTTTCTACTGCCCCCACCACCTCGATCCTCTTCCCTTGATGATGATGGTGTCCCAGCAGCCCTTTGGACAACAGCACAGGCTCCCCATGCAATCCTGGTGCTGCTTCTATGTTATACCTAGCATGAGAGTGGCATCAGCGGTTTGATCTGTCACTCAGACAGTGCACTGGGGTCTGTGCAGTTTCTCCAACCCAGCTGTGGTGTACAACCAAGCAAAGACAGCTGGCCAAACTGACATGCACACTTAATGCACTGACTCGACTCCTTCTCCTTCGCCCTCCCATGGACCAACCCTGCCCCTCCCTGCACATGCTGCCTGAGCCAGCAGCTGAAAAAAAAAACAATATTCAAATATTGTTTTATTTTTCAGCTGCTGGCTCAGCCAGTGTGGCGACACTCCTTCTCCACTGGGAAGGAGCCACTCCTGCCTTTTTCAGTGATAAATTCTGGCAGGTATGACTTTCCGTAATTCATCAGGGGAAAACTGCAAATGTGTGACAATATTTTGCAGAGAGAGCAGAATTTAGCAGTCAGCTTGCAATCAGGGCATTTTGTGCATTAGTGTGTTTGTGACCCATCTTCAGTCTAATGCATATATTAAATATGTCTCAATACAAAATAATAAAAGTGATGTCTATCATAAAACATGCTTCTGAGGATTTGGTATGGTTTACCAAAACAATTTAAATTGATAGCTCTAAGTTTAGTTCTGTTGATTCTCCACTTTTGGTACCTCTTTAAATACATATCATTTTGAATTGTAGTCAACATGAAAGGAGCAGAAAAGATGCTGGGGCATTTGTGCATAATTTGAATAACTTTTTCATCCACAGCAGTTGTGTTTATCAGCGGTACTAGAAGGCACGGCCACCAACCATCTGCCCATTCAGTAACCTGCTAAGCCCAAGAATGTAAAGGCAATAACACTGCAGTAGCTGAAGCACTGAGGCAATGCAAACCTAGCATGAGATCATTAGCCTCTTCAATGATGTCCTCTGGTGTCCTGTGGTGCAGGACTTTTCCATGCCTGCTACAGAGAAAGGCGGAGGGCATTTTAAACCTGATTGCGGTCATCACAGTGAAATGTCACACTGTGGTTTGGTTAGCATGAAACGGGCCTCTCGCTTTCTTGACACTCATGAGCTGTGACTCGTTCATCCGCGGAGCACAGATCTCAAACGTGAGAAGCTGATACAAACAATTCAAATAACATTCCAATAAAATCTCACCATCAGTATAGTTGCGCGAAATGGTAATTTATGTTACTGAGCAAGCGCAAGCTGAAGACTGAAGAAGCAGAAAGTCTCCTGATGTGGATCAGCACGATTACTCCATACATCCCAATCCCAGACTTACTTTACCCATTCATTACCTCCCAATCGCCGCTCGTTCCACTGGCATCACACAGAATACACTATGTAAACAGTATCAGCAAAGTTTAAAATGAACGAAAGAAATGCAAGCACTTATTGCTATAAGATAGGGGAATATTAAATACCAAAGGTACATTTAAGTTCGGGGAATCTGCAAATGATTGTCCTGACCTTAGGTAAAAAAAATTCACCTCTTTTCGTTCAGTTATTACAACGTGTTATTTTGTTTTTTAAATGACTATATTATCTTGTGGTACATTTTTTATGCTTTAAATAAGTGTAATTATTAAAATAGCCAATCTAGTTACCTAAGTAACACTGAGTAAATGCGGAGTAGGTCATGTTACCCAGCTAACACTGAGTAAATGTGGAGCAGGCCATGACATTCAGGTAACACCTAGCACCTGCGAGCAGGTCATGCTACCCAAGTAACACTGAGTTACTGTGGAGGAGGCCATCTTACCCATGTAACGCTAAGTAACTGTGGAGCAGGGCTTGTTACAGAGGTAACACCGAGTGACTGTGGAGCAGGCCCTGTTACCCAGCTAACACTAAGGCCCTCATTCTGACCTTGGCGGGCGGCGGAGGCCGCCCGCCAAAGTCCCGCCGTCAGGTTACCGTTCCGCGGTCGAAAGACCGCGGCAGTAATTCTGACTTTCCCGCTGGGCTGGCGGGCGGTCTCGTTCAGACCGCCAGCCAGCCCAGCGGGAAAGAGGCTTCCACGATGAAGCCGGCTCGGAATCGAGCCGGCGGAGTGGAAGCTGTGCGACGGGTGCAGTTGCACCCGTCGCGTATTTCACTGTCTGCGCAGCAGACAGTGAAATACATGTAGGGGCCCTCTTACGGGGGCCCCTGCAATGCCCATGCCAGTGGCATGGGCACTGCAGGGGCCCCCAGGGGCCCCGCGACCCCCCCTACCGCCATCCGGATCTCGGCGGTCCGACCGCCGGGATCTGGATGGCGGTAGGGGGGGTCAGAATCCCCGCGGCGGTGCAGCAAGCTGCGCCGCCGCGGAGGATTCAATGGGGCCGCGGTACACTGGCGGGACCCTGCCAGTGGTGCCGGTCCGACCGCGGCTTTACCGCCGCGGTCGGAATCCCCATTGAAGCACCGCCGGCTTGTCGGCGGTGCTCCCGCGGTCCTCCGCCCTGGCGGTCAAAGACCGCCAGGGTCAGAATGAGGGCCTAAGTCACGGCAGAGCAAGCCATGTTACGCAGTTAACACTGAGTCACTGTGAAGCAGGCCATGTTCCCCAGGTAATATGGCAACAGAAGTGGGGTGTGGCTGTGAGGGAAAAAGCAAGGGCGCTCAAGGATTATGAAAGGCACAGAGTATACAAAAGGTGCCCTCTTAGGGGACAACACCCAATCCCCCAACATGTTTACAAGGTAAACAATAACATAACAAAAACCTACGTGAGGCACTCAGACCAAAGTAAATTTACCAATTTAACAAAGTAGGATAGTGAAATTCATGTACATATATATACTTCAATAAGACATTTCACAGTCCAAACGATCGATCAAAGATCAGTTCTTGATGTATTTTCCAGTCTTTATAATTTATTGATGAATATTTTCTGGTACTCAGTTGATCAAATTCTTGAACAATCAGCCGATTCTTGAACACAGAACCCAGTTGATCAAATTCTTGAACAATCAGCCAGTTCTCGAACACAATGCCAACACGTGTTTCGTCTCGGGAAGATACCCCAATGACTTCTTCAGGGCTGAAATTTCACCAAACAGAGCATTGAGTTGGGAAACAAAATGCTAGAATAACATAGTAAGAACTACCACCCAAACTAAAAAGATGAGTGAAAAAAACAGAAGCAGCAAAACCAATGAAAAATCCCTGGATGGCCAAATTGGAAAACAACCACTGGAAAGTGAAAAGGACCAAAATCACAGCTACTCAATGTGATAGTTGTAATCGCAATCAAAAATCCCAGAGAAAATATTGTTAGGAATGGGGTCTTTGGTTGACAGTCAGGTTACCCCCTGTTCAAGCAAGGACTTTCACTTTAGTCAGGGTAAAAGAGCTTCCCATGCCACTGGATTCAAGCTAGCCTGGCTGATGAGGGGTGAAACCCTGAAACCGGTCCCAGGACGCTTGTTTCCAGTCCAGGGAAGACCTGGCCTGGCAGTTCGGGCTGGACTGTTCCCATAGGGAACAGGGTCAAGACTGATTTGCATATGGCTGGGTCCAAACTGGAATGGCATGGGCAGCAAAAAAAAACGATGGATTAAACCCAGATCTGTGACTGGGGGTGAGTGTTTGCATTGTCAGCACTCCGTCCATCATCATTTTGTTTTGCTAATGTCGCCCTAAGTGGGAAGGGTATGCCCAGACATGGGTCCCGTGCTTCCCATGCCACTGGATTCAAGCTAGCCTGGCTGATGAGGGGTGAAACCCTGAAACCGGTCCCAGGATGCTTGTTTCCAGTCCAGGGAAGACCTGGCCTGGCAGTTCGGGCTGGACTGTTCCCATAGGGAACAGGGTCAAGACTGATTTGCATATGGCTGGGTCCAAACTGGAATGGCATGGGCAGCAAAAAAACCGATGGATTAAACCCAGATCTGTGACTGGGGGTGAGTGTTTGCATTGTCAGCACTCCGTCCATCATCATTTTGTTTTGCTAATGTCGCCCTAAGTGGGAAGGGTATGCCCAGACGTGGGTCCCGTGCTTCCCATGCCACTGGATTCAAGCTAGCCTGGCTGATGAGGGGTGAAACCCTGAAACCGGTCCCAGGATGCTTGTTTCCAGTCCAGGGAAGACCTGGCCTGGCAGTTCGGGCTGGACTGTTCCCATAGGGAACAGGGTCAAGACTGATATGCCTATGGCTGGGTCCAAACTGGAATGGCATGGGCAGCAAAAAAAAAAAAAAAAAACGATGGATTAAGCCCAGATCTGTGACTGGGGGTGAGTGTTTGCATTGTCAGCACTCCGTCCATCATCATTTTGTTTTGCTAATGTCGCCCTAAGTGGGAAGGGTATGCCCAGACGTGGGTCCCGTGCTTCCCATGCCACTGGATTCAAGCTAGCCTGGCTGATGAGGGGTGAAACCCTGAAACCGGTCCCAGGATGCTTGTTTCCAGTCCAGGGAAGACCTGGCCTGGCAGTTCGGGCTGGACTGTTCCCATAGGGAACAGGGTCAAGACTGATTTGCATATGGCTGGGTCCAAACTGGAATGGCATGGGCAGCAAAAAAAACGATGGATTAAACCCAGATCTGTGACTTGGGGTGAGTGTTTGCATTGTCAGCACTCCGTCCATCATCATTTCATCATTTTGTTTTGCTAAAAAAGAATCACCCTCAGCTAACCCCTGCTTACCCCCTTGGTAGCTTGGCAGAGCAGTAGGCTTAACTTCAGATTTCTAGGTGTACAGTATTTGTACCAACACACACAGGCCCATATTTATACTTTTTGACGCTAAACTGCGCTAACGCAGTTTAGCGTCAAAAAATTTTGCGCCGTCTAACGCCATTCTGAAGCGCCATGCGGGCGCCGTATTTATGGAATGGCGTTAGCCGGCGCAAGCGGACCGGCGCTGCCTGGTGTGCGTGGAAAAAAAACACGTACACCAGACAGCGCCAGCGTAGGGGGAAAATGGCGTATGGGCGTCTTAAAATGGGGCAAGTCAGGTTACGTCGAAAAAATCGTCGTAACCCGACTTGCGCCATGTTTTTTCGACGCCCATCCCCCATCAACATGACTCCTATCATTGTAAAGATAGGAGTCATGCCCCCTTGCCCAATGGCCATGCCCAGGGGACTTCTGTCCCCTGGGCATGGTCATTGGGCATAGTGGCATGTAGGGGGGCACAAATCAGGCCCCCCTATGCCACAAAAAAAAAAAAAAGAAATACTTACCTGAACTTACCTTAATGTCCATGGGATGGGTCCCTCCGTCCTTGGGTGTCCTCCTGGGGTGGGCAAGGGTGGCAGGGGGGGTCCCTGGGGGCAGGGGAGGGCACTCTGGGCTCATTTTGAGCCCACTTGTCCCTTAACGCCATGCCTGACCCAGGCGTTAAAAAGCGGCGCAAAAGCGCCGTTTTTGGCCACGCCCACTCCCGGGCGTCATTTTTGCCCGGGAGTATAAGGCCCATATTTATACTTTTTGACGCTAAACTGCGCTAACGCAGTTTAGCGTCAAAAATTTTTGCGCCGTCTAACGCCATTCTGAAGCGCCATGCGGGCGCCGTATTTATGGAATGGCGTTAGCCGGCGCAAGCGGACCGGCGCTGCCTGGTGTGCGTGGAAAAGAACCACGTACACCAGACAGCGCCGGCGTAGGGGGAAAATGGCGTATGGGCGTCTTAAAATGGGGCAAGTCAGGTTACGTCGAAAAAATCGTCGTAACCCGACTTGCGCCATGTTTTTTCGACGCCCATCCCCCATCAACATGACTCCTATCATTGTAAAGATAGGAGTCATGCCCCCTTGCCCAATGGCCATGCCCAGGGGACTTCTGTCCCCTGGGCATGGTCATTGGGCATAGTGGCATGTAGGGGGGCACAAATCAGGCCCCCCTATGCCACAAAAAAAAAAAAAAGAAATACTTACCTGAACTTACCTTAATGTCCATGGGATGGGTCCCTCCGTCCTTGGGTGTCCTCCTGGGGTGGGCAAGGGTGGCAGGGGGGGTCCCTGGGGGCAGGGGAGGGCACTCTGGGCTCATTTTGAGCCCACTTGTCCCTTAACGCCATGCCTGACCCAGGCGTTAAAAAGCGGCGCAAAAGCGCCGTTTTTGGCCACGCCCACTCCCGGGCGTCATTTTTGCCCGGGAGTATAAATACCACGTAAAGGCCTGGGAGTCATTTTTTAAGACGGGAACGCCTCCCTTGCATATCATTAACGCAAGGAAGGGGTTCACGCTAAAAAATGACGCACACTCCGGGCACTTTGGCGCCCGAAGCGTCTAACGCCATAGTATAAATATGGCGTTAGTTGGCGTTAGTTTAGCGTAGAATTTGCGTCGAAAAAAACGACGCAAATTCGGCGCAAACGGAGTATAAATACGGGCCTAAATACCACATAAAGGCCTGGGAGTCATTTTTAAAGACGGGAACGCCTCCCTTGCATATCATTAACGCAAGGAAGGGGTTCACGCTAAAAAATGACGCACACTCCGGGCACTTTGGCACCCGAAGCGTCTAACGCCATAGTATAAATATGGCGTTAGTTGGCGTTAGTTTAGCGTCGAATTTGCGTCGAAAAAAACGACGCAAATTTGGCGCAAACGGAGTATAAATACGGGCCACAGTAACTTAATGAAAACACTACAAAATGACACAACACCAATTTAGAAACATGGGAAATATTTATCTAAACAAAACAAGACCAAAACAACAAAAATCCGACATACAGGAGTCAAGTTAGGAATTTTCAAAGATAAAACAAAAAAAATAGCGCTTAGAAACACAAAATGCTTCGATGAGGTGTTAACACGGCGTCGTGACGGAGTCATTCCCAACAAGCTGACACCAGCGGCGCCGGACACCGAGTCGCGTAGACCCCCAAGTACAGTACCTTTGGTGAAGAGTGAAAAGAAGCTGATGCACGAAGTCGGGGATCACGGCGTCTGTGCGAAACGTTGAATCCACGCACTTCGAGCGGCGTCGGTCACGACGTGGTGCGGCGACTTCCACGGAGTTGCGGACTTCAGCAGGGCTGCAGCCGCGTCGGGCCTCCGAAGGTCGTTGCATTCCAGCGAAGATCACGAAGTTGGTTGCAGGCGGCGTCACCGGATTCAGCAGCGGAGTCGGTCCTAAGTCGCCCGAAGTCGATTTCCTTGAATTTCCACCAGCTTTCCATTCAAGGGACTGGATAGGGCACCACTTGTCAGAGCAGATGTCTCTCCAGAGACTCCAGGTGCTGGCAGAGAGAAGTCTTTGCTGTCCCTGAGACTTCAAACAACAGGAGGCACGCTCTAAATCAAGCCCTTGGAGATTTTTTCACAAGATGGAAGGCACACAAAATCCAGTCTTTGCCCTCTCACTCTGGCAGAAGCAGCAACTGCAGGAAAGCTCCACAAAGACAGTCACAGGCAAGGCAGCACTTCTCCTCAGCTCTTCAGCTCTTCTCCAGGCAGAGGTTCCTCTTGTTTACAGAAGTGTTCTAAAGTCTGTGGTTTTGGGTGCCCTACTTATACCCAATTTCTCCTTTGAAGTAGGCCTACTTCAAAGTAAAGTCATTTGAATGTGAAATCCTGCCTTTCCCAGGCCAGGACCCAGACACTCACCAGGGGGTTGGAGACGGCATTGTGTGAGGAGAGGCACAGTGCTTTCAAATGTAAGTGACCACTCCTCCCCCCCCTCCTAGCACAGATGGCTCATCAGGAAATGCAGACTACACCCCAGCGCCCTTTGTGTCACTGTCTAGTGTGAGGTGCAGCCAGCCCATATGTCAAACTGACCCAGACAAGGAATCCACAAACAGGCAGAGTCACAGAAATGGTACAAGCAAGAAAATCCTCACTTTCTAAAAGTGTCATTTCAAACACACAATCTTAAAATCAACTTTACTAAAAGATGTATTTTTAAATTGTGAGCTCAGAGACACCAAACTCCACATGTCCATCCGCTCCCAAAGGGAATCTACACTTTAATCAGATTTAAAGGCAGCCCCCATGTTAACCTATGAGAGGGACAGGGCTTGCAACAGTGAAAAATGAATTTAGCAATATTTCACTGTCAGGACATATAAAACACATTATTATATGTCATACCTTAACCATACACTGCACCCTGCCCCTGGGGCTACATAGGGCCTACCTTAGGGGTGCCTTACATGTAAGAAAATGGAAGGTTTAGGCCAGGCAAGTGGGTACACTTGCCAAGTCGAATTTACAGTTAAAACTGTACACACAGACACTGCAGTGGCAGGTCTGAGACATGATTACAGAGCTACTTATGTGGGTGGCACAACCAGTTCTGCAGGCCCACTAGTAGCATTTGATTTACAGGCCCTGGCACCTCTAGTGCACTTTACTAGGGACTTACTAGTAAATCAAATATGCCAATCATGGATAAACCAATTACATACAATTTACACAGAGAGCATATGCACTTAAGCACTGGTTAGTAGTGGTAAAGTGCTCAGAGTTTAAAAGCCAACAGCAGCAGGTCAGAAAAAATAGGAGGCAGGAGGCAAAAAGATTGGGGAGGACCCTGCATAAGAAAAAAAGTCCAACAAATATTATCTGCAGCATCCAACCCCGTGTCCCACCTAGTGTGAAATATCCCTAAATATCGTAGTGAAACAGCCATTAGACAGAGCAGTGCAAAATATAAAGCAAAATCACTCCTGGACGTAGTCCATCCCCATGCGAAGAAATATACTTCAAAAGAAACGTCATGTGCACCAAACGAAAGCATGTCTACCCCATGCTCATATATAGTAAAACAGTCCACAAATACCTTGCTCAAGAACAAGTATAGAATTCTAAAGTTCGTTAACCATCCAATGTCGTACGCATCTTCCTGTAACCTCCGTTACTATGATATTGAAGCCCCCGAGTGGCTAAAATTCAAGAAATGCAAATGAAAGGTGCATGTTTTTATGTCTGCAGGTGGGTGTTGCTTGTGTGCATGCCGGTGGTGGGTCTTGTGGTTCTTGTGTTTGAGCTACTCTTGTCTGTTGAGGTGGATGCATGTTTGTGTGTATGTGTGCTTTGGATGTGTATGCGGGAAAGGAGTTTGGGATTGGGTAGAGGTAGTTGGAGGGGTGATGGAAGACCAAGGGACACTGGCTGCCGTCAGAGTGGAGGCCAGAGCCTGAAAGGATCTCTGTGTGCCAGCCATGGGACCATGAATGCCCTCCAGGAACGCACAGCTCTGTGGGACTTGAGCTGCCAGTCCCTGGATGGCATTCACAATGGTTGACTGACCCACAATGATGGTCGTCAATGAGGGCAGCAGGGCTGACTGGGGCAGGGGAAGAGTGTACCTGCGGCGAAAGAGACGTCCACCTTCCTGGGTGAGCGGACACAGGCAACTGGGTGGGGAGCAATTTGGAGGGCGTGGTAGTAAGTGGGGTGGCAGACAAAGATGGTGCTGGGGTCGTCCCAGATGGGTCTGCCACCGCCAGTGAGTGTCAACCAGAGGAGGATTCCAAAGAAGAGGTGGTAGATCCGGTCTCCTCCCTGAGACTCCCGTTGCCCTTCATCCCAATGGGTCCCTCGCTCTCACCAGCTTTCTGGGTCCCATGGGCTGCTGCTTCCCCACTCACCTGTGCCCCTTCTCCTTCGCCAGACAATGCTGATGCACACAAAAAGAGAGAGAGGGAGTGGGAAGAGACAGATAGGGAAAAAAGAGTCAACATTTACCTCCCAAAGACGCGGCAAAACATGTTTATTTGTGACAATATATATCATAGCTAGCCAATGGAAATTGCAATTACACTTCATTTATATAATGTCTTTACATGTCACATCTGCCCACATCTGTATGCCATCCCTCACACCTACATCAATACCTAAGTAGGACAGCACTACTAGAGTCAACCCCATGATCCCACCCAAAGCCTTTTTAGCTGGCACAGCATGGCTTGGATGCACTGTCAATAGCATGCCGGAATTCACATCTTTGCTCTCCATACCCCTGACACCCATGCCGGAATACACATCTTTGCTCTCCATACCCCTGGCACCCATAGGATGTGCAGCTGACTGAACACAACACATTAGGCCTCTACAGTAGCAACACATTAAAAGGCCATGTCCTCTGTGACATGTCAACCACAGTGAAGACAATTCCACTCACAGACCACACTGCACCTACGTGTCACATTACATGGCTGGCCACTCAGTTCAATGATGCCATTATGGAGAATAACTCTGACTTTGCCAATACAAGTCAGACACCCAAACAGATCACATCTGATGTGTACCATGTGAATCTGTGGTATAGCCATGTGATCAGTTAGACCTATCACAGAGCCAGTGCAGCTGATACCCATCACATGACACTACTCAGCACACTGCTATGTGCACCAACAATGGGATATGTACCACATATAATACATCCATTCACATCCACTGAGTGCAGTATCACTACATATGTACCACTGGAACACACATGTAACATCATGGACCACTTCCAATGCTACCACACGTGCAGGTACATCAGTTGGACTACGCACCTTGACAACTCCAGCCTCACACACACCATTCCACATATGGCAAAAGCTGTCACAGAGGCCAGACAACACACATCTCAGAGGGCTATGTTGAGCATTCATTAGGCACACATGGACAAACAACACTGGCTGTACACCATTTACACATCCACTACCACATAAGGCAGCCTTAGGAGACTGAATCCAAATTGTAAATCACATCAATACGCTATGTGTCATACAAACCCAAACCACTCATTATCTGCCACTACCAGTTGCCCAAATCAAGCTGTAATAGCCACAGGCCATCAGATGTGCCCCAAATATCCATTGGGACATGATGTAAGCAGTTACTCAGCATTGCAGCATAGGAATTGCTACTGCTTTCTAATACATGCCATGTACATACCATGTGACAAATTTGTGATTACCCAGGGCACTTACAACCTCTAGTACCATTCCATAGGTTTGAGGGCCACATACCCCAAAGTAAAATCCTAGGAATGCAGGATCTCTGCAGGAAGACCACACATATTCTACATATTGCAGTATCCTAGTTTGGCTACCTACACAAACCCTCAAGTCAGCAGCTCAATCATATGTGCCTAGTCAGCTATCAGGCCTATACTCCTGTCCCATAAGGGTAATTTCTGTGGTGGAACTGTATTGGCAGCCCAACAACCTCTCAATACCAGATCCAGTACATGAGGTACATAGTCCCAGTGATAAAAGGAGAGTCACACAGTAGCATTTACAGGTTGGTAACACAGTTGGGAGTGGCCTGACACCTCAGAGTCACTAATGCAGATGGATGGAGCTGGTCATACACAATGCGTAGGGTGATCCAAACACTCACATCCATTGCATGGCCAGCATGGAGTCAGACATGTGCCTATGTGCATATCCACATGATAGACATGGAAAAAAATGGAAATGTGAGATGTACATCCACTGGTAGTACAGCATGGCAACACATCTACTAAAGATACTCTGCCAGATTGCCAAATGCCCATTGCCAATTGATGATAAACATGTAGCATAAACAACAATGTCAAATTGCCTGCAGTGAGGCATCCAATCCAATGTGAGGGCAGCCAAGTTCCAGGATACAGTCAATACTCACCCCTTGTGGCTGCTCTGCTGCCCTCAAACGCCCATCCACCTCAGGGCAGGCTGCTGACAAAATGAGGCCCATTAGGGGGCCAGGGTCTGATGGGCACCCCTCCCTCGTTGGGAGGACATCCCCAGCTGGGCCTCCGCGGTCTTGTGGACCCAGCATCTCGGGTCCTCCCACTACTTGTGACAATGGGTGTTCCGCCAGGCATGGACCCCCAGGGTCCGCACTTGTTTGGCGATGGCACACCAGATCCCTTTTTTTCTGATGGTCGATTACCTGCATGGGTGACACAGACAGAAGTAGAAAGTCATGTAGACTGGCACCATACCAACAGCAGTGGACTATAAACAACAGACTCACCATATGACTACACATACCCATCATCATGGTTTGCACGTCTTAATTCTATTCATCCTGCATTCATGTACTCCCAGACCGCCACACTTATGCCATTCACCCTCACACACACCCCTACCACACATGACTATGTCATTGGGCTCACCTGCTCCTTTGGTGCCCCATACAGCTGTCCATAAAGAGATAGGACCCATTCCGCCAGCTTCTCCAGCTCTTCTTTGGTTAAGGCTGGGGCCCTGTGCCCAGCAGGACATGGCATGATAGCTCCCAGAAACCGTACACAGCAGCTCATGTTGTGGAGGTCTTGCTTGCAAGAGTGTCAGGAGTCAAGTGAGCACGGCTACAGAAATGGGAGGTCACGGCCTCTACGAAGACCAAGACCTTCACTGTCCCCAAGACAGCCATTGGCCCCAGTCCCCCATAGGTAGCAATGTTAACCAATGAGAAGTTGCACAGCGGTTGCGACTGCCCACCGCCATGACGCCATACGGCAGCCGACTTAGGTCTCTTCCAACTGTCCTGTGCAACAGGACATATGGCTGCCATTTTATGCACATATCATGCCTTGCTGCACCAAAATAAGTGTGCCATACACGTTTTTTTTACCAGAATGTGGAGTAGGCCTATGTTGTGCCATCATGGTTAAGCTGATATATGTGAAATGCAGTACACAGTGACGTCATATGGCTGATTGTCACATGAAGTGCATGTCCAGATGCTCGGAGCCTCATAGACGGTGTAACCATATAGGTATGTACCATGACTACATACATGGTCATTGCAGGACAGCTCAGTTTACCAGATATGGAACATTACACAAGTGATGTGTGTCACAAACTATTGATCTGGGCCAGCAATGTACAGCAAGGATGGTGCCCATGCCGCACAGCATGCCCAATATAGTGTGTGTCGGCAGTGCGAGGGGTGTCTACAGTGTTAGATGTGTGTGATGAGGACATGTTCAACCGACATGTGTAGAGTGCTTCTCACAGAGTACCTTCTCTCCTCTCTATCCTAGATGGCCTTTCTGGAGGAGATTGCGAAATGCACCAGTGTACCATCCGCTAGTGGACCTTGCAACCCTGGAGGAGAGACATATTATCCAGACCTATCATTTGAATCTTCACACCATCACGGATCTTTGTATTCAGTTTGAGCCAGAACTCTTGCCTGCCATTCGAATCCTTATGCCATCCCTTCCACAGTCCTGTCAGTGCTACACTTTTTTCCCCACAGGCTCCTTTCAGAATACAGTGGGCTTAGCAGCAGGTATGTCACAGCCCATGTTTATTCTTGTTTTGAAGGATGTACTGTGTGCTTTCTTGAAACACCTGGACAGCTACATCAGGTTTCCCCAAGGGGCGGATTTGGCCTATGTGAAGGCAGACATCTATGAGATGGAACACATCCCTCATGTGATAGTGGCCACAGATGACATCCATATAGCTTTGGTCCTTCGCAGTGCAAATGAACAGGTGTATAGAAATAGAAAAACTACCACTCCATCCATGTTCTGGTGGTGTGTGTGGCAGACCAGTACATCTCCCAAGTGACAAACCAAGTTTCTTGGATCGGTGCTTGACTCCTGCATTCTGAGGAACAGCAATGTCCCACACATAATGGCACATCTGCAGAGAGAAGGGGCTTGGCTCATTGGTATATGCATTTGGATGTGTGTTTCTGTTTTGGCATCTGTCATCACAATCTTCCCTGTGTCTGTATGCGTATTGTAATAGGTCCCACCTCTGTGGACGCAGGTGACTCTGGCTATCCTAACCTTTCCTGGGTGTTGACACCAGTGAGGTACCCTGCCACGGAAGGGGAACTCCATTTCAATGAGGCCCACGACCAGACGAGGCATGTAATTGAAAGAACATTTTGTCTACTGAAGGCAAGATTCAGGTGCCTGGACCTCTCTGGAGGTGCCCTCTTCTACACTCCCTAAAAGGCATGCCATATCATAGTTGCCTGCTGTGTGCTCTATAATCTAGCCCTGAGATGTCAGATACTATTACTAGCTGATGAGGAGGAGGCAGCTGCACCAGTGGTTGGTGATGCAGACATGGAAAGTGATGAGGAGGCAGATGAGGAAGGTGCCGTTGACTATAGGACAGAGCTCATCAACAAGTACTTCCAGTAACAGACAGGTATGTTGTATATGTACTTGCAACTGTTGTATTCCCACATTGTTTGGTGTAAATGGTCCTCCTGATTAGAATCATCAGAGATGGTGTAATGTGTTCCTATCCCTCTGTGTGTGTGTTGTAGGAGTTGACAGATTGCATGTGAGGTGCAGAGTTCCAGTGTCTATTCTCTAACAGGTTGCAAATGTCCCATTCCCTATGGACAGGCCTGCATTGTGCTATGTGTCTAGCATTCTGGAGTCCTCATGTCATTCCAGCATGCAACTGTGCACTGTGAATCTGTGGCTCACCTACATATTGCATTTGTGTTCATTAGCCTTTGGAAACTGACTACAGAGTAGAGATTACCCCATGACAGATACCAGCTACAGTGTTATGTGATGTATTTCCTGAGGCAGTTGATGTAGTAGTGTCATCTGTTGTGCCCTGTTTAGTTGGCAATCCACACTGGGCACGACAACTATGAACTGCATATGTGCTTTGTGTGCCACCATGCCTATTATCCTGATGGGAGTCTCTGTCATGGTCTTTTGCAGGTTGGATCAGTGGATATGCTGTAGTGTGTGGCTGGTCTAATGACTCCCTTATATCTGCCCTGGTACATGTCTGTTGTTCTGTGTCTGCTGCAGAAGATGCCTCCCTCTGCTGTCCATTACACTGCCTATTGGTTAAGGGGGCCATCCCTACATAACATGTTGATGACCATAGTTTTGTATATGTACAATTAAAGACACATATGCATTTGCTGTGATCTACAGTGTTTATTGAGCATTAATTGTCACACATGTGATGAGTGGAGTCATGGTGGTTGTAATCATCAGGGTAGGTGGCACAGCTGCAGGTAGCACAGGTCCATTGACCAAGGGCCATAGAAAAATTGAGAAATGTACTTGAACAGTCAACAGGGTGTCTCAGTGGCACGCAAGGGAGAAAAAATCAGGAGAGAGTCACTTCCTGGCAGTGGGTTTTGTCTTGGCATCTGCTGCAGCCGGATGTTTGGATGGACATCCACATTTGTGGGGGGGTTCTTCATCTACAGAGAGATGGGTGCTTGTGGGCTGTGGTTTCCCTGGCTGTACCTCCACTCCACTAGCTGCTGCAGATGTTGAGGGCTGAGATGTGATGTGTCTAGTGGAAGAGGCCTGCTGGTGGGTGGAGGAAGCACACAGGGTGTGTTAATGTCCTTGAGCACCCCTGCAATGGAGGCAATTGTGGCACTGTGGGCCTGTCACTGCTGCATGACCTCCTGGTGGTATTCCTCTGCAGCCTTTGGTTTTCCCCCAACATGTTGATGATCTGGTCCATCCTGTCCTGGGATTGATGGTATGCTCACAGGACTTGGGAGATGGCTTCCCGGTCAGGTGACTGCTTTGGGTGCCCTGTCCTCTGGCCTACAAGTTCCCTCCCACACCACCTACCCATGTGACTGTGCCCCTGGCATGATGTACCCACTCCCAGTGGCAGCAGGACCTTCATTGTCTTGGGTGTGAGGGGTCGACTCAGGTCCCTGAACTGTGGGGCACACTATTGATTGAACAGTCTTTGGGACACAGGTTTGGGGACAAAGGGTTGGCTTTGATGTTGGTGCCACAGGGCAGGAGGGTTTTGATGTGGGCAGGCTGAAGCAGGGAATGGTAGGCTGACCAGGGGTTCCAGATGGGCCAGGTAGGTCGTCAGTGTCAAAACATCCAGTGGCATTGTCCTCACTGGGGCCTTCATCCTGAGGAGGGTTGGCAGTCTTTGGTATCCTCTCCACAATGGCACTGGCAGGGGTAACTGTGGATGGAGTGAGAGAGGGTTCAATGATGGAGGTGTGAATGGTTGTGTGTTTGTCTGATGCATACAGTGGCTTGACTTGATTCACAGTAATGACAATGACAGGTGCAGCACTACTACCTCAGTTTTTGGGTGTTGGATTGTGACATATGTACCATGCTCCATAGGGATTGTTGTCGGTCAGGCTTTGGTAACTTTAGGTCTGTGGGTGGGTTCTGTTCCTGTGTGATGGTTCACATGACAGGTGTGCCCCGTTAGCATGTGGCAATTCAAGTTTTCTAGTTGTGAGTGGGCATGGCTGTACATTGCAGCATGGTGTCCAAGTGAAAGGGGGGTATGTATGTGTATGAAAGATTGCTTGTCATGTCCGTGCATGTTGTGCATGGTGTATCCCTTGTTATCTACAAGCCCATGTTCAGTCCCTTTCTGGGTTGTTGATCTAGATTAGTGGCCCTTAGGCTTGGTGATAGTGTTGTGTTTGGCATTTTTTGGCATTGTGTTGTGCCAATGCATTGCTGTCATTGCCATGTAGTGGTCCTCCTTCGAAGCATCCAGTTGGTGTCGCTGGTGCAATAGTCATATATGCAAGAGGTGTGATGTGAGGTGCACTTTGCAAGTTTTGATGGGGATGGGCAGGTGCACTGTGGGAGTCATAGTGATTGTGATTGGCAGTGCTATCCATGCACTTGACAGGGGTGGTGGTGTGGCATACAGGAGAGGGGCCTTAGGTGATTAGGTGGGAGGTGTAGTGGAAAATAAGGTGTGTTGGGGAGTGATTGGGTAGTAAGGAGGCATGATGGACCATACTCCCATTTTTCTGATCAACCCAGGCTCTTAACACAATGTGATCCCAAATTCTTTTTTCAATTTCTGCACAGTGTCTTTCCCCATTGACCAAGGCATGCTCCACAATTCCTCCATTTTTAACAGATCCGCTAATTGTTTTACATGATTTAGCCTAGGTATGCGTACTTGTGAGTCTAAGGATACCAATTCCACCAATGATTTCCTATATGGGGAGGATTCCGCAGATGCCCACAATTTTACCCAACACACAAGGGGTCTCAAAGCAGTCAAATGGTGAATCCTATTTAGGGACAGGTCATAAATTAGTGTTTGAAGGGGTGCATTCATTGGGAGATCAAACAAAGCCCTGGCAAACTTATTTTCTGTCTGTGACAACGGTGTTACATTTGCATAGCCCCAAATCTCAGCCCCATTTGTGGCTGCTGACATAGCAGCGGCCCCATAAACTTTTAAAACCGGCGAGACCGAGCCCCCCCGTAGCTTTATATCGTCTCTGTATAGCCATTGCCCTCTGAAATAGGATAGACTTACTTTTGTCTAGTTGAGGTCCCCAGTGCATGTAATCCGCCAGCCTTACCCCCAGGTAGTCGAAAGTTTTGACTTGTTCAAGTGAAGGTCCACAAATTATCGGCTTCTTTCTGGAGGACCGATCATGGGTTGATCATCATAAACTTGGACTTTGATGGATTTAGGAGCATCGTGCCTACATTGTAACAGCCCTTTCACTCCGTCATTTATGTACAGGCTAAACAATGTTGGCGCAAGCACACACCCTTGTCTAACGTCTCGCCTAATTGGGATTTTAGATTTAAGTTCCCTCTTCTGTGCCATCTCACTTTTGCGTATGTATCTTGGTGCAATACTCTCAGGATCTATAGGAGATCACCAGTTATTCCATATGCTTCCAAAACTTCCCATAAGGTGTTTGTCGGTACCAGATCAAACACTGCTTGTAAGTCTATAAATGCGACATACAGGTGGTCCTGTCTCAAAGATACATATTTGCAGCATATAGTCATGAATCAAAAAACTTGGTCAAGGGTACTAGTTTTGGCCCTAAAGCCTGCCTGTGCCTCTGCAAGGATCGAGTTTTTACCAAGGCAAGTTTAAAGTCTAGCCAGGAGCTGCCTACAGAAGATCTTCTGGCTTGTGTCAATTAGGCTTATGGGCCTATAATTGGCCAGCTCGTCTCTATTTCCCTTTTTATACAGTGGGATTATGACCGCCCCTTGCCACGCGGAAGGAATACCCTCAAGATAGCATTACTGAGGGAGTTGAGATAAGGGATCCATACGTCAAATTGGGAAAGATACATATCATACAGGATACCATCAAGACCAGGGGCCTTTTCCTTTTTCATTTGTTTTAGGGCGATAGCGGTTTCATTTAGGGAAAACACCATTGCCTCCCTCTCTCTGCCACCCAGAGGGTAAGCTTTACATGTAGAAACACTATGCTTGCTTGCTAAACCCCAGTCATGTTTCTGTGGCCTACTCTTTATATTGCACCACTCTGCATAAAGGCCCTCAAAGTGTGTCATCCATTTCTGAGGAGAAATTACTTGCTCTAGATGGCTATCTGCCACATGCATTCCATCCGAGATGCCTCTCCAGGATTTTTTCGCATCACCTTGTGTAAGGGCTTCTGCTAGATCATCCCATTGTTTCTTTGCCTCTGTCAGGGTAGCTTTTTTTAAAAACCTTACTGGCTATTACAATCTGAGCCTGGCAGTTTGACTTAACGGCTTCCAAGAGACTATTCTTGACAATCTGACACTTTCTGCTAAACAACCTAGGGAGCAATTTGGGACAAATACCTCTCTTCCCTGTCTTTATAAATAGTTTGCTTATATCTCTCATCAGTTGAGTATGCAGGTCCGGGAAATTTATGCTACCTTTGTTTCCATACACTAGTGGAGAAAGCTTTACATGAAAGAGGCTATAGATTTAGGTCAGGATCATACTATTATTCATTACAGCTGACCATTTAAAATTCCTCCTATTCTTAGTAACCTGGACTATATTAACATTGCTAGTTGGTTTCAAATTTGCGCATTTAAAAAAACACAAAAATCCAACATGACGCTTCATGCGTGATTGTCACTATCTACTCTAGCAATAATCTCCATTTCCATTAAAAAGGGCAACAAGTTATTATCCAAGAAGATATAATCTATATGAGTTGTTATTGCTCCTCTTTTGAAGGATGGGCGTGGTGCAGTCAGATCTTGTATTTCCATTTACTATTTTCATACCATGTGCCGTACCTAGGTCCATTAATTATATACCAACATTGGGTGACTTTTTCCCAGTAACATCTAGGAGCCCTAATCTAGAAAATGACTCAGTCTTGCCCATCTTCAGGGCTATTTGTGTATTACAATCCCCTGCTATAATTTGGACTACAACCTTGTGTGGTTTGTTTCCCTTATCTTCAGCAGCTTTATCTTTGATCTGGTTCTCCAAGTACAATTTACTAGGCCAATCTGTTTGAAGATTTGGGATAACCTCTGGGGGAATTTTGCCCTGGATTATGGTCTTCAAACTTACCATACTTCCCCACTCTCTTCCCAAGATTTCCCTGTGTGCAGGCTCTACATTACTTGTAATTACCTCTTGTCAATCAACTTCCTATTGTCCTTCAATTCAGCCTTGTACAAGATTGGTGGCATCTAGGGGCCTAATTTCATTTGAGCCACTAAGTTTAAGTCTTATTTGTGACATTTTTGGTGGCCGGAATCTCAGTTTGAATGCTATTAGTCCCTCCACCAAATACTGGGACTTTAGTTTTATCCCTATTGTGTCATGGGAACTATTTGTATTGTTAAGGAGCCTTGCATACAGAATGTCATCTCTGATGACATACCTGCAGCAGCTAGAATGTCTTATCTGGTGGATCACTTTGTTGGTAAGCGATTCTTGTGATGCCCTCCCTTCCGGTGGCAATTTGGGAACATTAATCATAAGAATATCATATTGATCATTAAGTTCATTATTCATTCCTAATCCTCTGTTGGCTATGTGAATAATTCCCAAGTAAGTTTTCCTCTGGTCATGCTGTGGGTTCCTTTTCATCTATTCCCTATGTGAATTGACTTGACCCATGGATATATTTTCCCTTATATTCCTAGTTTCAGTCAAATCTTCTTTGGCTGTGCTACTGTGGTCGGCATAAGGGCCAAGTTCTCATGTTGGTAGGATCTAGTGTGTGGGGGTTGTTTTACAAATATTGGGTCCCATGCCATTCCACAGATCTTCCCCTGGCTTATTTGTTTCCCTGACCAGTGTTGTTAATTTATTCAATTTACTATTTAAATTGTCAGCCAATTGATCTATGCAATCCCATAACTGCGTAATTTCATTCTTTAGGGATTTCAACTGATCGATGAGAGGAATACTATCTCTATTGGGGGATGCCTAAACGCCGGAGTTTCTACCTTCATGGGCTCCGCAATATCCAATATCGCATATCTATTGGAGCATTCCTCTGTGATAATTTTAAATGATAAAGTTGGGATTTGCTCAGACATGCAGTCCGAGTCTATCATTTCAGAGGCTGTCCAGTTGGGTAGAGGGGGGAGATATTCCTACTTGATGTATCCTTACTGTTAGGGTTGGGGGACCGCACCTTTTTAGTTTGTTGGAGAAAGGGCCTATTTCCCTTGAGGAGTAACCCTTTGGATTTAATCTTAGGAGAAGACCCATTACCTAACTTGCCATGGAGTTTGTCTTTATGAATAAGTAAACCATCCACCTCCTCAATTAACTCATCAATCTCTGCCAAAGTACAATTCTCTGCCATGTGTCTAGGGATTTTCATCTTGCTCCCTTGCCCCGAGGGTCCATCCATCGCTTTCCGATTTACCATGGTAATATCTTACTCTTTTGTCCCTTCACTCTAGTTATCGGTATGGCATACAAAATTGAAAATAGATAAGTCAAGATTTGAATATATGAGTTTGTGCAATAGAGTTATAGGTACCAGTACAAGATCTAAACAGAACGCTGAGCTATTGCATTACCTTGTTTCAATTGCACTGGACACTCCAGACCAGTAGAAAGAACTTTAAATTATATGTCAGGCTTGGCATGTAATTCTAGTGTGATAAGGACAGAGAGATTGGCTAGTGTGAAAAATAAGTGCCTGGGATCATGCAGACCCCACACCTCAGGTAGGGCCTCCTGGGGGACCAACCAACCAAGGGGGGTGGCCCTGCCCTGGCTTTTTCTGGTGCTGACGGGCACAGGACGGGCCCACCCCTGGCCCAGGCTTTGCCTGGGCGCAGCCCGCATGCTTTCCATGCTGTGGGAGTCAAGAGCTTGCTATAAAGCACCAGTAACCCAGCACAGGTGAGGTGGGGTTTGGGTCGTCTCCAGGGACCCAAGAAGAATGCTGGGACCCATAGTCCTCCTGCCTCCCAATGTCTCACTATTTCGCTGTCCCACGTTGCAGGAGTGAGGAGCTTGCTATAAAGCACCAGTAACCCAGCACAGGTGAGGTGGAGCTTTGGGCCGCCTCCAGGGACCCAAGAAGATTGCTGGGACCTGAAGTCCTCCTGCCTCCCGATGTCTCACTGTCTCGTTATTTCCACGCTGCAGGAGTGAAGAGCTTGCTTTAAAGCACCAGTAACCCAGCACAAGTGGGGTGGAGCCTTGGGCCGTCTCCAGGGACCCAAGAAGAATGCTGGGACCTGTAGTCCTCCTGCCTCCCAATGTCTCACTGTCTTGCTATCCCATGCTGCAGGAGTGAAGAGCTTGCTATAAAGCACCAGTAACCCAGCACAGGTGAGGTGGAGCCTTGGGCTACCTCCAGGGACCCAAGAATAATTCTGGGACCTGTAGTTCTCCTGCCTCCTGATGTCTCACTGTTTCACTGTCCACAAAAAACATAATAATAATAGGATAATTATAAATCTAAAAACATGGCAGAAAAATCATGCAACAGAACATATGAGCTCTCATTACAACCCTGGCAGTAAATCCTGCTTATTGCCGTGCTGACGGCCTTCAAGATACCGTGGCCGCAGCGGAATGCCTCTACAGGTATTACGACCCACATCTAGAAATCCGCCACAATACAGACACCCACACAAGACCGCCACACCAAAGGTCAGTGATAAACTGGCGATACCAAAATCTACACCGTCACGCTAACAGAACTATGCCCACACTATCACGACCCACGAATCAACGCGGCGGTCATTCAACCGCGGTAATCCACTGGCTGTATACACTGCCGCACTCAAAATACACACACACACCTACAAAACACAACCACATTGGACAATTCAAAATACTCACACCCAGACACCCACAACACTATAAAGCACTCACCCACATTACCCACAACCCCTTACAACTACCCGTTTTGAAGAAGCCCAGAGAGATAGATAATCAAACACAATGCCAGCCCCCACAGGCACACAACACCATCACTCATACAACATCCACGCACCTCAAACAACACACCCCAACACACCCCACACACATCACAACAGACAGCACCTCACACATCACCCACACCGCATCATGGCACCACAAAGACACCCCAGGTTCTCTGAGTCGGTGCTCAGGGTCATGGTGGAGGAAATCATCCGGGTAGAGCCACAGCTATTCGGATCACAGGTGCACCAGACGTCCATTGCACGGAAGATGGAGCTATGGCGGAGAATTGTCGACAGGGTCCACGCAGTGGGACAGCATCCAAGATCACGGGATGAAATCAGGAAGAGGTGGAACGACCTACTGGGGAAGGTGCGTTCCGTGGTATCCAGACACCAGGTAGCTGTCCAGAGGACTGGCGGTGGACCCCCACCTCCTCCCCCACAACTAACAACATGGGAGGAGCAAGTCTTGGCAATAATGCATCCTGAGGGCCTCACAGGAGTAGCAGGAGGACTGGACTCTGGTAAGTCATATCTTTACTACTATATCCCCCATCCCTACCTTCATGCCATCACAAACTCGTACCCCTACCCTCTGTAGGAGGCTGGCCTGGCTTGTAGTGGGTACCAAGGGGTACTTACACTCTGTACCAGGTCCACTTATCCCTTATTAGTGTAGAAGAGGTGTTTCTAGCAGCTTAGGATGATAGAAGGTAGCTATAGCAGAGCAGCTTAGGCTGAACTAGGAGACATGCAAAGCTCCTACTATACCACTGGTGTCATATGCACAATATCATAAGAAAACACAATACACAGATATACTAAAAATAGAGGTACTTTATTTTTATGACAATATGCCAAAAGTATCTCAGTGAGTACCCTCAGTATGAGGATGCCAATTATACACAAGATATATGGACACAATACCAAAAATATGCAGTAATAGCAAAAGGAAGTAATGCAAGCAGTGTAAAGTTACAATGTATTGCAATAGGAGCACATAGGTATAGGGGCAACACAAACCATATACTCCAAAAGTGGAATGCGAATAACGTATGGACCCCAAACCTATGTGAGCTCATAGAGGGTCGCTGGGACTGTAAGAAAACAGTGAGGGTTAGAAAAATAGCCCACCCCAAGACCCTGAAAAGTAGGTGTAAGATGCACCTATATTCCCCAGAGAGCACAGTAGTCGTGATAGGGGAATTCTGCAAGGAAGACCAACACCAGCAATGCAACCAAAGTGGATTTCTGGACGAGAGTACCTGTGGAACAAGTCCAAGAGTCGCGACCAAGTCGAGATTGGGCAGATGCCCAGGAAATGCCAGCTGAGGGTGCAAAGAACCTGCCACTGGATGGTAGAAGCTGTAGATTCTGCAAGAACAAAGAGGGCTAGAAACTTCCCCTTTGGAGGATGGATGTCCCACGTTGTGAAGAAGCTTGCAGAGGTGTTCCCACGCAGAAAGACCACAAACAAGCCTTGCTAGCTGCAAGGGTTGTGGTTAGGGTTTTTGGATGCTGCTGTGGCCCAGGAGGGACCAGGATGTCGACACTTGGATGAGGAGACAGAGGAGGCACCCAGCAAGTCAGGGAGCCCTCACAGAAGCAGGCAGCACCCGCAGAAGTGCCGGAACAGGCACTACGAAGAGAAGTGAACCAGAGCTCACCCGAAGACACAAAAGGGAGTCCCACGACGCCGGAGGACAACTCCGGAGGTTGTGCACTGCAGGTTAGAGTGTCAGGGACCCAGGCTTGGCTGTGCACAAAGGAAATCCTGGAAGAGTGCACAGGAGTCGGAGCAGCTGCAAATCATGCGGTACCCAGCAATGTAGTCTAGCGTGGGGAGGTAAGGACTTACCTCCACTAAACTAGGACTGAAGAGTCACTGGACTGTGGGAGTCACTTGGACAGAGTTGCTGAGTTCCAGGGACCACGTTCGTCGTGCTGAGAGGGGACCCAGTGGACCGGTGATGCAGTCTTTTGTTGCCTGCGGTTGCAGGGGGAAGATTCCGTCGACCCACGGGAGATTTCTCCAGAGCTCCTAGTGCAGAGAGGAGGCAGGCTACCCCCAGAGCATGCACCACCAGGAAAACAGTTGAGAAGGTGGCAGGATCAGCGATACAAGGTTGCAGTAGTCGTCTTTGCTACTTTGTTGCGGTTTTGCAGGCGTCCTGAGCAGTCAGCGGTCGATCCTTTGGCAGAAGGTGAAGAGAGAGATGCAGAGGAACTCTGATGAGATCTTGCATTCGTTATCTACAGAATTCCCCAATGCAGAGACCCTAAATAGCCGGAAAAGGAGGTTTGGCTACCTAGGTAGGAGGATAGGCTAGCAACACAGGTAGGAGCCTATCAGAAGGAGTCTCTGACGTCACCTGCTGGCACTGGCCACTCAGAGCAGTCCAGTGTGCCAGCAGCACCTCTGTTTCCAAGATGGCAGAGGTCTGGAGCACGCTGGAGGAGCTCTGGGCACCTCCCCTGGGAGGTGCAGGTCAGGGGAGTGGTCACTCCCCTTTCCTTTGTCCAGTTTCGTGCCAGAGCAGTGCTGGGCGATCCCTGAACCGGTATAGACTGGCTTATGCAGAGATGGGCACCATCTGTGCCCATCAAAGCATTTCCAGAGGCTGGGGGAGGCTACTCCTCCCCAGCCCTGACACCTTTTTCAAAAGGGAGAGGGTGTAACACCCTCTCTCTGAGGAAGTCCTTTGTTCTGCCTTCCTGGGCCAAGCCTGGCTGGACCCCAGGAGGGCAGAAACCTGTCTGAGGGGTTGGCAGCAGCAGCTGCAGTGAAACCCCGGGAAAGGTAGTTTGGCAGTACCCGGATCTGTGCTAGAGACTCGGGGGATTATGGAATTGTCTCCCCAATGCCAGAATTGCATTGGGGTGACAATTCCATGATCTTAGACATGTTACATGGCCATGTTCGGAGTTACCATTGTGACGCTATACATAGGTAGTGACCTATGTATAGTGCATGCGTGTAATGGTGTCCCCGCACTCACAAAGTCCAAGGATTTTGCCCTGAACAATGTGGGGGCACCTTGACTAGTGCCAGGGTGCCCACACACTAAGTAACTTAGCACCCAACCTTCACCAGGTGAAGGTTAGACATATAGGTGACTTATAAGTTACTTAAGTGCAGTGGTAAATGGCTGTGAAATAATGTGGACGTTATTTCACTCAGGCTGCACTGGCAGGCCTGTGTAAGAATTGTCAGATCTCCCTATGGGTGGCAAAAGAAATGCTGCAGCCCATAGGGATCTCCTGGAACCCTAATACCCTGGGTACCTCAGTACAATATACTAGGGAATTATAAGGGTGTTCCAGTATGCCAATGTGAATTGGTGAAATTGGTCACTAGCCTGTTAGTGACAATTTAGAAAGCAGAGAGAGCATAACCACTGAGGTTCTGGTTATTAGAGCCTCAGTGAGACAGTTAGTCATCACACAGGGAACACGTACAGGGCACACTTATGAGCACTGGGGCCCTGGCTGGCAGGGTCCCAGTGACACATACACTAAAACAACATATATACAGTGAAATATGGGGGTAACATGCCAGGCAAGATGGTACTTTCCTACACCCTCACACCCATCACCCCAACACCCCACAGATACCCCACTATCACAACACACACATCCCAATACCAAGCCCTGCATGTCACACCAATGCATGGACACCCATCACCAAAGCATGTCCAGTACAGATACACACCCAGGCCCCAAAATTAACAATCACACAAGTCCAAAGACAATAAGCCAAGCACAGAAGTAGAGGGTAATTCACACATTGGACAAGAGGGCACACACAGATACAATAACTATGCATTTACCCCCCAACAGGACCCCTACCCAATGTCACCGGACAGGAGCTGCCAGACATATCCAGTCACCCCACAGAAGAGGCCTACAGTGACAACAGCATCTCTGCACGCCTGGATCAAGATGACCAGCCCGGCCCATCAGGGACCTCGGGACAGTCGGTTCCCCTGCCACTGTCACAAATAACTACAGAACCTCCTCCCTCAGGAACCCCACCACAGCACCCACCCAGCGGACCCATGCCACTGTCCCCAGGACACATCAAGCAGCAGTGTGTCCACCACTACAGGGACCCCAGGCAACCCCACAAACCCAGGATGATCAGTGACCTGGGGTCAGTGGCAGTGGGCACACGGTTCAGGGGACAGAGGCACAGGACAACAGGGAAGCTGGGAGGACTGATGTGCGACAGGGGGAGGACAGGTGCAGGGAACCCACTCTCCACGAGGCACTCTCCAACATCATGGGAGCATACCATCATTCCCAGGAGACCATGGGCACGGTACTGACCAAGTTTTAGGAGACCCAGCGGCTGCAGGAGGAACACTACCTCGGGATTAGGGAGGACTTGAAGTCCATTAACAACACCCTGGTCACCATTGCAGGGGTGCTGGCAGACATCGCCAACACCAAGAGGGACACAGTGACACACCAATGGGCCCCTGACACTAGCATGAACGATGGACATCCCCCCACCTCCGCCGGCACTAGTGGACAGGAGGTCCTGCCACAGGACCAACAGGCCACCAGCACCCCACCCCCTGCAGATGGAGAACCACCCCACAAACGGTCCCTGAGATCCAGGCACAAGACAGAGAACAGTGCCAAGACCCCTGCCAGGAAATAGGACTCTCCTGAATGTCACTCTTCTCTCCCACTCTGTCATCCTGTCCACTTTCAACTGCCATTACTACACTTCCTATTCCCCCTTGGACAATGCACCTGTGATGCCAATAGACTGGACTCTATCCTGGACTTTCCTCCACCATCACCCCAGCCCATTGCACAGCCCCCTCCACTTATTAGCACAGAAATAAACACTCTTGAATCACAAATCAATCTGGAGTCAGTCTGTACTTTCACAAAAGTGTTATTGCAAACTTTCAGAAAAATAGCAATGTCAATGTCCATTTTCACATACCAATGTTAGACAGTTGTTGGGCAGCAGTAAACATAGCAGAAGGCACAAAGTGGTACACAGATCTGTAAAATGGAAAGCAAAAGTTAACTGTCAGGGTCCATACACAGATGCAAAAAGGCAGAATCAAGCAATGTCCTACACTAGTCTGATATGAGAGGAGCAGTGCCAGTCTCTTACCTGTGTCTCACTGGAAGTACTACATGATGATGTTGTTTCGGTTGTCTATATCTTCTTCTTCTGCCTCCTCTTCTTCACTGTCCAAAGGCTCAACAGCTGCCACAAGACCATCATCAGGCCCATCCTCCTGCAGAAAAGGCACCTGGTGTTGCAAAGCCAGGTTGTTCAACATACAGCATGCCACAATGAACTGGCACACCTTCTTCAGTGAGTAGTATAGGGATCCAAATCAAAGGGGGGAGGGACCGGGAGGTTATCTGGTCCAGTGTACAATCTCCCAACAATAGTAATACATATAAAATCAAATTGTGGCGATGGTATATTGACGACATTCTAATCATTTGGCAGGGTCCTCTGTCAACCGCAGATTATTTTACAGCTTGGATCAATACTCTTGATCCTTTTTTGAAATTCACAACTACTGTATCTGCTACACAGTTACCCTTTCTAGACCTTATGATCACCATCGAGAATGGGAAATTGTCCACTACGATCTATCATAAGCCTACTGATCGCAACTCTCTTTTGTTGTATGAGAGTCACCATCCGAAATCCTTACGGGATAATCTATCCGTTGGCCAATTCTTACGGTTGAGACGTAATTGTAGTTTATTCCATGAATTTGACCATCAGGCCGACTTCCTTCAAGAGAGACTTATGGAATGTCATTACCCTTCCAGAATTGTTAATCAAGCTCGAAAAAGAGCTAGAAATAACAACAGGGATACCCTACTGACAAATAATGACAAGGGACCCCAGACCAGAATAACATGTGTATCCACCTTTACTCCTTTATCTAATTCAATAAAGAAATTGTTTAGTAAAAGATGGCCCATCCTTACTAGCGGGGTTGCGACATTGCAAGACCCCTCTTTGCATTCAAACGTACAGCTAATATAAAGGATATGGTGGTACATACTCGTCCACAACAATATCATCATGACACCTCCACTCAGAAGACGTTGTGGGGTTTTCCCCCAGTCGAAGGTCATCATCCCTGTGGTAACTATAACATCTGTCCACTCACCAGACACCTTATGACTTTAGATCTAGATCCCATAGGGACTTGGGGCCATATTTATACTTTTGACGCAAAATTGCGCTAACGCAATTTTGCGTCAAAAAAATTTGCGCCGTCTAACGCCATTTGGATGCGCCATGCGGGCGTCAAATTTATACTTTGACGTATGGCGGCGCAACCAACAGGTGGGAGTCATTATTTCGTGACGCAGACAGCGTCGGTCTGTCGTAAAGGAAACCAACGTAAATGCGACGCACATCACTGTGGGTCGATTTACGACAGCGCAATCGTGAAAACGCCGTTTTTTTTTCACGCAATTGCGTCACATTTTTGCGCGAAAACTGCCCTTTCAGGAGAGGAGACCCAAAATGGATCCTAGATGACCCAACAGACCCCAGGAGGATGAGAGCAGACCAGGAACCAGCCAGGAGGAAGCATACAGGAACCAGGACATTTAAAAAAAAAAAAGAAAGTGTCGCTTCAGTGCAGAGGAGCAGGAAATCCTGGTGAAAGAGGTGACGGAACACCAGCACCAACTTTTCATCACCTCCAAATTGCCACTTAGTAGGAGAGAGGCCATCTGGAAACAAATTGAGGACAAGATTAACAGTGTGGCTGAAGAACGCCGGACAGTCACCGAGTGTAAGAAACGCTGGCATGACTGCAAACGTAGGACCAAAGAGAAAATGGCCAGGAACAGGAAGGCAGCAATGCAGACTGGAGGGGGGAGTCCAGCACAACAGGAGGCCCTGGACCACATGGAGGAGATGGTCGCAGCCGTCATCCCGGAGGAGATCGTCACAGGGATTCAAGGACTGGACAGCGCAGACTACCACGACACTACGCAAGTAAGTCGCATGGGGAATCCTAATACAATAATGGGGACTGTAAGCAGGGGGGGGATACCTACTACACAATGCATGTAAGTCAGCACATATATGAAGTGGCATGGGGAAAGGGGCACGGCAGGGGGGCATGCCCAGTACTGACCGAAGCTGGGGCACGACAAAATACAGCAACCACAACAGTCCCACGGGGACATCCTGTAATTACAACAAGAGAGCCAAGGGAAAGCAGTGACAGGTGGGAAGGACACTACCTCAAATCCACATCCAGGCACTTGTATTGCAAAATCTATTCTACATCAACTAGGTCCCTATCTGTAATGCAGTAGCAAATACAACAACTGTAACTTAACTGCAAACACAGTTGACAATAACACCTCTCATCTCTGTGCAGCTATAGTACCAAATGGCAGAAACCCCACCCTGGAACATACATACCTAAATTAGGGGGTGAGGGTGACATCTGCAATTACTCCTAGAAATAAGACAAAGGTACCAGTACACTCAAATGCCGAATGTCCATAACTGACACATACATAAGCCTAAGTAAACAGCAATAGGAGCCACACAGCACTAACGATACACACATGCTGCATACGTCAGGGTCCCTCACGTGCCTGGCTAACAAGGCTACATCACTAATGTCATACTGCTCAGACAACAACATTGAGCAGGGGACACAGGCAACTGGTCACTGAAACACACCTGCAAAGTCGGACAAACAAATAGGACCTTCATACGATAAACAGGCCAATCCAATTCAAAACACATCACCCAACATCATCTCAAAACATTAAGAATGTTTACATCCATACCACATCCTAACATTGACATGCATAGGTAATGCCACGTTACATGTACAGATCATGCAATGTGAATAAAAAGTGTATGGGGCAGGGCCTGAGAGGCAAGTGTGCTGGCAGGGCAGTCACAACACCCACAGTCAGTCAAAGTGTAGTGTGGCAAGTGAAACGTATACTTTGCGCATTAGCCTCAGGCTGGAGGCCTTTGTGCATCTTACCCTGAATGTACTTATACTCATTTGCTCACATCTAAGTGCCTCAGAGCAATTTGCACTAAATGATTCTCATTGCCCTTCCTATCAGTTAATGTAGCAAATAGTCAGTCCTAAGGTGTTGTCAATTAGTCAAATCACACTGTTTTACCTACTTCTGCACTGGAGTTTGCCAGAACATATTCACTCTGTGCCCCAGTCAAGGATACCGTCTGGTACGTTGCTGATAGATGTGGTAGGGGTCAAGGTTTGGCATTCCTGCTTAGGGAAACTTTGTCATCACCATGACATATGTCTTTTACATTCACTCCCTTGTCCCAAGACACGCATGGGGGAGTTTCCAAACAGAAAATAACAACTAGATGCTGCCTGCCTTGCTGCTCATGCACAACCAGATCCTAGCCCATTCCTCTGATATGAGGGATGATGTCTCCCCTGTGATTCTGACAGGCAACTTCCAAACTTAACAAGCTGTGCTATACATAGAACATGCAGGGGGAGAGTAGAAACAGTTAGGCACCATGAAAGCTGTGTACTAATGTATTACTCTCCTGCGGACTATTTCAATTCTAACAGTGTGTATTGTTTGTGTAAATGGGGCTCACACCTAAATTCCTACAAGTCAGTTGTACAATGAAACTTCATATCAAACTAATACTGTCTATGTCATTTGTGTATGGGAACCTACCGGAAAAGATACAAATGTGTAGGACCTGAGTGACCACCACTTCCCTGAGAAGTTCCAAAGATGTCATGCGCTCGGATGTCTAAACATTCCTTTGATGTGGGAGACCAGAGGCACTGCTAGTTAGTCTTAGCTAAATTGAATATCTGGGTGACAGAGTTATTTTCAAGTGGGTCAAACTTAGTCCCCCACACCATTAGCTATCCTGCTGCCTAGAAAGCCAAGAATCACATGTTGGATAATGAGAGCCCACCCTACAAAATGTCCCTCCATAACAATAGTGAAACACCGAGTGAGGAGTAGGAGAAAAAAACGCCTATTCCTAAATAATTACAAAGCAACACCTAGAGGCGATCTGGCAGACATGTCTGAAAGATCCATATCAAACATGTGACACACAGGTGGTCCATAGGCCTACAACAATGCCCTATGACGGACAGCAGATACCTAGACAAACACAGAGTACAATGTTAAGGCATCCAAAGGCTTGTATCTTACTGCAAAATTGTCACAACACAGACACACTAATTGTACCCTGTTTCATTGCAGAGGAACACGGATCTCCTGCTGATCTGCCTGTCCATGAGTTCCCTGATGACATGGATGACGACACCATCAACCTCCCACAAGAGACCGTTGACATGGTCCTTGAAAGCCTCCAAACCCCACCTTCAGTCACAAGGAGGAGCACAGAAGAAGCAGCCACCACAGTAGAACCACCCGCCACCCCAATTGTAAGACCTGCCAGCTCCAACACAGCTGAGGACTCTGACGACACTGGCACCAGCTTCGAAAGAACTGTTGTTGGGGTCCAGCGGGAGCTGGCCAAGGAGGTGCGGGTGGGGATGCAAAATATGGCAGCCAGCCTTGAGGGGGTGCGTTCGTGCATGTTGTCAACTGCTGATCAGGCAGCTGCAATGCAAGCCAGAAATTTTCTCTTGGAGGACATTTCAAAAACACTGAAGGAAATTGGCACAGCTGTCATCCAGTTGACACAACAACTCAAACTGCAAGCCACTCAACGTGTGCACGAATGCAACATAGAACCCCTCAGGGCCGACCTGGCTGCCTACCATCGGGATGTGGCTGCCATTCTGAAAAACCAGCAGGCCCTCCTTGCTGCAGTACTGCCCTTCCTTACTCAACAGGGATCAGCCCCCGGGATGTCTGCCTCCATGTCTTCTAACACTGAGGTGTGTGTTGCCCCTTCACAACCAACAACAACAAGGACACACCAGGCAACACACACATCAGAAGAAGAAGACATGGGACAGATAACATTCACACGCAAGAGTACCCGGAAGCCCTAGTCCCTGCACCATGCCCTACTCTGACCAAGGTCCTACGTTTTGACACATGCCAGTCTCACTACAACTAACCTCAATGACTGTTCGGCAATCCACTGTCTGACTTGTCCACCTTGCCAGTGAATGTTTCTCTCCTACCATTTGGCATTTCATGTTCCTCTGCACTGTCTGTGACATCACCCCAGCATGTCAGGAGCATCATCCACACCCCTTCTGTAGGATCACCATGTAATAATGCACCAGAAAGGAGTCAGCAAACATGGTGAATGGACATTTTGCACAACACCACTTATAAATAAATATCACTTGCACACCTATTGTGTCTCTGTGTCATTTCAAAATTCAACTGTGCAGTAGATAACTCCAAAGTGGCTGTGTGGAAACCATGTCGATTCTCTATACTACTGTCCTGATTTCATGTATACTGAATCATCTGTGCAGTGGCCAGGATTGCATCATAGCTTTACTATACTGAGGAAAATAACTGATGAAGGGACTAAGCACACACAATCATGCTGTGTTGGACAGAATGATGAACCATCTATAGCTATTCTACACAACTAATGGTGGCTGAGAAATGTAGGCACCATGCAATACTAAAATTTGAAATTATGCTGTAGAATGAAAGGAATGATAAGCAAATTACACTGCATCAATCACCCTTACGGCGTATACTTCCATGAAGGAAAGTCATGCTGAATCAGTACACACATGATGTAGGTCAGCAATGATAGCAACAAGAAAAGAGTGTGAACAAATCATCATCTATAAAGCTCTCCCTGAACTTCACAATGCTGTCCAACCTATCTATTTATCTACAATAACAAGTCTGGAAGCACTCTTTGTGAAGTAGGAGACATACCAACCCCAAACCTTGATGATCAATGCACACTACCAATGGTGGCTCTCCAACATGGTGGATACTTACCAAGTTAGCACACGGGTAGCTGGCATGTTAAACCTCATAAGCCTGGGGATAGGGAGCATGGAACACAAATGTCATACTTAACATTTCTGCTACACTGATGTCAAGGCCATGAAAAGGTAGCACCTAACGCATCAGGTAAAGGGTTAACAAATTTTTTATTTAAAAGTAGTAATAAAAGAGGCAACTAAGGGAAAGGTAAACCTACACTAATCTAACCTGACTACTACTAACCCACAACTGTCCCTAACTAACCTAAGCTAAACTTACTCTACACATGTAACGAAACGATCTAAACATCAACCCCCCCCCCACCATTAAGAGACAAGACACATGCAGGACAACACTTACTAACCTACACACATACTATACTATCCTAAACAAACATATATTTTTTTGTATTTTTTATTTTTTATATATATATATTTTTTTGTTGTTTATTAAACAGGAATCCCAACATTGCCCCCCACAATACACAGATATACTAAAAATAGAGGTACTTTATTTTTATGACAATATGCCAAAAGTATCTCAGTGAGTACCCTCAGTATGAGGATGCCAATTATACACAAGATATATGGACACAATACCAAAAATATGCAGTAATAGCAAAAGGAAGTAATGCAAGCAGTGTAAAGTTACAATGTATTGCAATAGGAGCACATAGGTATAGGGGCAACACAAACCATATACTCCAAAAGTGGAATGCGAATAACGTATGGACCCCAAACCTATGTGAGCTCATAGAGGGTCGCTGGGACTGTAAGAAAACAGTGAGGGTTAGAAAAATAGCCCACCCCAAGACCCTGAAAAGTAGGTGTAAGATGCACCTATATTCCCCAGAGAGCACAGTAGTCGTGATAGGGGAATTCTGCAAGGAAGACCAACACCAGCAATGCAACCAAAGTGGATTTCTGGACGAGAGTACCTGTGGAACAAGTCCAAGAGTCGCGACCAAGTCGAGATTGGGCAGATGCCCAGGAAATGCCAGCTGAGGGTGCAAAGAACCTGCCACTGGATGGTAGAAGCTGTAGATTCTGCAAGAACAAAGAGGGCTAGAAACTTCCCCTTTGGAGGATGGATGTCCCACGTTGTGAAGAAGCTTGCAGAGGTGTTCCCACGCAGAAAGACCGCAAACAAGCCTTGCTAGCTGCAAGGGTTGTGGTTATGGGTTTTTGGATGCTGCTGTGGCCCAGGAGGGACCAGGATGTCGACACTTGGATGAGGAGACAGAGGAGGCGCCCAGCAAGTCAGGGAGCCCTACAGAAGCAGGCAGCACCCGCAGAAGTGCCGGAACAGGCACTACGAAGAGAAGTGAACCAGAGCTCACCCGAAGACACAAAAGGGAGTCCCACGACGCCGGAGGACAACTCCGGAGGTTGTGCACTGCAGGTTAGAGTGTCGGGGACCCAGGCTTGGCTGTGCACAAAGGAAATCCTGGAAGAGTGCACAGGAGTCAGAGCAGTTGCAAATCATGCGGTACCCAGCAATGTAGTCTAGCGTGGGGAGGTAAGGACTTACCTCCACTAAACTTGGACTGAAGAGTCACTGGACTGTGGGAGTCACTTGGACAGAGTTGCTGAGTTCCAGGGACCACGTTCGTCGTGCTGAGAGGGGACCCAGTGGACCGGTCATGCAGTCTTTTGTTGCCTGCGGTTGCAGGGGGAAGATTCCGTCGACCCACGGGAGATTTCTCCAGAGCTCCTAGTGCAGAGAGGAGGCAGGCTACCCCCAGAGCATGCACCACCAGGAAAACAGTTGAGAAGGTGGCAGGATCAGCGATACAAGGTTGCAGTAGTCGTCTTTGCTACTTTGTTGCGGTTTTGCAGGCGTCCTGAGCAGTCAGCGGTCGATCCTTTGGCAGAAGGTGAAGAGAGAGATGCAGAGGAACTCTGATGAGATCTTGCATTCGTTATCTACAGAATTCCCCAATGCAGAGACCCTAAATAGCCGGAAAAGGAGGTTTGGCTACCTAGGTAGGAGGATAGGCTAGCAACACAGGTAGGAGCCTATCAGAAGGAGTCTCTGACGTCACCTGCTGGCACTGGCCACTCAGAGCAGTCCAGTGTGCCAGCAGCACCTCTGTTACCAAGATGGCAGAGGTCTGGAGCACGCTGGAGGAGCTCTGGGCACCTCCCCTGGGAGGTGCAGGTCAGGGGAGTGGTCACTCCCCTTTCCTTTGTCCAGTTTCGTGCCAGAGCAGGGCTGGGCGATCCCTGAACCGGTATAGACTGGCTTATGCAGAGATGGGCACCATCTGTGCCCATCAAAGCATTTCCAGAGGCTGGGGGAGGCTACTCCTCCCCAGCCCTGACACCTTTTTCAAAAGGGAGAGGGTGTAACACCCTCTCTCTGAGGAAGTCCTTTGTTCTGCCTTCCTGGGCCAAGCCTGGCTGGACCCCAGGAGGGCAGAAACCTGTCTGAGGGGTTGGCAGCAGCAGCTGCAGTGAAACCCCGGGAAAGGTAGTTTGGCAGTACCCGGATCTGTGCTAGAGACTCGGGGGATTATGGAATTGTCTACCCAATGCCAGAATGGCATTGGGGTGACAATTCCATGATCTTAGACATGTTACATGGCCATGTTCGGAGTTACCATTGTGACGCTATACATAGGTAGTGACCTATGTATAGTGCATGCGTGTAATGGTGTCCCCGCACTCACAAAGTCCAAGGATTTTGCCCTGAACAATGTGGGGGCACCTTGACTAGTGCCAGGGTGCCCACACACTAAGTAACTTAGCACCCAACCTTCACCAGGTGAAGGTTAGACATATAGGTGACTTATAAGTTACTTAAGTGCAGTGGTAAATGGCTGTGAAATAATGTGGACGTTATTTCACTCAGGCTGCACTGGCAGGCCTGTGTAAGAATTGTCAGATCTCCCTATGGGTGGCAAAAGAAATGCTGCAGCCCATAGGGATCTCCTGGAACCCTAATACCCTGGGTACCTCAGTACAATATACTAGGGAATTATAAGGGTGTTCCAGTATGCCAATGTGAATTGGTGAAATTGGTCACTAGCCTGTTAGTGACAATTTAGAAAGCAGAGAGAGCATAACCACTGAGGTTCTGGTTATTAGAGCCTCAGTGAGACAGTTAGTCATCACACAGGGAACACGTACAGGGCACACTTATGAGCACTGGGGCCCTGGCTGGCAGGGTCCCAGTGACACATACACTAAAACAACATATATACAGTGAAATATGGGGGTAACATGCCAGGCAAGATGGTACTTTCCTACACCCTCACACCCATCACCCCAACACCCCACAGATACCCCACTATCACAACACACACATCCCAATACCAAGCCCTGCATGTCACACCAATGCATGGACACCCATCACCAAAGCATGTCCAGTACAGATACACACCCAGGCCCCAAAATTAACAATCACACAAGTCCAAAGACAATAAGCCAAGCACAGAAGTAGAGGGTAATTCACACATTGGACAAGAGGGCACACACAGATACAATAACTATGCATTTACCCCCCAACAGGACCCCTACCCAATGTCACCGGACAGGAGCTGCCAGACATATCCAGTCACCCCACAGAAGAGGCCTACAGTGACAACAGCATCTCTGCACGCCTGGATCAAGATGACCAGCCCGGCCCATCAGGGACCTCGGGACAGTCGGTTCCCCTGCCACTGTCACAAATAACTACAGAACCTCCTCCCTCAGGAACCCCACCACAGCACCCACCCAGCGGACCCATGCCACTGTCCCCAGGACACATCAAGCAGCAGTGTGTCCACCACTACAGGGACCCCAGGCAACCCCACAAACCCAGGATGATCAGTGACCTGGGGTCAGTGGCAGTGGGCACACGGTTCAGGGGACAGAGGCACAGGACAACAGGGAAGCTGGGAGGACTGATGTGCGACAGGGGGAGGACAGGTGCAGGGAACCCACTCTCCACGAGGCACTCTCCAACATCATGGGAGCATACCATCATTCCCAGGAGACCATGGGCACGGTACTGACCAAGTTTTAGGAGACCCAGCGGCTGCAGGAGGAACACTACCTCGGGATTAGGGAGGACTTGAAGTCCATTAACAACACCCTGGTCACCATTGCAGGGGTGCTGGCAGACATCGCCAACACCAAGAGGGACACAGTGACACACCAATGGGCCCCTGACACTAGCATGAACGATGGACATCCCCCCACCTCCGCCGGCACTAGTGGACAGGAGGTCCTGCCACAGGACCAACAGGCCACCAGCACCCCACCCCCTGCAGATGGAGAACCACCCCACAAACGGTCCCTGAGATCCAGGCACAAGACAGAACAGTGCCAAGACCCCTGCCAGGAAATAGGACTCTCCTGAATGTCACTCTTCTCTCCCACTCTGTCATCCTGTCCACTTTCAACTGCCATTACTACACTTCCTATTCCCCCTTGGACAATGCACCTGTGATGCCAATAGACTGGACTCTATCCTGGACTTTCCTCCACCATCACCCCAGCCCATTGCACAGCCCCCTCCACTTATTAGCACAGAAATAAACACTCTTGAATCACAAATCAATCTGGAGTCAGTCTGTACTTTCACAAAAGTGTTATTGCAAACTTTCAGAAAAATAGCAATGTCAATGTCCATTTTCACATACCAATGTTAGACAGTTGTTGGGCAGCAGTAAACATAGCAGAAGGCACAAAGTGGTACACAGATCTGTAAAATGGAAAGCAAAAGTTAACTGTCAGGGTCCATACACAGATGCAAAAAGGCAGAATCAAGCAATGTCCTACACTAGTCTGATATGAGAGGAGCAGTGCCAGTCTCTTACCTGTGTCTCACTGGAAGTACTACATGATGATGTTGTTTCGGTTGTCTATATCTTCTTCTTCTGCCTCCTCTTCTTCACTGTCCAAAGGCTCAACAGCTGCCACAAGACCATCATCAGGCCCATCCTCCTGCAGAAAAGGCACCTGGTGTTGCAAAGCCAGGTTGTTCAACATACAGCATGCCACAATGAACTGGCACACCTTCTTCAGTGAGTAGTATAGGGATCCAAATCAAAGGGGGGAGGGACCGGGAGGTTATCTGGTCCAGTGTACAATCTCCCAACAATAGTAATACATATAAAATCAAATTGTGGCGATGGTATATTGACGACATTCTAATCATTTGGCAGGGTCCTCTGTCAACCGCAGATTATTTTACAGCTTGGATCAATACTCTTGATCCTTTTTTGAAATTCACAACTACTGTATCTGCTACACAGTTACCCTTTCTAGACCTTATGATCACCATCGAGAATGGGAAATTGTCCACTACGATCTATCATAAGCCTACTGATCGCAACTCTCTTTTGTTGTATGAGAGTCACCATCCGAAATCCTTACGGGATAATCTATCCGTTGGCCAATTCTTACGGTTGAGACGTAATTGTAGTTTATTCCATGAATTTGACCATCAGGCCGACTTCCTTCAAGAGAGACTTATGGAATGTCATTACCCTTCCAGAATTGTTAATCAAGCTCGAAAAAGAGCTAGAAATAACAACAGGGATACCCTACTGACAAATAATGACAAGGGACCCCAGACCAGAATAACATGTGTATCCACCTTTACTCCTTTATCTAATTCAATAAAGAAATTGTTTAGTAAAAGATGGCCCATCCTTACTAGCGGGGTTGCGACATTGCAAGACCCCTCTTTGCATTCAAACGTACAGCTAATATAAAGGATATGGTGGTACATACTCGTCCACAACAATATCATCATGACACCTCCACTCAGAAGACGTTGTGGGGTTTTCCCCCAGTCGAAGGTCATCATCCCTGTGGTAACTATAACATCTGTCCACTCACCAGACACCTTATGACTTTAGATCTAGATCCCATAGGGACTTGGGGCCATATTTATACTTTTTGACGCAAAATTGCGCTAACGCAATTTTGTGTCAAAAACATTTGCGCCGTCTAACGCCATTTGGATGCGCCATGCGGTCGTCAAATTTATACTTTGACGTATGGCGGCGCAACCAACAGGTGGGAGTCATTATTTCGTGACGCAGACAGCGTCGGTCTGTCGTAAAGGAAACCAACGTAAATGCGACGCACATCACTGTGGGTCGATTTACGACAGCGCAATCGTGAAAACGCCGTTTTTTTTCACGCAATTGCGTCACATTTTTGCGCGAAAACTGCCCTTTCAGGAGAGGAGACCCAAAATGGATCCTAGATGCCCCAACAGACCCCAGGAGGATGAGAGCAGACCAGGAACCAGCCAGGAGGAAGCATACAGGAACCAGGACATTTAAAAAAAAAAAAGAAAGTGTCGCTTCAGTGCAGAGGAGCAGGAAATCCTGGTGAAAGAGGTGACGGAACACCAGCACCAACTTTTCATCACCTCCAAATTGCCACTCAGTAGGAGAGAGGCCATCTGGAAACAAATTGAGGACAAGATTAACAGTGTGGCTGAAGAACGCCGGACAGTCACCGAGTGTAAGAAACGCTGGCATGACTGCAAACGTAGGACCAAAGAGAAAATGGCCAGGAACAGGAAGGCAGCAATGCAGACTGGAGGGGGGAGTCCAGCACAACAGGAGGCCCTGGACCACATGGAGGAGATGGTCGCAGCCGTCATCCCGGAGGAGATCGTCACAGGGATTCAAGGACTGGACAGCGCAGACTACCACGACACTACGCACATGCAGGGTAAGTCGCATGGGGAATCCTAATACAATAATGGGGACTGTAAGCAGGGGGGGGATACCTACTACACAATGCATGTAAGTCAGCACATATATGAAGTGGCATGGGGAAAGGGGCACGGCAGGGGGGCATGCCCAGTACTGACCGAAGCTGGGGCACGACAAAATACAGCAACCACAACAGTCCCACGGGGACATCCTGTAATTACAACAAGAGAGCCAAGGGAAAGCAGTGACAGGTGGGAAGGACACTACCTCAAATCCACATCCAGGCACTTGTATTGCAAAATCTATTCTACATCAACTAGGTCCCTATCTGTAATGCAGTAGCAAATACAACAACTGTAACTTAACTGCAAACACAGTTGACAATAACACCTCTCATCTCTGTGCAGCTATAGTACCAAATGGCAGAAACCCCACCCTGGAACATACATACCTAAATTAGGGGGTGAGGGTGACATCTGCAATTACTCCTAGAAATAAGACAAAGGTACCAGTACACTCAAATGCCGAATGTCCATAACTGACACATACATAAGCCTAAGTAAACAGCAATAGGAGCCACACAGCACTAACGATACACACATGCTGCATACGTCAGGGTCCCTCACGTGCCTGGCTAACAAGGCTACATCACTAATGTCATACTGCTCAGACAACAACATTGAGCAGGGGACACAGGCAACTGGTCACTGAAACACACCTGCAAAGTCGGACAAACAAATAGGACCTTCATACGATAAACAGGCCAATCCAATTCAAAACACATCACCCAACATCATCTCAAAACATTAAGAATGTTTACATCCATACCACATCCTAACATTGACATGCATAGGTAATGCCACGTTACATGTACAGATCATGCAATGTGAATAAAAAGTGTATGGGGCAGGGCCTGAGAGGCAAGTGTGCTGGCAGGGCAGTCACAACACCCACAGTCCGTCAAAGTGTAGTGTGGCAAGTGAAACGTATACTTTGCGCATTAGCCTCAGGCTGGAGGCCTTTGTGCATCTTACCCTGAATGTACTTATACTCATTTGCTCACATCTAAGTGCCTCAGAGCAATTTGCACTAAATGATTCTCATTGCCCTTCCTATCAGTTAATGTAGCAAATAGTCAGTCCTAAGGTGTTGTCAATTAGTCAAATCACACTGTTTTGCCTACTTCTGCACTGGAGTTTGCCAGAACATATTCACTCTGTGCCCCAGTCAAGGATACCGTCTGGTACGTTGCTGATAGATGTGGTAGGGGTCAAGGTTTGGCATTCCTGCTTAGGGAAACTTTGTCATCACCATGACATATGTCTTTTACATTCACTCCCTTGTCCCAAGACACGCATGGGGGAGTTTCCAAACAGAAAATAACAACTAGATGCTGCCTGCCTTGCTGCTCATGCACAACCAGATCCTAGCCCATTCCTCTGATATGAGGGATGATGTCTCCCCTGTGATTCTGACAGGCAACTTCCAAACTTAACAAGCTGTGCTATACATAGAACATGCAGGGGGAGAGTAGAAACAGTTAGGCACCATGAAAGCTGTGTACTAATGTATTACTCTCCTGCGGACTATTTCAATTCTAACAGTGTGTATTGTTTGTGTAAATGGGGCTCACACCTAAATTCCTACAAGTCAGTTGTACAATGAAACTTCATATCAAACTAATACTGTCTATGTCATTTGTGTATGGGAACCTACCGGAAAAGATACAAATGTGTAGGACCTGAGTGACCACCACTTCCCTGAGAAGTTCCAAAGATGTCATGCGCTCGGATGTCTAAACATTCCTTTGATGTGGGAGACCAGAGGCACTGCTAGTTAGTCTTAGCTAAATTGAATATCTGGGTGACAGAGTTATTTTCAAGTGGGTCAAACTTAGTCCCCCACACCATTAGCTATCCTGCTGCCTAGAAAGCCAAGAATCACATGTTGGATAATGAGAGCCCACCCTACAAAATGTCCCTCCATAACAATAGTGAAACACCGAGTGAGGAGTAGGAGAAAAAAACGCCTATTCCTAAATAATTACAAAGCAACACCTAGAGGCGACCTGGCAGACATGTCTGAAAGATCCATATCAAACATGTGACACACAGGTGGTCCATAGGCCTACAACAATGCCCTATGACGGACAGCAGATACCTAGACAAACACAGAGTACAATGTTAAGGCATCCAAAGGCTTGTATCTTACTGCAAAATTGTCACAACACAGACACACTAATTGTACCCTGTTTCATTGCAGAGGAACACGGATCTCCTGCTGATCTGCCTGTCCATGAGTTCCCTGATGACATGGATGACGACACCATCAACCTCCCACAAGAGACCGTTGACATGGTCCTTGAAAGCCTCCAAACCCCACCTTCAGTCACAAGGAGGAGCACAGAAGAAGCAGCCACCACAGTAGAACCACCCGCCACCCCAATTGTAAGACCTGCCAGCTCCAACACAGCTGAGGACTCTGACAACACTGGCACCAGCTTCGAAAGAACTGTTGTTGGGGTCCAGCGGGAGCTGGCCAAGGAGGTGCGGGTGGGGATGCAAAATATGGCAGCCAGCCTTGAGGGGGTGCGTTCGTGCATGTTGTCAACTGCTGATCAGGCAGCTGCAATGCAAGCCAGAAATTTTCTCTTGGAGGACATTTCAAAAACACTGAAGGAAATTGGCACAGCTGTCATCCAGTTGACACAACAACTCAAACTGCAAGCCACTCAACGTGTGCACGAATGCAACATAGAACCCCTCAGGGCCGACCTGGCTGCCTACCATCGGGATGTGGCTGCCATTCTGAAAAACCAGCAGGCCCTCCTTGCTGCAGTACTGCCCTTCCTTACTCAACAGGGATCAGCCCCCGGGATGTCTGCCTCCATGTCTTCTAACACTGAGGTGTGTGTTGCCCCTTCACAACCAACAACAACAAGGACACACCAGGCAACACACACATCAGAAGAAGAAGACATGGGACAGATAACATTCACACGCAAGAGTACCCGGAAGCCCTAGTCCCTGCACCATGCCCTACTCTGACCAAGGTCCTACGTTTTGACACATGCCAGTCTCACTACAACTAACCTCAATGACTGTTCGGCAATCCACTGTCTGACTTGTCCACCTTGCCAGTGAATGTTTCTCTCCTACCATTTGGCATTTCATGTTCCTCTGCACTGTCTGTGACATCACCCCAGCATGTCAGGAGCATCATCCACACCCCTTCTGTAGGATCACCATGTAATAATGCACCAGAAAGGAGTCAGCAAACATGGTGAATGGACATTTTGCACAACACCACTTATAAATAAATATCACTTGCACACCTATTGTGTCTCTGTGTCATTTCAAAATTCAACTGTGCAGTAGATAACTCCAAAGTGGCTGTGTGGAAACCATGTCGATTCTCTATACTACTGTCCTGATTTCATGTATACTGAATCATCTGTGCAGTGGCCAGGATTGCATCATAGCTTTACTATACTGAGGAAAATAACTGATGAAGGGACTAAGCACACACAATCATGCTGTGTTGGACAGAATGATGCACTATCTATAGCTATTCTACACAACTAATGGTGGCTGAGAAATGTAGGCACCATGCAATACTAAAATTTGAAATTATGCTGTAGAATGAAAGGAATGATAAGCAAATTACACTGCATCAATCACCCTTACGGCGTATACTTCCATGAAGGAAAGTCATGCTGAATCAGTACACACATGATGTAGGTCAGCAATGATAGCAACAAGAAAAGAGTGTGAACAAATCATCATCTATAAAGCTCTCCCTGAACTTCACAATGCTGTCCAACCTATCTATTTATCTACAATAACAAGTCTGGAAGCACTCTTTGTGAAGTAGGATACATACCAACCCCAAACCTTGATGATCAATGCACACTACCAATGGTGGCTCTCCAACATGGTGGATACTTACCAAGTTAGCACACGGGTAGCTGGCATGTTAAACCTCATAAGCCTGGGGATAGGGAGCATGGAACACAAATGTCATACTTAACATTTCTGCTACACTGATGTCAAGGCCATGAAAAGGTAGCACCTAACGCATCAGGTAAAGGGTTAACAAATTTTTTATTTAAAAGTAGTAATAAAAGAGGCAACTAAGGGAAAGGTAAACCTACACTAATCTAACCTGACTACTACTAACCCACAACTGTCCCTAACTAACCTAAGCTAAACTTACTCTACACATGTAACGAAACGATCTAAACATCAACCCCCCACCCACCATTAAGAGACAAGACACATGCAGGACAACACTTACTAACCTACACACATACTATACTATCCTAAACAAACATATATTTTTTTGTATTTTTTATTTTTTATATATATATTTTTTTTTGTTGTTTATTAAACAGGAATCCCAACATTGCCCCCCACCCACCCACCCACACAAAAATATTAGATAGAAAGTATAAGGACCCCCCACCCTCTTACCTAACACTAACTAAGCTAATTACCTATACTTATCCTATAACTAACCCCCCAAACCCAACTAACAGTATGAAAAGAGGAAAGAGGGGAGAGGGGAGGGGTAAAAGTTCAGGAGGGCAAAATAACTAAAGATTTGCCCTCTGAAGTGTGCGCCGGATGAAGCGCACCTTCTTTTTAACCTCCGCCATGTCCTCCGTCAGGTTGTCCACCTTTTGAATTAACCTGTCCAGTTTCCTAGACAATGCCTGGAAGGTCTGCAAGGTCAATTGGAGGGTCACTGCTGGTCTGCGTGCCGGTGGAGGTGGAGATTGTCGCTGGAGTGGAGTGGCCACGGGACAGCCCTGCTCCCAACACACAGCTGGGTCCAGGTCTTGAGGAAGATGGCTGGTCCGTCGCTGGGTCCCCTTGGGCAGACCTGGTGGTTGTAGGTGACACCGTTGGTGGAGCCTGTGGTGTGGCATACCACGCCCCGGAGGCCCGATCGGAATTGTATCTGCGGGCCATCCTCCGAAACCCACACTGCACCTGCAGGATGTGCCTGTACCTCATTGCCCTGTGCTCAAAATGGTTGCGCTCTGCGGCACTCAGGTTTGCAGCTGTGAAGAGAAAAGGGAAATATTGAGCATTGAATTTACAGTGGGTTGAATCCCACAATGGCTCATTTGTCCATTACTAGAAATATATTGTATGCAGCAATTGTTACAACATTGTTCACGGAAATGCTCAGAGGAAGTACATGTGAATCATGCATCCCTAAGGTCATATCACACCTAGCATATCCATGTCTCTACATGATGGATGACATCACCCTAAACTACTCATCCAAATCATACCTAAGGCATTTGACTTTATGGCACCAGCTCTTCCGCATACTGACTTCAGTACATATGTCATTCTATGTGATTACACTCACACTCCTCACTCAATAGCATTTTTAATTAGTTGTGTGCTAAGATTGAACCCCTGGCCCAGAATCATGTGTCCACACTAGGTGTCAGATGTAGGAATTTAGGAAAATCAACTAGCAAATTGCAAAGCAGAACGGTGTCTCTGACACCGTCTGCGAGTCGCTATGGGGTCCCTAAAACCCACCTCATGAACATCAATGATGTGGGTTCCAAGTTGCCCCACCTTAGCAACATGGGCACTCACGGGGATGGTGGCCTGCTGGGACCAGCAGAACTCCATAGACGTGACTGTTTTTAAATTAAGCAAGTTATTTCTCCCCAAGTGTAGGCCGTTTACCGGAAAGAAAAATGAGCTGCAATTATTTTTAAATCACAACAATTGTACTTGGAAATTTTCACGGTAATTATTGGTCCCTTAGACCACTGGCTTTTTTGCGCAGGATTTTTTTAGTCCACTCACAAAGGCTGAAGCTTTACAATGAGGACCCCTTCCAGTCAGCAAGGTGGTTACCATCCACTTCAAGTGGATGATAACAGCTACTCACTTTGCAACCACGTACTCGGTTGCAAATGGGATTGCCTACCACTGTGATTTGCAAGTAGGTCTGGTAAAACCCTTCATTATATCAATTTTGAAAAGCATTTTACTCATATGTACATGACCACCAAAGACATTTTGGATTAGGAAACAGACGTTTGCAAATCCCACACAGATATTTCTGCCATTTGCAACGTGTAGACATTTTTCTCACTCTGGCCCAAGGTACTAAATCAAGTCACAAAAGGTGTTAAGTACGTGTAACATACTGGTTGCTACAGTCCTAGGTACCCTGTTTCACAGTAACATCCCAGTCTTTGTGGGTGGTTTGGGAAGAACAACCAACAATCCCATGTTCAATGCACACCCAGGAGTGTACAGAAAGTGCAACAATTATGTGCCTTCACACACAACACCTATGAAGGGCTAGCAACACGTTGTAGTCAGCCAAACCTTGTCACATCCCAGGTCCACACATGTCAAAATGTTATGACTTAGCCCAACATAACATACTATTAGTGAGGCATGTTTAACAACACACACAGGGGAGGTAGTACACCCATTCACATGATTCAGCTGAACACCTAGGGCATTGCACTCAAGTCACACACACTTCGAGTTCACCTTGTGGAAGTACATGCCCATGGAAGATCCAACCTACAGTGTACACAGTCCATCCTTAACTAGGAAGAAGCACTTGTCATCAATGCCATGTGCCTAAGCTATCTGGGAGACTGTCAGTCTGATATGCAGACTCAGTTCATGGCAAGTCCCTGACCAAGTCTAACATTGACCAGTCTATTCGAAATGAGTCATACCATTCCCAATTGCCGCCATAATTGAATGGGCTACAGCCCCTCAATCTGAGAGATGACTACGTATTGCTTTGCAGAAACATAATTCTAATTTGATATCACACTAAAAGAACAAAGCCAATGAACGGCCAGCACATCAAATCATGAATTCTCTTGAACACACAGTAATACATCATGCGTCATTACCAAACAATGTAAATAGCACTCAGGCGACACTCACTGTAGGTATCGGGGTCGTCAAAATGGGCCACCTCTCCCACGGTGTACAGGGCTGGTCCACCTGTAAAGCATGAAACAAAGATTATACTCAGACTGGGTGAACGGACAAAAGATTTCTGTTACAATGACACTGTGTGAAAATGACATGGTAATGATAGACTTTCACACATGCTCATCCTGCATGGATCACTTTGTATTCAACATTAACATTGGATGAGTCTCCTGCTCCAGTGTCACACCCTACTACACTCATGCAGTGGTCAGGACAGTCAGGTGTCGTCCAAGTTAATCCTCCATTAGTATGCCCCAACAATAATGTTATCCATACATCTCAGCATGTGCATCCCCGAGAGACATTCCAAAACTGGTTCCATGAGGACTGCATGACCACTCACAATTAAACAGGCTATTTGGCCAGGGTCAACAGACAGCAAACAGACACACATGTGACATATGTGTGAACAACATGACTAACTTCATGTGACGTGACGGCAACACACATGTATAGCATCATCATGTGTTTCCAATTTTCTGTCTAGCTATGGCGTCTGCATATGTAGGTATGTTGTTTCTACATGACGTACTCACTGGCCATTATGACCAGTGGAGTACAAATGGAGCCGTTCACGTGTTGCTTTTCTGACACAAAGGCAACACTACATTACATGCAGCTACAGGCATCTGGTATGTGTTGCAAAAATGATCCATCGGACTGGTAGCATAGGTCTTCATACACATTCTGCAACAAATACACATTAGGACACATATGTATACCTTTGTAGCGCAGCATTTGAAACATTTTGGGACGCAGAGAGGGGGCGACTTAGCATAATACAAATAGATGTTGAATTTATAAAGCTGTCATTGCGTGTACATGTGTTGCAAGAATGGGAATTAATGTGTATAACCATGGGCCTAGGTTTCCCTGGCATTACACACACTCAGCTACTTATTTTGCAGATTCGCTAACAATCATCACATGTTCACACACCGATTTCTGTCATTCCCATGTAATTGTTTTTTACTCACCAACATGCCACCAATCTGGAGTCCCAGGTGGTCCAGCAGGTCCTGTTCCCTGGTGATCAGATCTGCCCAGCGGTGCTTGAGTTGGTGTACATTCCTGAGACTCCCATAGACCCGGACCAGGTGATGGCGCACCTTCTCCCACCGGATTTTCCTGGCCTCCGTGTGATACCCCTGTATCACACGGCCCCCAGCTTCCAGCATTAGTGGGAGGAAATGGCTTACGAGCCATATGAACCCCCCCAATTCGTCTTCCCCCATCCTGGACAGGCGAGGCCTACCTGACATATTGAGAGGGATAGGAATGTACCAACAAAATATAAAATATAAAGGGGGAAATGGGGAAAGGTAGAGGTGTGAAAGAAAAAGGAGAAGTAGAAAAATAGCCCAACTAACCCCCCAAACTATGCTACCCACAACAGACTCCCACAGACAATAGAAAATATCACAGGTATAGACAAAATAACACTAAACAGACTGAGACAATGTGATACAACAATAATAGATTGACACTAAGACAAAATACAAGGCACACAGGACACTAGAGCAGTAAAACACACGACAACACCTTTCACACAGCCACACAGTCTAGAGAAATCTGAGACTGCAAAGTGAAAGTGAAAGTTACCTCCCAGTACAGATTTTGTAAACAGGATATCCTATTACATCACTTCCTGCATAAAATGGCCGCCGTTTTTATTTTCCCGTTATGCGTCATATTTTCACGCATACACAGTTGTGCGTCAATTTTTTATGACGCGTTACAGTGAACATGATGCGGAGTGAAAAAATATGATATGAATATTAATAATTAATACTGTACATGAAATGACCAATATATTGTGCATGTAGCGTCAATTTCACCACGCATACATCATGGGCGTCGTTTTTTTTACACGTACAGTGGTGCACATGATGCGGAGTGAAAAAATATGTTATGAATATTAATAATTAATACTGTACATGAAATGACCAACATATTGTGCATGTAGCGTCAATTTCACCACGCATACATCATGGGCGTCGTTTTTTTTACACGTACAGTGGTGCACATGATGCGGAGTGAAAAAATATGATATGAATATTAATAATTAATACTGTACATGAAATGACCAATATATTGTGCATGTAGCGTCAATTTCACCACGCATACATCATGGGCGTCGTTTTTTTTACACGTACAGTGGTGCACATGATGCGGAGTGAAAAAATATGTTATGAATATTAATAATTAATACTGTACATGAAATGACCAACATATTGTGCATGTAGCGTCAATTTCACCACGCATACATCATGGGCGTCGTTTTTTTTACACGTACAGTGGTGCGCATGATGCGGAGTGAAAAAATATGATATGAATATTAATAATTAATACTGTACATGAAATGACCAACATATTGTCCATGTAGCGTCAAATTCACCACGCATACATCATGGGCGTGTTTTTTTTTACACGTACAGTAGTGCACATGATGCAGAGTCAAAAATATTGTGGATGTAAATAATATTTTGAAGGCGAAATATCAAGACACTTTTGGATACATTTGTATCTGACTGCATTGTGTGCACTCATGTACGTGAACAAATTATGACGGCCATGCTGTATGCGTAGAATATGGAGCAAATTTATCCAAATTTCTTCATGTGTTTAGCTTTGGAAAGGTGATTTATCATGGTCAAACGGTGCGATGTGAGACACATTTGTGTTTGTATATGACAAATGTCCGTACTTTTATGTATAGACGGCCTTCACACTGTGATGTTTGGGATACGTTAACTAATGTATTGACCATATTTGACAACATATTTGGTGTAATTGCTGATGGCTATTTTGAAATGATGTTTTTGATACCATTATGTATTCCGTCTCCAAAATGTGCCCACCTTTATGATGGGGATGCTTTTATCTGTAGTCCTAACAGGGAGTGGGAGAGTCACTTTCAGTTTTTATGGGGCTGACCATGTCCCATTATGATTTTGTGTTTCATATTTGTGTAGGACTTGTGACATGGATGCCACACATGTGCCTTATGCATGTGTTTAGTTCACAAGTACATGATTCTTGTATGTTTTGGGGGTGGTAGAGGTGGAGTTAGGCCCCCAGCACCCTAGGATTTGACCATCCAGAATAGCTACTGTATCCATGGAGTATTTTTATCATATCATGGCAAACCTGCAGCAGCGGGCGAATGTAAGGCCATATGGTATGAATGACTGTTGACCATTCATTCATCTCATTAGCCCATTTGACGTTTGCAGTAATGATGATTTGGAGCTAAGTTGCATACCATTTTCATATGACTAAGTTTGCAAGACTCTCAGCGTTCACGATGTGATAATGCGAATATTTTTTTGCTTGTCTGTGTCCCTTTCTGCATAAACTGGTTTAGTGTCATGTTACAATCTTCCTACTAGGTTCAAACTGGGACACAACTGTGATGGTCTACATTCAAATATTAGGTTGGTTGTATGACATATGTGTACATGTGTGTGGGAATGTGGATCCAGTATGACCTGTCTGTGTGTATGTTGTCACTGTAACTTCAAGGTCTCCTCCTGAGTTAGTGGCAGCTGATGTTGTTGCAATTGTGTATTGCTCACATAATACACTTGAGAGAAGCCATTGATGACATGTTCACGTACACATGGATGGTCCCACCCTGTCTCTGAACACGTGTGATGTGACTTTCAAATGATCTCCAATTTTGGGCTGGATGAGAGACTGTTTCAGTTGTTTGGATCCGGCATGTGTAATGGTCACATTTGTACTCTTGTTGGGCTCTGTGTATGGTAATGTAACATGTCACATCCTACCCTCTGTGCATACAGTTGTGATGTTTATTTTTGGTGTGATGAATTTTAATGGCATTCTTGATCAATGAGACGACATTCATCTTCAGCTATTTCAAACTAAATGTGGTCAGAAATGAATAGGCCAAAGCATGATGTGGTGTTTGTTATCTGTGTTTATTTACAAGTGTGGAATACAAGTGATTATAATAACTTAAGTAAAAAAATTGTTCACAAGCTGTTGGCGCCTACGCACTCCTGCTGCGGTGTTAGGTTGTTCTCTCTCCTGTTGCAGGCCAGCATCCTCCTCATCATCATCCTCAGGCATGTCTGGGTCCGGTTCAAGGAGGGGAATGTTCCTTTTTACACAAATATTGTGTAATATGGCACAAGTGAGTATGATCTTGCAGACCATCTCTGGGGAGTATAGTAGGCTTCCGCCAGTGATGTCAAGGCAGCGGAACCTTGACTTTAGGATCCCAAAGGTCCTCTCCACAATGCTGTGTGTCCTCTTGTGGCCGTCATTGTATGCCCGCTCAGCAGCAGTATTTGGGTTCCCATATGGTGTTATTAGCCAAGGCTGGATGCCATACCCCTGATCAGCTGAAAGAGAAACACAGAATGGTATCAATTAGATGTAGGAGGCACTGTTGTACGTATCTTTGATGGCAGTAGTTGTGTTGTGTTGTCTGTGACTATTTTGTGTACTAATGTGACAACCTATGGTTGTTGGTGGAAACTTTGGCATTGTTTTTTTTCCTTGGCTGAGCAAGTGTTTGTTGTCTAACTGTTTGTCAGTAGGATGTATTGGTTTCTCAAGTACAGTGTGCCCTCCCTTGCATTGTGACTTGTGACACAGGTGTCCGTGTGTCCTCACTGGGGGTGTGATGATAGTTCCATGCAGAGTTGAAACATGAAAGGGTATTAGAAACGTTCATATGAACATACCCAGGCCATCCCATCCCTTAAAAGTTATGCATTGTATTAGTGTACAGGTTATTGTGAGACTTCCAATTTGCAAGGTGACATTTAGGCAACCACAGTCATGAATGTCTTCACACTAAGCTGTGGAGTAAATTCAAATGTGTGAGAGGTTCAATGGTGACTTGTGACACATGGCTAGTAATGTGAGTACCTCAGTGTGTTCCTGTCTAGGTGTTGCTATTGTGGTGTATGTGTTGTTTATCCTAGAGGGTTTCTGTGCAGTGAGTATATAAGTAGATTTTTGTCCTTACCAACAAGTAGTCCATTGCCATACCGTCCATCCTGGAAGTGTTGGTTGATGGTGCAGTGACGGAAGATGAATGCGTCATGTACACTCCCAGGATATTTAGCCACAATGTTGCTGATCAGTCCTTGGTGATCGACTATGGCCTGCACGTTGATGGAATGTGTGTGCTTCCTGTTGCGGTAGAGGTGTTCACTCGCAGCAGGTGGCACAAGGCGTACGTGTGTGCAGTCGATTGTACCAAGGACGTGCGGAAAGCCACTGATGGCGTAGAACCCCTGTTTTGTTTCCTGCTGCTTCTGCACTGTGTTAGGGAAGCAGATGTGGCGGGGTGTCAGTCCAATGATGGCATCCAGTACTTTAGGCAGGAATGCGGAGAAAGATGGTTGTGAGAATCCACCAACCAGGGCACCAGTTGTCTGAAACGAGCCACTTGCCAGCAGGTGAAGTACGGCAAGCAGCTTTGTTTCGGTTGGGATAGTGCGTGGAGTCACTAAAGTGGGGGCCAATTGCTGTTCAATATTTGTCAGCAGCTGCTGAATGGCCTGCCAGTTCAACCGGTACCTCTGGATGATGTCTCGTTCCCTGAGGCCATGCAGGGTTGTTCTTGGGCGGAATATCCTCTCCTGCCTTCTGCGCTGTCTTTGGGGTCCCTGCTGTTGTTGTTGTGGCTGCTGTTGTTGCTGCAGGGCTCTGCGTCTACATGCACGTTGAAGGAAAAGCACCTCCATGTCTCCCTGTTGCTGCTCTGCTGCTCTGCTGCTCTGTTGTTTGTTCTGTGTGTTCTGATTAAGTACAGGTGTGTTTGCCCCATTTTAACGCCTGCCCTGACCCAGGCGTTAAAATTTCACGATATTCATGCTTTGCGCCATTTTTTTGCGCCGCCTGCCGCGCGGGAGTGGTTTTTGCCCTGGAGCATAAATACCACGCACCGCTATGTGCGTCTGTTTTTGGACGGGAACGCCTACCCTGCATGTCATTAACGCAGGGCGGGGTGCCGCTTCCAAAAACTGGCGCACATAGCGCCATTTTCCTGGTGCGCCGGATCGGGCGTCAGGGTTTAAATATGGGGCAACGTTAGCGCTGAAAGTGCGTCAAAATTTTTGACGCACATTCGGCGCAAACGGAGTATAAATATGCCCCTTGGCGTCTCAAGAAACACACTAATTGTAATACTAGGAACTGTGTCTATATGATAACGTGCCCATGTGACTTAAGCTACATTGGCATGACATCTAGACCAGACAAGACCCGCATCAACGAACATCGAAGTAACATTAGATGTAAAAAAATTACCACAAAACTTAGTGTACACACTCACCTGACGACCTTTGGTGGGTAGTAGTAGAAGCACCTAGAGTTTGACCAAATGATGAGGGTTATCTTTTTAGAATTGAACAAAGATGGGGGTTCAAATTAGGCACCAACATACGAGGCCTGAATGATGACATTCCTTGGACCTCACTTTCTTAATACCTTTATAAACACCTAAAGTAACCCCTTTGTGTGTCAAAAATATACACCCAGTCACACCAATTAATTGTGATGAGTTAATTTGATTATGACTTACACTACACTATTTAATGGATAAGGCTCTCACTATGTGAACAATGGTGCCTCCCTCTGGATATATATATTTGAATTCCTGGCGGTTTCTAGATTTAACTGTGAGCCTCTCCATGAATATCTTTTTGTCTGAGCCTCTCGTTATTTAACACATAGCCCATCTACGTTTTTCATTACCAACACTCATACTAAGGGCCAGTCCTCTTTCTATTTTTATTTTTTAACTCCTGAATTTGAAGGAGTCCTTTTTTACTTTCCGTACCTCACAGACGCGCGCAAACCCTGGGGAATTACCCTCTTCCGGGTCCGCGGCGTCTTAACATTATTTTGGAAAGCGCCTGCTGCATTTCAACGCGGGACGCCGGGCGCACTTGCCCTTTTCACTTTTACAGACTTAGACTCGACGGAGTCCTTTTTTAATGTTTTTAGACGCATGTGAACCCCGGGTAATTGACCTTTTCCGGGTTTGCGGCGTCTTTTAAAAAGCTCCGACAGCGCCCACTGCATTGAGATGCGGGACGCTGTTCCGGAGGGTAGGTCCCGAGTAATGGACCAGGAACGATAAAGTGAGTACTTATGGCCTTATGGCCAACCTGATTGGTGCATGTTATTCATATTTGTATCAGGCTCTAAATACTATTTCTGCATTACATGATTTTAGTAATGGAGCACAGATATGTTATTTATATGTACATGGACATGTAGCTTCACACAATCTTTTGTCTATTTCTTGACAACTGGCTACACCATTCACTGATCTTTTTCGTTACCAATAGGACAGTATTTGTTTGACAGACTATTCTTGTGACATTAACTATGTTAATTTATGTTGATGATTTGTGTCTATTATACACAGTGTTGTTCTGAGTCCTTGGAACGTGCCTCCCAAGGAGCCTGTTTTCAACTTGGGGATGGTAAGCCTGCCATGTTGCACCGTTTTTTGCCTGTTCTATGACCCATCACATATGTATTTCACATACACACCTTTACAACCACAGTTGGGGTATATTTTGGTGTATGTTCTTTTATTCTTTTTGTTTTCTAGGGCGACCTGACTTTGACCTAGCCAGTTTACTTTAATGTAAGTGACCGGTTTTTTTACCTTTATATTGAGATTTTTTCTTTAATTGGAGAAGAGCTGATTAACCTTTAGATATTGGTCCTGATGAAGCGTCACTGGATCCATTTGGACCGCACGACGCGAAACATGACGACCCTATTTTAGAGATACTATAATAGTTATAGTCCTCTGGTATTTGTTGCTCTTTGAGAGTAATTGAGCATCATAACTCAATTTATTACTTTCCTTTTGTTTTTAATCTTGGTCTTCATCCAATTACATTGATTAAAAGCATGAGATATTTTGTGATGAATAACCAATTTTAGCAATCTTTTTCAGTTCTCTCCTATGTGCGCTGTTGCCGGAATACAGGCATTTCTGTCTAGATAGTTTGAACCCACCAGTCACTATCAGAACAGTACAGCTTAGAGCCCCCCTACGGGGAGCCCGTCAGGCGTTGCAGCGCCGGCCTGGCGAGGAGCATTTCCCGATGATGATACTAGTCATCCATTGTTATGCTTGAGGGCTCTTGCTCCTGAGACTTCAGGTCCCCTATGCCATTACAGAACACGTGGAACAGTGTACCTTTATATGTATTACTAGTACAGGGATCCTCCTGTCAGATGGAGGCACTGGAACCTGACCTTCAGGAGGCCGAAAGTACGCTCAATTATCCTCCTAGTCCGCCCATGTGCCTCATTGTAGTGTTCCTCTGCCCTTGTCCTGGGATTCCTCACTGGGGTCAGTAGCCATGACAGGTTGGGGTAACCAGAGTCACTTGCAAATATAGAGGGACAACTGTGAGACATACACCAACCATTAGGGAGTCTACCATAGCCAGACACCTATGTCATCTGTGTTGGGACCTTGGGCTCACCTATTAGCCACACACAGTGCCTCTGGAGTTGCCCCATCACATAGGGGATGCTGCTATTCCTCAAAATGTAAGCATCATGCACTGAGCCAGGATACTTGGCAGTCACATGGGAGATGTACTGGTCTGCCAAACACACCATCTGCACATTCATAGAATGGTAGCTTTTGCGGTTTCTGTACACCTGTTCATTCATGCGTGGGGGGACAAATGCCACATGTGTACCATCAATGGCACCAATGATGATGGGGATATGTCCCAGGGCATAGAAGTCACTTTTCACTGTGGGCATACGATGTAGCTGCGCATGTGTTTCAGCAGGGCGGACAACACTCTTGTCAACAAGTTAGAGAACATTGGCTGTGACATCCCTGATGCCATGGCCACTGTTGTTTGAAAGGACCCACTGGCCAGGAAATGGAGTACTGACAGGACCTGCACTAGAGGGGGTATACCTGTGGGATGGCGGATAGCTGACATCTGGTCTGGCTCCAACTGGGCACTCAGTTCTTGGAATGTGGCACGATCAAGTCTGTATGTGATGATGATGTGTCTGTCTTCCATTGTCGACAGGTCCACCAGGGGTCTGTATACCGGAGGATGATGCCATCTCATCATCTGCCCCAGCGGACGTGCCCTAAGGAGGAGAAGAGTGAGCAGAGGGTCATACACCACATAGGTTTCACAAGGGTGTTTAGAACAAATGTGATGTAATCTGTGTTTAGCGCTGTATGTCCGTATTCCAGCACAAAAGTGCTGTGACGCAGTTATTAGGCCTGCCATGTGGCCACCTGAAATGGCGGCTGCCTAACCTGTAAGGAGGGACAAGGGGAAATGAGGTAACTGCGTTGGCGTTGTGAAGCATCGCGGTAGGCGGACGAAGACCGCTGCACAATTCATCATTGATTATCATTGGGCCCTACGGGTTCCAGGAGCCAATGACGATGTACGCCGGCGGTGACGGTACGCACCGCCGCGGACGTGTCCGCCATTTTCTATCTGTTCACTCACTTGATACCTGACCTTCAACAGGAGAGGACCTACACTGCAAGTGCTGCTGTGACCTGAGTCTGGAAGCGACAATGGCTACAGTGTCTGGGGAAAGGGCCCTTGCATTCACTGTGGAGGAGTTGGACAAACTGGTGGATGAGGTCCTCCCCCAGTACACGCAACTCTACGGTCCACCAGACAAACAGGTGAGTACACTGTGAGCATGATGGATGGGACTTGAATGTATGGAGTGGTGTCGATGGAAGATACAGGTGGGGGGTGGGCAGAGGCCAGCATGTGAGGATGGTCAGTGTATGTGTTTGTGGCCCAGGGTGGGTGGTTGTGGCCAATGAGTAAGAATAACCGGATGGGGGATTAAAATCCATTCTTACTTTACATTTCCTCTAGGTCAGCGCCCACCAGAAGAAGGGTATTTTGCGTGCCATTGCCAAGGAAGTGCGGACCCTGGGGGTCTACCATAGACGGAGCACCCACTGCCACAAAAGATGGGAGGACCTGCGCTTCTGGACCAGGAAGACAGCAGTCCAGCTGGGGATGGCCTCCCAATGTGGAAGGGGTGCCCATCGCACCATGATCCCCCTGATGTACCGGATCCTGGTGGTGGCATATCCGGAGTTGGATGGGCGATTGAGGGCATCACAGCAGCCACAAGGAGGTGAGTACTGTCTCATGCAGCTGACTCTGCTCGCTTTATGAGGTTTCTGGGTGTGGGAAAAGGGCTGCGGGTTCCCCATGGCAGGACAAGGGTGCCAGTGTAGATCCATTGTTAGGCAGGCTCAGTGCCAGTTCAAGCCCAAAAGTGGTAGTGAGCCTCTACACCTAGTCAGTCTCCTGTAGGTTCCAGGTGTGCATCAAATGGATATAGGCACAGTCCACCATGGGCATGTGATTTCCCCCTGAACTGTTAGTGCATGGCCTAGTGCATAGGGCTGCTCCCTGTGTGTTGTGTCCGCCAACGGTGGTGTTGCTGCAGCCATTGACCATGTCTCTCCTCTGTCTTTCCCCCCTTTTTGATTTGTCACCCTGTCCTTGTGTGCATTAGCATCATCTGGCGGAGGAGCATTGGCACCAGAGCAGGAGGAGCTGCAACCCTCATGGCCCTGGAAGGTGAATGTACGGAGTCTGAAGGCACCAGTGGGACGGAGGGCGAGGGGGAGCTCCACGACGGGGACAGGAGGAGACACCAGCGACTCCTCCTTTGATGGGAGCTACCTTGCGATGGCGGGCACCTCTGTGCCCACCCCAACAACAGGTACAGCTAGCCCCCCCACCAGCACAGCCCTCCCAGCAGCCCCTCATCCAGTTTCCTGTGCCCGCTCACCCAGGAGGGTGGGCATCTCCTATGCCCCAGGCACCTCAGGCCCTGCCCCAGTCAGCCCTGCTGCCCTCAGTGAGGAGGCTATTGACCTCCTGAGATCCCTTACTGTTGGGCAATCAACCATTTTGAATGCCAACCAGGGTGTCGAGAGGCATTTGCAGCAAACAAATGCATACCTGGTGGGCATTCATTCTGGCGTGGTGGCCCAACAGAGAGCATTTCAGCCTCTGGCCTCAGCACTGATGGCAGCCATTGTCCCTGTGTCCAGCCTCCCCCCTCCAACTTCCACTACCCAGACCCAATCCCCTGTACCTCAGCCTATCCCAAGCACACCATCAGACCAGCATGCACACTCATCAACACACACGAGTGGACATGGCAAACATAAGCACCACACATCCCACAGGCACTCACACAAGCACCAGGCCCATGCAGACACAACAACATCCACTGCCTCCACTGTGTCCCCCTCCTCCATGTCCTCCACCTCCCTCCCTGTCTTGTCTCCACTCACACCTGCATGCACTACATCCTCAGCCACTACCTCCATCACCAGCACGCCCATCACCACACACTGCTCACATGCAATCACCACCCCCACTACCATTCACACGTCCCCTGTGTCCTCTCCCAGTGTGTCTGTGAGCCCTCCTCCCAAACTACACAAACGCCGACACACACCCACTCAACAGCCATCCACCTCACAACAGCCTCCAGCCCATGCACCGTCACCCAAATTCAGCAGACGTACATCTCCTACAACCACTACCTTTTCCTCCACTCCCAAACCCCTTCCATCTTCCCATCCCTGTGTGTCTAAAAAACATTTCCTTGCTAACTTTGACCTCTTCCCTACACCTCCCCCCTGTCCTTCCCCTAGGCCAGGATGTCCATATCCCAGCCCAGCACCTCAGCCATGAAATCCTCCAGTACTGTGGTCCCTGCAAGTCCTGTAACATCGCGTTCCGCACCCATCAGAGCTGCAAGTGTGCCACCTAATGAAGCCAAGGATCACCCTATTCCGCCACCTGCCAAGTTGAAGAAGGGGACAACATGCCATAAGGAGAAGCCGCACCAAGCAGCAAGTCCTCCTCCAAAACAAAAGCAGACAGTGCCAAGGTCCCAGCAGCAACTTCCAAGGTGGGGAAGGGACACAAGGCTAAAGGGAAGGCAGCTCAGGGCACGGAGCCTCAGGGTGAGGGACTGTTGACACCCCTTCTGCAGGTCAGAACAGCAACCTGTACTACAGTGGACACCGCTGCAACCACTGCCACCTGCACCACCACCTGCTGTGCCACCTGCACCGCCACCTACACCGCCGCCTGCACCGCCACCTGCACGTCTGCTGCCTCTGCTCCAGTCCCCAGCATCATCTGTGGTAGATGTCATTTATGGCATCTCATTGGATGGTAGAATGTAAGGGATTCCATTCCTGAGGTAGATGTCATGCACGACATCACATTAGATTTCCAGTGTATGGAGTTCTTTTCCTGAAGCTGTGAAGAGAGAAGGATGTTCATCAGTTGGTAGTGGATAGGATACTCCAAATAAAGAACCTACTCTTCATTTCTGGATTCTGCATCTTCATTACATTTGGCAATGAGGTGAAGACTTTGGAGTGTCCTAACACAGTTACAAGTGTGTAACTTTTTGAATTAACAATTTGGGAATATCATCATCTATAGAACTAAGGACTTTAAAGAAAAATCATTATCTTCAACTTCTACTGAGCTTCGACTTCTGGTGAGCAAGCTTTACTTTTCATTTTGAACTCTGACGAATACTGATTTATTAACAGCTTTCAACTTGCGGGACGTTAAAATTTCAAAAACAAACATACCCCTCTCGTGCTGCACTTGACCGCGCGCTTTTACAAAAGAAAGGATTTCTCGTCGCACTCTCCCGCGCGTGTGCTTTCTTCTTGGGAGTGCTGCGCATTACAAACAGCACGCGTATCTTAACGTGCGCGTCACGCTCACTCGCGCATCTACTTCCCTCTCCGAAGTGCTGTACATTTCAACTGTATAAGTATCGTGCGCACACGACAATGCATTGACGCGTGCGGTTGAAATTGTGCGCAGGCTAATGCACAAGTGAGATGTTTACAAGGATCTGCAGAGTTAAAGAAGTGCTTTTTCTGCAAAACTGAGACTGAATATCTAGGTCATAAAATCACGGCTAAGGGTTTATGTCCAAAGGAAGATCTTGTTACGAACATCTTGAAACTACGTAATCCTGAACGGAAAGAGGAGTTATTGTCTTTTCTTGGAATGGTAGAGTTTCATGCTAAGTTTTTACCTAATCTAGCCTCAAAGACAGTACACATGCGAAAACTGATGAAAAAGGGGATTGAGTTTGCATGGGATGATGAGTGTAAAAAGGAATTTGAAGGGATAAAAAGGGGACTGTCGACAATTGGGAGTTTGAATTCATTTGATCGCGATAAGAAATGTATGATTATGACAGATGCCAGTATGAGAGGTCTAGGGGCAGTTTTGTTACAGGACATGGGTGATGGTGATCTCAAACCCATAGTGTACAATTCCAGGACTTTACGTGGGGCTGAGATGAATTATTCTACTATTGAGAAGGAAGCCCTGAGTGTATTTTGGGCAGTTAACAAATTCAAGAATTTTGTGTGGGGAAGAGAATTTCAGATTTTCACTGATCACAAGCCACTTGTGGAAGTTTTTATGAAGAAAGGACTAGATATGATTTCTAGTAGGATTAGCAGATGGATTGTTAATCTACAAGATTTCTGTTTCAGTGTGTTCTATGTTCCTGGGCCTAATAACAAGATTGCTGACTGTTTGTCAAGACATAGGGGGTCATTCCGACCCCGGCGGGCGGCGGGCGCTGCCCGCCGGGCGGAAACCTCCAAAAGACCGCACCGCGGTCAAATGACCGCGGGGGTCATTACAACTTTCCCGCTGGGCCGGCGGGCGATCTCCAAAAGATCGCCCGCCGGCCCAGCGGGAAAGCCCCTGCAAAGAGGAAGCCGGCTCCGAATGGAGCCGGCGGATTTGCAGGGGTGCGACAGGTGCAGTGGCACCCGTCGCGATTTTCAATGTCTGCAAAGCAGACACTGAAAATCTTTGTGGGGCCCTGTTAGGGGGCCCCTGCACTGCCCATGCCTGTGGCATGGGCAGTGCAGGGGCCCCCAGGGGCCCCACAACACCCGTTCCCGCCAGCCTCTTCAGGCTGGCGGGAAGGGGGTCGGAATCCCCATGGCGGCGCTGCAGGGAAAACCGGCGGGAAACCGCTGGTTCCCCTTTTCTGACCGCGGCTTTACCGCCACGGTCAGAATGGCCCGGGAAGCACCGCCAGCCTGTTGGCGGTGCTTCCTCTGCCCTCCACCCTGGCGGTTTGAAACCGCCAGGGTCGGAATGAGGGCCATAGTTCCAAAACGGAAGAATGCTTAGAAAAAGGTCATGAAAGTTAAATTAGTGTGTGTAGTGTAACAGGAGGAATTGTGGAACAGGATGAACGGTTAAGAGCGTTGGTTGAAGATTCAGTGTTCCAACTTGTGTGTGAAGGACTTAGGTATGGGTGGAATTCGAATGTGAAACGAGATAAGGAATTGGGAGGATTTTGAAAGTGAGAGATGAGTTGTCTATAGAGAATGGTCTTCTCTTGCGCTGTTTAAGATTAGTAGTTCCGGCTGATCTGAGGGACAAAATTATTGATTTGGGACATGAGGGACATCAAGGGATGAGTAGGACGAAAGCTAGAATTCGTCTTAACTATTGGTTGCCAGGCATGGATTTAATGATTGAAAGGATGTTCAGGGAATGTCCAGATTGTTGTAATAGTGACAAAGTGTACAAAACTAGAATACCACCGATGTGCATTAGAGATATTCCAAACAAACCTTGGGACGTAGTAGCTGTTGATGTTGTTGGACCAATTCATGGGAAAGGTGGATCCAACTATATTCTAGTTTTGGTAGATTAGTTTTTCAGGTGGGCTGAAATAGGATTCATAGTAGTATTGAATCTAAGTGAATTATTGAATTCTTTAATGAAATTTTCAGCCGTGAAGGTTTGCTGAATTCTGTCATGACTGACAATGGGCCACCGTTTGTTTCTTTTCAAATGGAAGAATATCTTAAATGCAGAGGCATTGAACATAGAAGGTGTTCTTTGTATCATCCCGAAGGAAATGGTACAGTCGAGAGATTTAACAAATGTGTAAAGGAATGTTTACAATTGGAAGTTGCAGCAGGTAGGAATTGGAAAGATGGTCTCAAAAATGTCCTTCATGCTTACAAATTCACACCTCACTCTACCACTGGTGAAGTTCCTTTTGAACATTTTAGAGGTCGTAAAGCCAACCCTCTTTTGGCACCAGGTTGGGTGTGTTGGGGGGAAAATGACAGTGTCTCATGGTGCAGCATGAGTGGGGGGAATGAGTGTGAGAAGAAATGTATACAAAGAAGGAAAGAATATTTTGATGAAAAGAAGAACACACTAAACATTGGTGTGAAGGTTGGAGATGATATTTTTGTCAGGAAACCAACTCTGTGTAAAAGTGGAAGTAAGTTCATGGGTCCATTTGAAGTCATCAAACTTTTCAGGAATGCTGTCAAAATTAAGGATAGAAGGGTGTGGAATCTCAATCGTGTAGTGATTTCAAAGAGAGTTTCATGACTTTAAGTTTATCTCTATGTATTTCCCTTTTTCTGTTTTCTTTTGCCCTTTGTTTTGTTTTGTTGAACATTATGAATCTTGTATCTTATCTTTAAGAGGGAAGGTGTGTGGTAGATGTCATTTATGGCATCTCATTGGATGGTAGAATGTAAGGGATTCAATTCCTGAGGTAGATGTCATGCATGACATCACATTAGATTTCCAGTGTATGGAGTTCTTTTCCTGAGGCTGTGAAGAGAGAAGGATGTTCATCAGTTGGAAGTGGATAGGATACTCCAAATAAAGAACCTACTCTTCATTTCTGGATTCTGCATCTTCATTACATCATCCCCAGTGGGCAGCCTTCAGAGGCTGCAGGAGACGTCCTCCCTCCACAGATGCTGACACTTGCACCACCGCCAGCATGTCCGTTGCTGACACCGCCGCAACCACCGCCACCTGCACTGTGACATACTCAGACTGTACCACCACAGCCGACATGGACATCATCCCCAGTGGGCAGTCGTCTGAGGGTGCAGGAGATGTCCGGGACCCTGTACAGTGTACATGAGGCACCACAACCAGCACTGGCAGTACCAGCAGTTGGCAGGCTGAGTCGCTGCAGGGTGGTGTGTGTCTCTGCCTCCATGGAGTATCATGCTACCTGTTCCCAGGAAATCTCATGGCTCTGACACCCATGTGCTGGAATGGGAACTACCACACACCATGTGAAGCACTCTGGGCACAAAGCCCCCTCCAGAACCAGTGGAGAAAAGCATCCACTACCCCAGTCCTTGGCAGGATAAAGCACTCTGGGGACAAAGCCCCCTGCAGAACCAGTGGAGAAAAGCATCCACTACCCCAGTCCTTGGCAGGATGAAGCACTCTGGGCACAAAGCCCCCTCCAGAACCAGTGGGGAAGAGCATCCACTTGAGAGACTGTGGCTTTGCACTCCCCAGGACCAATCAGTGGGCAAACCACCCACTTGAGAGACTTGTGAGACTGTGGCTTTGCACTCCCCAGAACCAATCAGTGGGCAAAACACCCACTTGAGAGACTGTGGCTTTGCACTCCCCAGCTCCAGGGCATGGAGCCCCCTCGTGGAGCAGTGGCGTCGTCCCTTCATCCGGCTGAGGAGCCCCCCTCCCCTCCCCCCTGAGGTGCCTGTTTTTTTCTACCTGATGCCCCAGCAGTGTTCTCTCCGTTTCGAGGCAGGTATCATGTGTGGGCTTCGCCCATGCATTTTGGGACCACTAGTCCACGGACAATGAATGGAACACTATCCGGACTTGTGTAGTTGCTGAACATACTTGTTTATACTGATCTGTTACGGACCTGTTTCCATATCTGAATTTTAGATGATTACACTCGTTACAATCCTTCCCTTTTGTCCTTGCGTTCTTCCAGAGAGTTACAGGGTGTAACTGTAATGTTGCTGCATGTATTTGTGTGTATGGTGTTGTGGGTGAGAGTGTTGCGTGTTGCGTGTGTGTGTCACTCTCTTTTTCCTCCCCCCTCTGCTGTGTACTAGGTTCAGTACTCACCGTGGTCGTCGCCGCCGTCTTTGCTGCTCCTGGTAGAAGAGGAGGTAAACCAACATTTGTAGTACCAGTAACTGGGGATCCATAGCGTCCTGGTTCCTTGTTGGGTTTCGAGAGGTGAGTGGTTTACCTTCTGTGTACTGTTTCCGCCGTGCTTTTGATGGCGTTGGTACCGCCCCGGAAAAGCTGTCGGATTGGTGCCTTGTAATACAGTGGGCGGTACATTGTCTTCCGCCTGTCTGTTGGCGGTTACCGCCGTGATGTTGGTTTCTACTGCCGTGGCGGTCGGAGTGTTAAAGTGGCTGTCTGTGTTGGCAGTTTCCGCCATGGTCGTGATTCTATTTTTTTTACCGCCAGCCTGTTGACGGTATTACCAACGCTTTAACACCGACCGCCAGGGTAGTAATGAGGGCCATGATGTTGAACACTGGGTAGCCTCAGTGGGAAGGTCAAAAGTGCGCTAATTTAAGGTACTATATGTACCCTGGGCCTGTTAATTAAATGTTATTAGTGGGCCTGCAGTACTCATTGTGGCTCCCATTTAAATAGCTGTTAGAACTGTCAGCTTGTGGCATGTATTCCCCTGTCTTTTTGGTTCTGACCTCATGTTTTTGATCGTGTCCTGAACTTCATGTTTGCTGGCTTTAGGACTCTGGACACTCTACCATTGCTGACCAGTGCTAGAGTTCAAGTAATCCCTGTGTAAATTGTATTATTGATTGGTTTGTCCATAAATGGCATATTTGATTTACTATTAAGCCCCTAGTCAAGTGCCCAATGTGTGCCCAGAGCCTGCAAATCAAATGCAACTAGTGAGCCTGCAGCACTGATTGTCCCATCTGCTTGAGTAGCCCTGCAAACATGTCTCAGACTTGCCACTGCAGTGTGTTTGTGCAGTTTTAAACTGTCATTTTGGCCTAGCAAGTGCACCCACTTGCCAGGCCCAAACCTTCCCTTTTACTAAATGTAAGTCACCCCTAAAATAGGCCCCGGGCAGCCCCATGGGCAAGGTGCGGTGCATTTTAAAATTACGACATGTACTGGGGTGCTTTACATGTCCTGATAGTAAAATACTGCTCATTTCAATTTTCATTATTGCAAAGCCTATCTCTCCCATAGGGTACCATGGGGATTGCCTTGAAATATTGTTTAGGTGTAACTTCCCATTGGTAGTAGACAAAGATATGGAGTTTGGGGTCTCTGAACTCACCATTTGAAAATACAACTTTTGGTGAAGTTGTTTTTTGAATTGTATGGTTGAAAATGCCACTTTCAGAAAGTGGTCATTTTCTTGCTTCACCATTGTGTGCCTCTGCCTGTCTGTGGAATTCACGTCTGGGTCAGGATGACAGTAGGGCTGTTTGTGCATTCACTCTAGACAGTCACACAAAGGGAGCTGAGGTGTGCCTTGCATATTTTGATGGCCCATCACCAGGCTGATGGATCTTCCTGGGCTAGAGTGCTAGGAGGAGCTGACACTTACATCTGAATAGGGCTGTGCCTGTCCTCACACAAAACATTCTCCACCCTTCTGCAGTATGTCTGGGGCCAGGACAGGAAAGGACAGGTTCTAGTGCACTAAAATACTTCTCTTTGAAGTGGGCCTACCTCAAAGACAGAAAGGAGTATAAGTATTGGACCTCTGACACCACAAAGTTAGAATACTTCTGGACTGGGGACATTCTACCAGGAAGAAGAGCTGGATGCTGTAGTAAGGATTGCCACTCTGCCTGTTGCTGTGTGCGTGTGAACAGATACACATTGTCTCTGAGATAAGCCTGACTGCTTGTGCCAAGCTACCACAGGGGTGAGCAGAGATTATCTTAGTTCTGTGACTCACTTACCCTGACTAGAGTGAGGGTCCCTACTTGTACAGGATGCAAACCACTGCCAACTACAGGCCCCATTTCTAACAGTAGCACTTTAAAACATTTCTCAGGACTGCAGTATCAGCCTGCAGTGAAATTTTAAAACTATCAATTTGATCTGGAAAAATAAACTTTATGCCAGGCTTAAACCTAAATTTGTAATGCATGTAGGTCACCACCAATGGAGGCCCTAAATAGCCCATAGGGCAGGATGCAATGTATTCAAAAAGTAGGACATGTGTTTTTAAGTTTTACACGTCCTGGTAGTAAAAAACTCATTCATTCACTTTTACCACTGTAAGGCCTACCACTCCCTTAAGATAACATTGGATTATTACATTTAATAAGTGCTAACCTGATTGGGGAAATATGCAGATGTTGAGTTTGGACTCAAAGTGAATGTAATTTAAAATCTTCTTTAACAGTAAAGTTGATTTTTCAGTCACAGTCCTGAAAATGACACTTTTAGATTTTTTTGGCATTTTCGTGCCCTTATCATTTTGTGCCTGCTGCCAGTGCCATGGTTCACATAACTGTGACTAGCTTAGCTGTTGGGCTATGTGTATTCCTCCCAGACAGTGAGACAAAGGAGGACTAGGCATTGGCAGAATGGGTCATACTGCCAGGATGGCTGGGGTGGAGCCGTTTCCTACCCCACTTACCTTTCAAAAGATTGCACCAACAGCATCCAGCACACGGCAAAGGAAGTTTCCTTCCCCCTTAGTAGGGGAAGAAAATAACTTTGCAGAACCAGCTGTAGGGACAGACTAGACGTTTCCCCAACTTCAAACACTGGCACCAGGTATAAATATTGGACCCTTGGACCAACTCTTTATTGCACTCCTGAACCTGTGGACATTACAGAAGACATGCGCACTTTAAGCCTATCTAACCCGAGCTGTCTTAGACACCTGGGTGGAGAGCCTGAGGGAGTGTCGGGCCAGCCCACTCAAACCAATACTGGCTCTTCTCTCATGTTGATTGGTTTCATTAACAGCATTAGGGCAGTGTCTGTATTTGTTAGGGTAGGTGACTACGGGATTGTACCCTTGGAGCCACAGACTCGGACTGCTGGGTCAAAGAGGAACACCGAAGCAGTTGGTAAGTTCACTTCTTTTTTTCTTACTTTAAAGATAATTTTTTACTTTCTGACAGGCACTTTGAGAAAATCAACCTGCCTTCTGCTTCAACCCCAGACTAGCTATAAACACTGTTTAAAGTAGACCATAGTTGAGGGCTTAGCGGTTGAGCCTACAGGCTCTTCTGGTTTCTATCAGCACCTGTCATTGGGTCAAAATATGCACCTCACCGCTTTCATTCCTCAGCAGCCTCTTGTAAGACATATAGCGGATGCACCGTCCACCGTATTTCAAGTGTATAATAGCCTATATCATGTGTAACCTACACATTTTGACAAGTATCCTGCCACCCAAATTCTAAATATGGCCCAAGTGTACTCCCATCACCTTTTGTGTTTGATGTTGATGGATTGTCACTTTCTTTTGCAAAATTAAACACAATTGTTAACAAAGTGTAATTTACAATGTTAATTTACATGTGCCTATTTAATTTGTAGTGGGTAGCCACACTAAGCTATTATAAGTAAACACTTGAGCTAATCCATTGTAATGAATTAAGTTAGCCTAATATTATCAAAAACTGTTAAAGGTTGATTTACGCATTTAAGAGTAAGGGGCTTGCTCACATATTTTTATAGTTGTTTGCACAAGATGTTTTCTCTTTTTCTTCCCACTGTATATGATATATTTTTCCAGGAGCTTTCTATTAGCTAGTGAACAGGCTTTTGTAATGTATTAGATGTCTGGTAGTGTGGTTCTCACTGGGATAGAAGATACAAGTTGTGGAAAGAGCCATCTGTACCAAAGATTCTACCCAGTGTAACAACTCAAGGACATAGAAAATGTATGAAACAACATGTATGACATGTGTGAACCACTATAAAAATGTTTGTAGCAGGAGTTTACCTATTCCCAGTCTGTGCAGACGAATGATTTGTTCCTAAGAGTAGGAACAAGCTGCAATTTTGCAACTACAGTTCAATTAATTATTTTAGCATGTGCTCCTCAGACTTGGGATGCTCAGATATTCTGGATATTCCATATTCTTTATGTAATTTTGGTGCCTAAATGTTTTTTGTTCTACTAAAATATTGGCTTTTAGGCAATATAATTTCCTAATTATCCCATTTAACGTCTATAAACTTATTGTTAATTGAGCTAAATTTGACTAAAATGTATATATTATTTAAATAATTTATTGATAAAACTATTTAAACTCACTTTAACACTCTGCCATTTCCTGAGAAGCCTAATGGGTTCACTGTTTATTCTAATAAATGTAAATGCTAGCTCCTATTCATCTCTTCGCCTCAATGAACAAAGCTCCAAATGACCAATGGCAGGTTTATATGATGATTGCACCTTAGATTAAGATTCAAGAATACTCTTTCCAACAATGTAATATCCTAAGTGGTCAAGGGTATACCCAGATATGGGTCTCTTGTTCACTGTGCCACTGGAACCAAGCTACACCCGAATGAAGAGCACTAATGAGGAAAAAACCTTTGTAGGGTTGCTTGTGTTCTACCTAAGAGAGGAACTGGCTTGGCAGTTAGGGCTGGACTCTTCCTATTGGAGCAGGGTCAAGACTGTCTTGCATGTGGTTGGGTTTAATCTGAGGTGGTGTCACGTAAACTCTCATTATCCTAATGAGACTACTGGATTTGGGCTGCAGAATCACTTGCACTGTGGGAGACTGAGTCTGAACTCACCACAGGTGATACATGTCGGCCTAATCCGGGTTTTGCTCCGGCTAACTAGCAGTGCCTCATCTCCACCCAAGAGCAGGGATGATTGGGCAACCGAGCGCATGACACAATTGACTCCTCAGGGAAATGGTGGTCACGCAGATCTCATCTGTTTCTCTCAATTACCTTAGTCTCACATATACAAGGACAATCAGAGGCAGAATATTGTTCAACAAGGTTTTATTGAAGTAACTGCATCTTAGATAATAAAGCATGTACTGCAATAACTTGGATGATGAAGCATGACAGGATTAAAATTGTGACAAGGAGAGTGAAACATAAAAATAACGCTACCATATTGTCACTAAATTTGTTAAAATAGCATACCATGTGAAGCTCTAGTTCTGCCCTTCAGGTTCCCCTGGGAAGACATCATCCCTCACACCTGAGAAAGAGAACTGTAGTCTACATAAGCAGCTGCAGCAGAGCACTCAGCAATCAGCATACATTTGTGGTCATCTGGCTGGAATCTCCCTCTAACATACATTGGTCAAGGTAGTGTTTTTATACTAAAACAACTGATGTTCCAAGAAAGGATCCTCACGTAAGAGTGTGTATGTTTCTATGAACACTAGAGACAAAGCGTATTATGTTTGCTGGCAACCTATCTTACTGCAGCCTCGAGAAAAGCACATAGTGAAAGAACTTGGGCCAGATGTACCAAAATTGCAAATTGCGACTTGCAATTTGCGAGTCCTTCCGACTCGCAAATTGCAAGTCGCAATTTGCAATGCAGAACGGTGTCTCAGACACCGTCTGCGAGTCGCTATGGGGTCGCAAAGACCCACCTCATTAATATTCATGAGGTGGGTCGCATTTTGCGACCCCATAGCGACTATGGGCACTCGCAAACATCGAGGCCTGCTGTAGTCAGCAGACCTCCATGTCCGTGACTGCTTTTAAATAAAGCAGTTTTTTTTTTTTAAGTGTAGCCCGTTTTCCTTAAAGGAAAACGAGCTGCACTTAAAAAAAAAAACGAAACCTTTAGTTTCGGTATTTTTTCAGGGCAGGTAGTGGTCCCTTGGACCACTACCTGCCCTGAAAAAATAATTTGTGGTCCATTCACAAAGGGGAAGGGGTCCCATGGGGACCCCTTCCAATTTGCGAGTGGGTTACCATCCATTTCAAGTGGATGGTAACTGCGACACCATTTGCGACCGCATATGCAGTCGCAAATGGTATTGCATACCACAGCGAATCGCAAATAGGAAGGGAACACCCCTTCCTATTAGCGATTCGGAAATGCATTTTGCGAGTCGGTCCTGACTCGCAAAATGCATTTCTGCATAGGAAACTGCGATTTGCGACTCGCAAACGGCATTTTTTGCCGTTTGCGAGTCGCAAATCGTTTCCTACATCTGGCCCTGTGTTGTTTAAGAAAGCAGTGCTGGCCTAGGCAAAGAACAGCTAAATAGAGAAAATAAACCAAGACCGCAAATGTGGCTATTGTTAAAATGATAAAACAAAGCTGAATAAAATATGTCTCGGTTAAAGTGCACAGCGACAGGCCTGGTTCGCTAAAATAACGTGTATGAAGCTGTATCTAAAATGGCTACACAACAGTGGTATGGTGAGCAAAAGCATGATGGGTTAGAATGCTATCTTGAGTGATTGCCAGTGGTTTGACTTATTGCAAGCATTATCCCATCACATTTGTGTGCTTGATGTAATGCCCTAAGGGGTCAAGGGTATTCCCAGAAATGGGTCCCTTGCTCATTGTGCCACCCGAACCAATTTACACCTGACTTAAGAGCCACTATGCTGGTGAAAGCAGTAATGGGTTGCTTTTGTTCTGGTTCATTGAGGACCTGGCCTGGCAGTACGAGCTGGACTGTTCCTACTGGAACAAGGTCAAGACTAATTTCTATATGGATGGGTGTAATCTGAGGTGGCATGGAGGGCAAAAAACAATGGGTTGGAATGTTACCCCAAGGGAATGTCAGTGCATGCAGGCTTATTGCAAGCGTCCTCCCACACATTAAAATGACTAATCAAATTGTTATTGAATTCTCGTTATGGTTTACTTGTGTTTTTTTTTTAATTCTGGTGAAGTGGATGATTAAAAGGTACTCAAGGTGAGAATTGCTAAGAGCCTTCCTAGTACTCCAGCGATAAGCCAAACTACCCTGGGCCCATTTTTTATGGAGATGATTGGGACATATTTTGCATTTGCTCATGTATACATAGTAGGTTTTGCTGGGGCCAGTTGAGCATATAAATCTACATTGTGCAGGCTTCTAACTGAAAGCATGTATAGCACTACTCTCTGTTTTCTGTTTGGATTAAAAATAATGCTTTCCAAATTTGAACATTGCTAAGTGTTCAGTTAGAAAGAGCTCCACACATGGATTATTTAGGATTGCAGCAGTCATGTTACATTCACAATTCAGTGGTTGTCATTATAAAAGTGCTCCTGAAGTACACATGCAGAACACTAGCAAAAATAATAATTTTGTTATAACGGAATTCTATTTGTTGGGGGGAGGGGATTTTGAGTGGACTGAGCAAACCCTACACTTGCGTCCTAGGCCACCCAGCAAATGTAAATATGACCAATGCCAAATGAAAACCCAAATCCAGAAGGATACTGCTGCCTCTGAGTCAAAAACCAGAAATAGCGACTTAATGAACTAAACTTCACACTGTGCTGGGTGAAAATCAACAGCTTTGTTTTGCACAAAGCTGACATTTTACCACCTTGCCAAATTTACTAGATACTGCTTAGCGATGATGATATTGCTTGTGTAAATGTTAGAAAATAGGGTGGCACATTGGGTTGCAGAAACTCTAAATAGTGTTGCTTTATGGCATCTTTATGAGTTTGTCATTCGGTGGACTGCCATGTAGTGTTGGTGGTCTGACCGCTGTAAGCTTGGCAGTCGTACCACAGTATTATGCTGGCCTATGGAGCAAAGACTGCTGCTGTCCCTCTGGCACCACCAGGCAGCATAGAACACCATGGTCACAAAGCAACACAAGCATGCCAGCAGACACAGAGGCCCTCATTATGACACTGGCGGTAAATCCTGCGTACCGCAATGCTGACAGCCGCCAACTTACTGGTGCGGTGGCAGATATATGTTCACCATATTATGACACACACCAATCTGACAGAATACAGCCACATACACAAATCCGCCAGACTAAAGGTCAGTGATAAACTGGAGGTCTCAAAACCCACACTGTTACGCCAACAGAACAACGCCCATCACATTATGACCCATGAATCACCACAGCGAACATTCAATGGTAGTAAACCATTGGTGGTACATACTGCCGTGCTCACAATGGACACCCACAGACAAAACAACACCGCGTTGGACAATTCAAACAACACACACCTGACAACGATGTACACACCACACCCACATACCCATACCATTATAAAACACACACCCACAGAACCCACAACCCTTTATGAATACAAATCATTTGCACGAGACCGACACAAAGACCACTGCGACAACTATACACACACACCACTCACATCCATACACCCCTCACACACGCCACATCACACACCCCCATCATATTACCTAACACACCTTCACAAACACAAATCACATAACACCCATGGCACCACAAAGGCACCCCTGTTTCACTGAGGAGGAGTTAAAGGTCACGGTGAAGGAAATTGTCAGGGTAGAGCCACAGCTATCTGAAGCACAGGTGCAGCAGATATCAATAGCAAGGAAGATGGAGCTATGGCAGAGAATTGTGGACAGGGTCAATGTCGTGGGACAACACCCCAGAACAAGGGACGACATCAGGAAGAGGTGGAACGACCTATGTGGGAAGGTTTGTTCTATAGCAGAAAGACACCAGCTTGCTATACAGAGGACTGGTGGTGGACCCCTACCTCCTCCCCCACAGCTCACAGCTTGGAAGGAGCAAGTCTTGGCAATACTACATCCTGAGGGCCTGGCCGGAGTTGGAGGAGGACTGGACTCTGGTAAGTCAACTTTCAACAATTATCAGCCCCCATACCTGCATGCCATCACACACCCTCACCCTCACTCCACCATCACATCACACTAATCCCAATGCCAAGCCCTGCATGCTGTACCAATGCATGGACACCCCTCACAGCCCTGCATGGGCACTCATCACTATAGCATGCACAGCATAGGGAAACTACCAATCCCACCATACACCAACATACACAAGCAAAAGCTGGCAGGGCAACACCAACCATAGAGGGGAAGACAGGGATGTACAAATGTCATACACATGAAGCATAATACATAATTTACATCTTACAGGTACCCCAGCCAATGTCACTGGAGAGGAGGTGCCACCACCATCCAGTCTCCCAATAGAAGAGGCCCATAGTGATGACTGTAACTCTGGACTTCAGGATCTGGACGATCTACCTGGCTCACCAGGGACCACTGGACAGTCGGTCACCCAAGCCCAGTCACAGACCACCAGAGAGCCTCCCCCATCAGGAACTAACACCACAGCATGCTATATGTGTTCCGTCAATTGCACCAATTATATTGGGGATCCGTCAATTGCACCAATTATATTGGGGATATGTCCCATTGCTTAGAATCCGGTATTTACAGTGGCCAAATCCTCAACCTGCGGGAATGCAATGTAGCAGCACATGTGATTTATCAGGATATACAACAGTCTTGTTAGCACATTTGAGAGCATTGGCTGTGACAATTCTGCTGCCAAGCCCACTGTCACTTGGAAAGAACCAGTTGCCAGGAAATGGAGAACTAATAGCACTTGCACAAGAGGGGGGATCCCAGTGGGGTGACGGATATCAGATATCAGGTCAGGCTCCATTTGGGCACTCATTGGTTATAATTGGGCCCTATGGGGTACAGTGGCCAATGGTGATATATGCCGGTGGTGACGGGATGCACTGCCGCGGATATGACCTCCATTCTCTATCTCAATCCTCACTTGTTTCTTGACCTTCCATAGGAGAGGTCCTACACTGCATGTGATGATGTGACCTGTGTCTGGAACCTACCATGGCCCTTGTGACTGGGGAAAGGGCCCCAGCCTTCACTTCTGACGAGTTGGAGCGAGTGGTGGATGGGGTCCTACCCCAGTACGGACTGCTGCATGGGCCTCCAGACCAACAGGTGAGAACACTCTGGGCACGATGCATGTGGCATGAATGCATGGAGTTGTGTTTGAAGGCTTTGTGTAAGGGGGATAGGTGGATGTCCACTTGGCGGTGTACATGTTGTGTGCTGGCCTATGTGTGTGCCAATGGTGATGGAAACGGGTATGGTGGGCCATTTGTGTGTCTGGCTGGACTGTTTGTCAAATGGTGTTCTCCTGTCTGTATTGCCTCTGCAGGTCAGCACCCATCAAAAGAAAGGAATATGGCGTGCCATAGCCAAGGACGTGCGGACCCTAGTGGTCTATGGCAGGCGAAGCATGCACAGTTGGAAATGGTGGAAGGACCTAAGACGCTAGGCACGAAAGATCGCGGAGGCCCAACTGGGGATGGCCTCCCAACGAGTAAGGGGAGCACGTCGGACCCTGGTCCCCTGACGGCCCGCATACTGGCGGTGGCTTACCCTGAGCTGGATGGGCGCTTGAGGGCATCACAAAAGCCACAAAGAGGTGAGTACAGTGGCTATCATTGAAACTCACGGCTGGATGGGTGGTATCTTGGTGGTGGTTGTGTGTCAGTGGGTACCTCTCGACCAGGCCAGACATAGCAGTGTAGGTCCTCTGGTGGCTAAGCGTTTGATTGTGAAATACTGCTTACCTACCTTATTAATATTCACTACTGGTCAGGGCTGTGTGGGTCCCAGGTGTGCTGCAGTTGGCGGTTTGCACCCCTCCTAATTCCTTGTTGAGTAGCCATTTCACTGGTAGTGCCATGCATAGTGCGTAGGCCTGTTCCCTGTGTATGAGGGCGCTGTGTACACCAACGGTGGAGTTTTTGCAGTCATTGACCCAGTGTATTCTTTGTCTCTCTCTCCCCCTTTTTTGTTTTGTCTTCCTGTCCTCATGTGCATTAGCATCATCTGGTGGAGGAGCAGAGGCACCAGTGACAGAGGGAGCTGCATCCCACAGGACCCTGGAGGCAGAGTCTATTGACTATGAGGGCACCAGTGGGACGGAGGGCGAGGGGAGCACCACGGTGGAGACTGGAGGGGACAACACAGACTCTAATACCTCCTCCAATGGGAGCTCCCTGGAGTTGGCGGACACCTCCGTGGCCACCTCAACTGCAAGTACATCCGCCATCCCTGTACCTGCACTGCCCTCCCAGTAGCCCCTCAGTGAGTTGCCCGTGCCCACTCACCCAGGAGGGTGGGCATCTCCTTCGCCCCAGGCACCTCAAGCCATGCCCCACTGAGCCCTGCTGCCCTGAGTGAGGAGGCTATTGACCTCCTGAGATCCATCTCCATAGGGCAAACAACCATTGTGAATGCCATCCAGGGGCTGGCAGCCCAGATGCAGCATCTAATGCATTCCTGGAGGGCATTCACAATGGATTGGCGTCCCATCAGAGATCGATTCAGGCTCTGGCCTCCTTTCTGATGGCAGCCATTGTCCCTGTTTCAACTGTCCCCCCTCCAAATTCCACTTCCCAGTCCCATTCTCCTCAACCCCAACCCATCCCAAGCACACAGCCAGACGAGCATGCACACAAGACAACACCCAAGAGTGTCACAGGCAAACACAAGCACCACACTTCATCCCACAGGCACTCACACAAACACCATTCAGTTGCAGACACAACAACATCCACTATCACCACTGTCTCCCCCTCCTCCTCCATCTCCCACCCAGTTATGTCAACACTTACACCTGCATGCACTACATCAATATCCACTACCAGAATCATCACCACACCAAGCAGAACACACACGTCACTGGCAGACATCTCCAAAACATCCATGTACATGTCCCCTGTGTCCTCTCCCACCGTGTCTGTCCCCCCTCCTAAAGTACACAAACGTAAGCACTCAGACACCCAACAGCCTTCCACCTCACAACAGCATACAGCCCATGCACCTGTACCCAAATCCAGCAACCACCTCCAACAACTACTCCCTCATCCTCTACTCCCATTACTCCTCCCTCCTCCAGTGCCAACCTCCCTAAAAAGCATTTCCTTTCCCAGATTGATGTCTTCCCTACCCCTCCTCCCCCGTCCTGCATGTATGGGCAGGGTAGCAAGGACCCACTCAAGCACCTCAGCCAAACATTCCCCAGGCCTGGTGGTCACACCACCTACTCATGGTGGAAAGGATTCCAGGCCAACAATACTGAAGGGGAAGGAGCCTGCAGCTGCTGCAAGGAAGAGGAAGGAGCCTGCACCAGCTGTGATGAAGGGGAAGGAGCCTGCACCAGCTGCAAACAAGGGGAAGGAATCTGCACCAGCTGCAAACAAGGTGAAAGAGCCTGCAACAGTTGCAAAGAAGGGGAAGGAGCCTGCACCAGCAGGCAGAGGGGGTAAGAGCCCATCCACCATTGCCAGGAAGGGAAAGGGACCCCCAACCCATGAGCAGGAAGAGCTGAGGCAATCTACGCCAGTGGACGCTGACAGCCAAACACCGCCACCACCAGCTGCTGTCACAGGGCCCCCACTGCCAGTCGTGGTTGTGCAGCCATCAGAGAGTGCAGGGGCTGAGCAGGAGCCTCCCACATCCACCACCACAGTGCAGCCATCGGAGGGTGCAGAGGCTGAGCAGAACCATCCCACAACTACCACCACAGTGCAGCCATCGGAGGGTGCAGGGGGTGAGCAGGAGCCTCCCTCAACCACCAACACAGTGCAGCCGTCACCACCGGCAGACGTCATATAGTCCAGCCTCCAAGGGCTGCTGTGTGGCCTGCCCCCACCAGAACCAGTGGGCAAGTCCCCCACTTGAGAGACTGTGGCCTTGCACTCCCCAGGACAAAGCAATGGGCATGTTGCCCCCACCAGAACCAGTGGGCAGGTCACTCACTCGAGAGACTGTGGCCTTGCATTCCCTAGGACCAAGCACAGGGCATGTTGCCCTCTCCAGAACCAGTGGGCAATACATCCACTTGAGAGACTGTGGCCTTACGTTCCCCAGGACAGAGCAATGAGCATGTTGCCCCCTCCAGAACCAGTGAGCAAGTCACCCACTCGAGAGACTGTACCCTTGCACTGCCCTGGACTAAGCCCAGGGCATGTTGCCCCCTCCAGAACCAGTGGGCAAGTCACCCACTCAAGAGACTGTGGCCTTGCACTCCCCAGGACAAAACAATGGGCATGTTGCCCCCTCTAGAACCAGGGGGCAGGTCACCCACTCCAGAGACTGTGGCTTTGCACACCCCAGGACCAAGCACAGGGCATGTTGCCCCCTACAGAACCAGTGTGCTTGTTTCTGCATCCGGCTGAGGTGCCCCGAGTTGTTTGCCTATTAGCCAAGTGATGCCCCTGGATTGGGGCAAGATTCGAGTGGGGCCTTGGACTTTGCCCGGTGGCCATGTGGGCCCTGTGAACTATGGACTGGGCAGTGTCACTTTTTTATACACGTGTACAGATCTGCTTAATGTGTAAATTGGATTGTTGAATTTATTGTTGAACTGATTACAATCATTTCCGTATATTCCTGTTGCCTTGTCATAATTCTGCAGATTTTCGTGGTCAAATTGTTTTTGTTATGCATCTGGTTGTGTGTATGGTGTGTGTTGTACGTGTCACTGTCATTTTCCTCCCTCCCTCCCTTGTGTGCTAGGCGGCTGTACTCACCATCGTCGTCTTCACTGGCGTTGGTGTTCCAGGTAGAGCATAACGTAGAAGATCATCAGGAAAACTTGCAGTTCGGGTTCCATGGCGGCGTGGCTCTTCCCTGTGTCTCCGAAGGTGAGTCCTTTCTCTTCTGTGATGTGTTTCTGCCAGGCATTTGATGGCGTTGTTACCGCCCCGGAAAAGGTGGCGGAGTGATGTGTCTTAATCTAGTGGGCGGTACTTTGCCTTCTGCCTTGCTGTAGGTGGCTACCGCCTTGGTGACTGTTGTTTCCGCCCTGGCGGTCGGTGTGGTACATTGGCTGTCTATTGGAGTTATCACCGCCATGGTCATAATTTGGCAGTGCTTACCGCCACCCTGTTGGCAGTATTACCACCACTTTATCACCCACCGCCAGGGTCGTAATGAGGGCCAGGGTTTCTACCAGGCACATTATGAGGTTGCACACTGCCAATGTGGCAGTGGCTGTCCAACCACCACGTTTCAGAAGGCGGAAACAGGGAGTATAATGGGAGACACTCACCTGTACACAGCCTTACATGTCCAGGACCACCATGGAGCCCATCACACATGTCCAGCTGCTGCTGCGGTTCATTGAAGTGTGATTAATCCATTTTAGTCTCCCACTGGGACACAGGAGTTAGCTTAGCCTTTAACTTGCAGGCCTTTTGCCACGTCACCTAGTGACCTTTTACCCACTAAGGGGGTCATTCTGACCCCGGCGGGCGCCGCCCGCCTGGCGGGAACCGCCATATGGCCGCTCCGCGGACGAAAGACCGCTGGGGCCATTTCGACCTTCCCGCTGGGCCGGCGGGCGCTAACAATGTTAGCGCCCGCCGGCCCAGCGGGAAGGCGGCCTGCAACACTGAAGCCGGCTCCGAATGGAGCCGGCGGTGTTGCAGGTGTGCGACGGGTGCAGTAGCACCCGTAGCGCTTTTCACTGTCTGCTAGGCAGACAGTGAAAAGCTGGCAGGGGCCCTGTTAGGGGGCCCCTGCACTGCCCATACCAGTGGCATGGGCAGTGCAGGGGCCCCCAGGGGCCCCAGGACACCCATTCCCGCTAGCCTGTTCCTGGCGGTAAAAACCGCCAGAAACAGGCTGGCGGGAAGGGGGTCAGAATCCCCTGGGCAGCACTGCTTGCAGTGCTGCCCTGGCGGATTTGCCCAGCCGGGGGAAATCCGGCGGGAAACCGCCGGACCTGGTTTTCCGACCGCGGCTTTACCGCCGCGGTCGGAATGGGCTTTGAAGCACCGCCAGCCTGTTGGCGGTGCTTCAGTCATCCGCGACACTGGAGGTCATAGACCGCCAGGGTCAGAATGACCCCCTAAATATGCTCTGTTCTATTCCATTTATTTTAATATTTCTGTTAGGTTGCTGCCATTGTTTACATTTTATAAGAAATGTTTTGATTTTCATTATCAGTGCCATTCTGAGGAGGCATCATTATCAGCATCACTATCACTGATACACGTAGGTATTGTCATCATGTCCCTTTCTCACCTACGTGTGATAGGAACATCATACACACTTGTTAGGGATTGTTTATGCAATTGCCGACACATGTCTGCCACATTAGCAGTTGTTTAGGAACATACCTGCGTCAGGGATCCTACATGATCTGTATAAATAGACCTCACACAGACAAGATTGTTGGAGGGGTTCCTTTCAGATACCATCTATGCTACATGCCACCTTGCTGCAGAAGTCAGCCTTTGTGTCACTACAGAGTCTGACCTAGAGACCTCATTCCAAGGTAATGAGGGCTGGGGGGTGCTTCTCATGGACATAGTGCTGGCAGATTAGGTTTTCACACCTAGCTCTCATTAAGGTCGAGATTAGGCTTTCTTGGTTAGGAATTTTATATCTAATTTTTTTTAAGATGGTGGGGGTTTTATATTCTCTACTGTCATCTTCACAATTCTGCTTATCTTACTGTTCATTATCCTAATCATTGCAGCACAAGCATTTTATCATAGATTACAGTCCTTTCAATAAATATATTGAGAACTCTCCTGCATCTCCTTCATTACCTATGTCTGTATGAGACTTATTGCTAGCGAGAGAAAAGTCACCACGACTTCCCTGAGAAGTCGCAATCTAGAGTCCATGTGTAAGGCTGCCACAAATCACCTTTACTGTCTGAGTTTTGGTGAGGTCCTGCTTGTGAGCCAGGAAGGATGGGCCGACAGTTGCAACTTGTTTTAGGAGTGACTCAATCGCCTACAAACAAAAGTGCTGTCACCTCTAAACCATCAGTCTTGCTAAGGAGTGAGAGTCCAACTACGACAGAAGGTGCACAAAATCTACACCGCTGTGGAAGCAACCGACCAAAAGTACACACACACCTACCTGTGTTATTAACCGTAACAGCAGATCATAGTGCCGTCAGCTACATCACATGGGGTTCACATAACAGGCACAAAGTATACTTGTCATTGTGTCCTGTGTTGAAATCAGACACAAAGAAGAACACATGCACAGTCACAATATGCCACCTTTGTGCAGGTCACTCACACTTCACTGCAATACTTCAGAAAAACACACATCTGCTCACCTCAGGCACCGGGACAGTGAAGTGTACACAACATTGTCTCACACAGCACTAACAACAAACCAACATCACATCTACAATACAACTTACACACTCACATTGCACACATGCCATGGACTGTCGTTACATTCAACACACATATGTAGGGATGGGACATGGAACACAAACAACACTCCCAGTAAACAGTTCTGCAATTTACACAAACACATCACACAACTTGCAACACAATGGAAGGACAAAGGGATGTGCAATAGTTAGAACGACAAATATCCAAAGCTCACTATGCCAACAATACCGGCACAATAGTGGTGGGAACAGCAGGAATACTCAGTTAAGGAGGCTGCACTGGGGCACATATCACTTTGCACACACCCCTAAAAAAATGTGAACAGGAACTGGCACTTCAAGTATCTCTGGGACAAACCATACTAGACCCAAATGGCATGCCTATCTGCACAATGTGGACGTGCAAGTCAACAAAGCACATACAACCCCAACTGCATGGGACATACACCTACATGAACCAGCTGCAATGTACACATAGCTGAATAGACAGAAGCACAGTTAAATGCAAACAAAGCTAGCACAATTCAACACACTCCATGTCTGCACAAACACAACTCAAGCTGACACACATCAGATTAATTCATAATCCACATCATGGGGGCACGTCTAACACCATACATGCTCACATTGGACAACACAAGATGAAATACTTACCGTAACAAACAATTTACAATTCCATGACACCACCTTTGCATTTACACCCACATATCCATACAGTCAACATATACCCTTGTCTTGTGGGACACCAGCACTTCCCACAAAGTCAAATACTGCAAACAACAGCAAATGGATCTCCAAGCAGGCTGAAACACACACAACTGTAGGCAGACAACAGAAGTAACTCAGGAACAACGTAATGGTGGAAAAGGAATTGCAGGGCAACTATATACCCCCCCCCAAAAAAAAGATTTATTTTAAAACAACTTTCAATTGTCCAAGGCCATTGGCTAGTCCTTATGCTGTGGCACAGGCACATCATAGTGCCATCACGTGACCCCTAACTACCAGGGAACGTCCACAGGAAGGGGCATCAAGTGGGCTGGTAGACACCTCAGGGGTCATCTTTGGGGGGGTCATATTTGGGAGGGGGGATTTGATCTTGGGTTTGGGAGGGGTGGACTGCTTTTTGGGGGGAATATAGGTGCTTGCAGGGGGGCAGGGGAGGCATTGGAGGTGGAAGGAAGGGGTTAGGAGATGAGTGTAGGCCTCTTTGGTTTAGGACAGGGTAGAGGGAACAGGAGAAAGGTCAAGATCCAACATAAAAGCTTTCTTAGGGATACAGGGATGGTCATCAGAAGGGGGTGGGGATTTGGAGGTAGAGGGAGTTGTCTACTATGTTGGTGTAGATCTCATGGATGCATGCTTCTGGGAGTTATGCTTGTGTTTGGTTGGGATCTGTTGCATGGATGATTGAGTGCATTTGTGTGTCTTGGGGTGTGGGAAGTGAAGGTGCTGGGGGATGGAGGGATGTGTGTCTGTTGGGGTAGTGTCAGCGGGTATTCTGGTAGTGGTGGATGCCTGTGTGTCTGTTTGTGTGGTGTCTGCGAGTATGGTGGTTGTGGTGGATGTTAGGGTGCCTGTTGGTGTCTGCAGGCATGCTGGGTGAACTGGGTGTGTCACTGACTGTTGTGGTGGTGCCTGTGGGTATGCTTGATGTTATGGGTGTTATGCTGGAGGTGGTGGGGGTGCCTGGGGAAGTGCTGACTGTTGTTGTGTCTGTGGGTGCCTGTAGCATTCTCACTGAGAGCCGCAGGGGTAACCGGGGCTGGGACAGAGGTGCCTGCGGCAAAGGAGATGCCCACCCTCCTGGGTGAGCAGGCACAACTAACTGGGTGGGGAGCAAAAGGGAAGGTGGTGATAGAATGGAGGGGTGGACAAAGATTTTACAGGGGGGTGCCACATTGGACTCGCCACCTCTAGGGAGTGTCCATTGAAAGAAGAATCTGATGATGAAGGTGATGTTCTAGTCTCCCCCATGGGATTCCCCTTGTCCTCCATGCCACTCAGTCCCTCTGTGTTGCTGGTGTCTTGACCCGAGGTCCAATGGCTGGATGCTTCCCTACTCGGCTGTGCCCCATCTCCTTCGCTTGCCAGTGCTGATGCTGCAAAACAAAGAGAACTATAGTCATCACATGCTCATGATCACAAGTGAACAACAGCTCTGATTAGCAAACATTACAATGATTTCCAGTAGGCCCCAGCATAAAACTCTACCTAAGTGGCCCATACATGTGTCATACCATATGCATGCATACCACCTGACCTGTCAACAGTTGCCCACAGGAAAATCAGGATCTCAGACAACTACAATTGCATGGCTGAAGTAGTGCAATCACAGTAACCATTCAACAAGTTGGAGACCTCATCGCAGTCAAAGCTTTGCTCCATGGAGCAGACTTCAATTATCTGTTGTCATATAATAGTAGGCCAATGCCAAATGTATTCCCACAAATCCCATACAAGGTCATGAGAAATGATGCTCCAAAATCCTGCCACGTTGATGACAAAAGTACAATAGCCTGGTGAAGGTGACATGGAAATACTCATGTCACACTGGAAGTAGTTCCACTATGCACACTTCACCAAAGAATATTTGCCGCAGTAGAGTCACAGAGGTAGTAATAATGTTGCTTAGATTGGCTGCACATGTGCATGGAAATGGATACTGTAGACATCATGTGCAATATGTCAGGGAGAGATGTCCCTAAAATCCATAACACAATGAATCAGAAAGCCCCAGGGTAATTACCATTAATGTCTGGCACCACTTACAATGACATACTCTGAGTGCATCAGTAGATGCTATTAGTCCCTTGGATGTTGGAGAGGCCCTGAGGCTTGCAAGTACTTGTTGAAGGCCCTCAATATGTTGCCCACTTGGAAGCTACATCATTGTCTCCATTATGGACATGCAGACCCAGATGAATCCACTGGGATGAATGCTTGTGCCCAAACACATGGAATTTCAACATAACTGCAAGTCTCCCCATGCTGCATGCCAACAGTGAGGTCACAAACCTTACCCACTGAACATGTGCAGTGCACTTTGCTACATGCTGCCGCATCAATGATGGTATAGAAATGCACACTGTTGCTCAAAACTCTAGATCTACCTGTCATGTTCTTCATTGCTACTGCGTTTGTACATGCCTAATGACATGCTATGATGCATGAGGGTATGTGTCATCCAATAAACAATAGTGACACACTCTTGTATGTGGCACAACATGAAATGTACCCACAGTGCAAATGGCTTATTCCACACAGGGTGCCATGCACATATATGTGAAGGAATACAGACATTATTCCATCAACACAGGTATATGATGCACAAAACAACAGCTTAAAATGCTGACATGTAGGCATAAGGAATGTTGGAAAAAGTGATAGCACATAAATCATGTCAATGGACATTCCTCACCTACCAATGGAAAGTTTTGATCTATAGCTGCATCCAAAGTAGGCTTTGTCACATGTGTGATGGCCATCTTCACATTACAGACTGCAGTGAGGCACCAGAACCATCATACGCTAAAGACAGCTAGCCTCTGGGTGGCAGATGCCAATATATTCATTTACTGAGACACATGGCCGAGGACAGTGATCTATCACTTACGTACCTTTGGCCTGTAAGATTGAGGAGCAGGGGTATGTTACATAGAACCTACACACATTACAACAAAAAAACACTACTTGATTAATCAATATACACAGCCATATGTCATCCCTGGAGAACAAGTGGTTTGTGGATTGTACACAGTTGTTCCTAGGTCCCTGGGCCAATAGGCAAGACACATCGGTTTACAACATATGAAATGTTTACACAAACAATCACTCATCTACTGTGTGACACATGGTTTATGTCTGATTGTCAGGAGGAGCTGTCAGAACCTAACACATTCACTTGGCAATGTGACAGACAGGAAAATGCCCTGTACTCACTCCCTCGAGGCTGCTGTGCTGCCCTCAAATGACCATCAAGCTCTGGATACGTCACCACTAGAATGCAGGCCATTAGAGAAGTCATGGTCTGACGGGCATTCCACCCACATTGGGAGGACATCCCCAGCTGGACCCCAGCAATTTTCTTGTCCCAGTGTCTCAGGTCCTTACACCTTTTCCTGCAGCGGGCACTCTGCTGAGTGTAGACCGACAGAGTCTGCACCTTCCGGGTGATGGCTATCCATAGTGACTTCTTTAGATGGGTGTTGACCTGAATGGATACAAAAGACAAATCAAGAGATCATGATCATAAGTTTCATCACAAATGGTTGAGTCACATACATGTAATTAACATCAGGCTAGGACTTTTCTATTTGCCAATACTCCCCAAGTGTGACACACACAAGCCAATAGGTACAGGAACATGACTACTCACATATATATTTCCATCTGCAGACTAACACACTACCCTGCTCATGGTCTACAATGACTAAGCAAGCTTACAGACATCCGGTGACCCATGCTCTAGGAACCTGTACTGTGATGTGAGCCACAGTGAAACACTAACCACCTCTGTGGCTTCTAGCATAGCATGAATTGACGAACACATTCCATTCACACTGTTAGAATAACTCACTGAGTACAGACCCTACAGACAACTGTCAGAGTACAAACTCCAACATTACACAAATAACAATCAAGGGGCTGGCATGGTGGGTACAGAAAGTGTATCCCCTGTCCATGTGTGGACATGTGAAATAAATGCATACTCATGCCACTTCATGGGGTAGGGTTCTGTGCTATGTACCTGTACCACAGAACACGCCTTTGGACATCTGTGTTTTATCCTACAGAGATGGCTTCCAACTAACAAAGGCATGCATTGTACAGTTTCTGTTATGTGATCAAGCTACTGACTCACATATCATGGCCTCCCAGGATTCAACACACTGTCTGCACTGTGGGACTGTCAGTTATTCAAGAAGCAGAGCTGTGGGAGTAAGGGACCTGTCATGAGTGTAAAACACACACTGGCAATGATGCTAAGACACATTCCTAATCACATTCTAAATCTAGTCAAAGGAATGAGGCATTAAGGAAGGTTTTGCCACCAAAGCCTCCTAATGGCCACATGGGAGGATCTATTGGGGTACAGGGAGTGGGCACAGTGCCATAGTCGCATAGCCACAGTGACTCTCCCACAGCCTGGACTAGGTCCCATACTGGGAGATACATGTGACAGGCCCTGCTCTTTGCAGGCTGAGCTGACAGAACCTACATGGCACTCCATTTCAATCACTTCCATGCATGACAGTACATCATGTAGCCAACAGCAATTTGGAACGTGGTGTGTGTGGCAACCTGAAGGGCATAGTGATCCATAATATGCCTTCCAAACAACAGTAGAGCAAGAGCAGATGTGGTTTGAAATATCTGTGGCACTAAACGTATTGCTCACATGACTCTCAAGTGACTTATACAACATGCATCCACAGCTCATGCTGTCAAGCATATACATGTTGTCTGACATTTACAAAAATCATGAGGAAAGAGATGTCAGTGGGTGGCAGTAATGTTTACTCACCTATTTATGTGCATCCAACACAAGGAGGACCTAGGATCCCAAAAGCCTCACGCAACACATTGTGACTCAACTTAACATATGGCACTGGCCACCACTACCTGCACATTGTTCCTCCCATTGATGCCACACAGACTCAATCAATCAATAAAAAAAAACTGATTTAGCGCGCTACTCACCCGTGAGGGTCTCAAGGCGCTTCGTGGGGGGGGGGCAGGAGGGTCACTGTTCGAACAGCCATGTTCTGAGGTTTTTTCTGAAGAGCAGGAGGTCTTTGGTTTTGCGGAGGTGGGTGGGGAGGGAGTTCCAGATTTTGGGGCGAGGTAGGAGAACAACCTGCCTCCTGTGGTGGTGCGTTGGATGCGGGGGACTGTGGCTAGGGCAAGGTTGGCTGATCGGAGGTTGCGGGTGGGAGTGTGAAAGTTCACTCTTTTGTTGAGGTATGTCGGGCTGGTGTTGTGGAGGGATTTGTGTGCGTGGATGAGGATCTTGGACGTGAATCTCTTGTTTACAGGGAGCCAGTGAAGGGTTTTGAGGTGTGGTGAGATTCGTTTGTGGCGGGGAGGCCAAGGACGAGGCGCGCAGCTGTGTTCAACAACAACGACTGAAACAACAGGCACATGAGTAGTCAAACTGTCACACATGGGCACATTCTAGCCTGTGAGGAGGGAAAGGTCGGTGAAGTACAAAAAAAAATTATGCAATTGAGGTACTTACCTGCTCCTCTGGTGAGGCAAAGAGCTGTTCATGCAGGGGTAGGACCACATTCACTTGCCTTTCCAGCTTTTCTGGAGAGATGGCAGAGGCCCTATCAATTGCTGGATGTGGAATGATTGCTCCCAGAGGTGGCACACAGCAGCTCAGGTTGTGGAGGTCCTGCTAGTAGCAGTGTTAAGAGTCAAGAGAGTGAATCTGCAGAACATGGCGGTCATGTCTATCACATAGGCAGTTATCATCGCTGGCGGACACAGCCATCGGCCCGCGACCACTAATGGCAACAACATTAGCCTATGGCCGTGTCCACAGCAGTTGCAACCTGCTACCACCATGGCAACTTCAGCCAGCGGTCGCGGGTGGTTCCTAATGTCCAATGAAGTATGTCAGCCAGCCGTCATCTTGGCAGCCTGAAATGTTGGATTGGGCTTTTGAAACTGTCACACCTGCAAACATTTACTTTTGACCTCACAAACATGCTTATTCTGTATTGTCATGTAAGTCCTACTACTCAAACACCATTGTACTATGTTGCAGGGCATAGATGGCATTTAACAGTGGGGCACGCTGCCGGTCATTTTGACGGTAGGAATACCCAGTCACATTTCAAGGGACAATTATGTTTCACATCTCTGAGTTTGGTCCATATACATGTTGAGACCACGTGTGTGGAAAACCATGCTAGCCACATGTGACCCTTGTGTTATGTGCAAGTCTGATGTGTACTAGTTGCCATGTATATCCATTCAGAAATGTCTTGTCACATGATATCATTGACATGTGTCATGTATGTTGCTGTGGACACAACAACTAATGTTACAAATCATGTCATGTCAAACATAAGTACCCAGGGAGAGACAAAATGCGATAACCTCCTGCCTAAAGTCAATGGCAGCCCTTCAGACCATGGAAGAATGCCACATATTCCTGCTATATCGCTTGAATAGGCAAACAATAGTGGACTTATGTCGTCATTTGGAGCCAGATCTAATGCTAGCTATTAGTTATCTAGCCAAACAAACCACACATTCTGCAAGTCATGTCAGTATTGCACTTCCTAGTCACAGGGTACTTCCAGCATACAATGGCCCTATCAGCTAGCATGTCCCAACCTATGTTCAGTCCGGTTTTGAAGGATGTCCTCTCATCAGTGTTGAAACGTCTGGACAGCTAAATCTAGTTTCCCTGATGTGAGGATTTAACCCATGTGAACACAGACATTTATGGTTATGAACGCACCCCACATGTGGTGGGTGCCATTGAAGGCACACATGTAGGCTTGGTCTCACTGCAGGCCAATTAACAAGTATACCGCAACAGAAAGAATTTCCATTCCATCAATGTGCAAGTTGTCTGTTTGGTGGACTGTCTGTGCCCATTATGGGGGTTCAGCCTATGATTCCTTCAAAATGCAGAACAGCACCATACCCCAGCTGCTACCACAACTGTACCCAGAGAGGGTCTGACTGATTGGTAAGTCACATACCTCCTGAATGTGTGTGTGTGTGTGTGTGCAGTAACTGGTGCTACAATCAAGAAGTGAGAGACTCATTGTTGCACATATGTCCCATGCCTTAACAGGAGACTCTACATATCCAAACCATGCTTGGTTGTTCGCACCAATAGGGAAACAAACTATGCCAGGGGAAGTCTGCTTCAATGAGGCCCATGGAAGATCATGGCAGGTAGTGGAGCGGGCTTTTGGGTTCCTGAAGGCCAGATTTAGGTGCCAGATAGGACTGGTGGAGCCCTTCTCTAATCACCTGGAAAAATGTGTCAGATCACTGTGGCATGATGTATGCTTTAAAACATCTCCCTGCAGAAGAATATTTCATACATCCCAGAGGAGGAGGGAGTCTGCAGTGCCACCGGGTGAAAATCCTGAAAGGCTAAGTGAAGTTGACAGTGGTGGAGAGGAAGGAGCTGACTTGCGGGAAGATCTCATCAACAGCTACTTTTCATGAGTGTATGTCATGTGAAGTAATGACTGTGACTGTACAATGTACTGTAGGTCTGAGAATGTGTGGAGTTGAGTGTTTTGGCAACAATTAGGGTGCTGATACTCTGCAATATTCAGCCTACAGGTGCTTGAAAAGTTAGCCTCACCTTGGTGATGCTTCTTTGTTTGTGACAGTCTCATTGCGATGTAATTTCCTTTCCAGATGCTTGCTATGTGATTTGTGTAATAGGTATGTTTTCAAGCCCATACTCCTTTTTTTGTCCTTTAACAGGTACCTTCACCATGGTATCCTCATGTGGGCATTTCAGAGTTATGACATTGGCAGGTATCTGATGCTGTACGGACAAAGTGGACATGGATTATCCTAGGTAATGTAGGTCACAGATTTGGGGTGTATGAGATCACTGCCAAGGCAAGTTACACAGTGTTTGGCTGGAAGGTCTGAATTACACATTGGACTTGTGAGGTGTGCTGCGTTGGGCCGATTGCATCATATGTCTCATCATGTGGGCATGAAATATGTAGTCATCAAATGTGAGCAAGGTATCCACCCTTCACATTGGTTAAACACTCTTCTTGTATGACCTGTATGTATTTGTAGATGTGTTTTGTCATTGCAGGCCACAGTGCCTGTGCACAACACTGACATATGTTTGTGTCATATCACCAGATGCATGGTCACTGGATAATGATTGGCATGTGCTCAGGGACTGTTGTACTGCCCTCTATCTGTACCTTGGTTTATGTGATGGATTGCTTTGGCGTGGTATGTGATAAGGCTCAAGACACCATCTACTTTTCTGGTTGCCTATTCAACATGACAGTGTCTGGCCAGGCACTTCCTTCCTTGGTCTGGGGGGCTGTGCCTTAGGATGTGTATCTTGACTCAATATATGTCAGCCATTCTTGGCTATAACAGTCCAGACATTTCAACAGCCTATGTGCTGCACCTTGCAATAAAATGTTTGGTATGACCAGACACTTGTAGCAATATGTTTGCGTGTGTTGATGGTAATCTTTATCAGGACACTGTACCTGTAACATATCCCTCCTTGTATTAGTACCTTGTGTCTTCCTCATTTGCTTCACATGGTCTTACATGTCTACATAGCAAAATGAGGAACAGAAGCAACTAGTCAATGCCTTTGTGATAGGTGGATTTTTAGAACATATATGCAGAAAATGAGACTGGGGCATGATAGAACAGAAAAGTGAAGGGGTCAGCCATGGTGGATGAAGTAATTTGAGTAGATGCCACACCACTTGAAGTCCAAAGTCCAGTGTACTCTTCCCGTTGGAAGTGGAAGGTAGTTTAATAACAGTCAACAGAGTGAATATGTGGCACAAAAGGAGGTCATCTTGAAAGAGGTCACTTGCTGACAGTGATGAGTGTCTTGCCATTTGCACCTCCTGCATTCTTCTCTGGACATCCCTGCTTGCGTGTGGGCATCTGCTGCTACAGAGAGAGGGGTGTCTTGGGCTGGTTGTTCTCCTGACAGGGCCTCTTTTCCAGTGGCTAGCACCAGTGAAGGGCCTGGTGTAGATGCACCAAAGAAAGGGGTACGGTGTTGTTGTCGATCCCTACTCAAGGTGATGTTGATGTACTTCAGAACCCTTGTTAGGGAGGCAATGTCAGTATTATAAGCCTCCCACTGTTTACACATTTCCCGATGGAGGTTCCTCTGCATTTGCTTCATTTCCCAGAGTTCAAAAAGTACCTCGTCCATCACACCTCGGGACTCCTGATAGACCCCAAAGATGTAGGTGATGGTGTACTGGCCAGGAGAAGCCCCAGTGGTCTCACCCTGCTGGCCCACAGCATCTCTCCCACACACACTACCCTCACTGCCCTGTGCCCTTGCCACAAGGTGCCTTCTCCCACTGGTTCCTTGACCAATCATTATGAAAGGTGGTGTGCTGCAACTCAGGATCCATGACTGGGGGCACAAGATGGCTGACACTGTGCTAGGGACACAGATTGGGGGGCGCATGATTGCTCATCATGTGGGGTCAACTGGAATGGGAGGTGATGTAGTGACCACAGTGAGACTCACTGTTGATGTCTGACCAGGTTGCCCAGATGGGTCAGAACTGTCCTCCATGTCCATATGTCGAGGAGTATCTTCATCACTGAGGGCTTCATCCATGGGGGCAGTGGCAATCTCTTCAGTGGCCCCAGTGTGGCCAGTGACAGCTCGACCTGTTGATGTGAAAAGACTTTGTACAAAGTTGATTTACAGGTAATCCTATTGTGACAGGTACACATGGTATATGGACATTTGTGGAGCATGCTAGATCTCCTTGCTTGAAATAGCTGATGAGATGCGCAAAACATTGTCCTATGGGGGATGGCCTGAGAATGTCATCTTGCAACTAGTGCAGGCTAAACATTGGCTAGGGGAGCTAGGTTTTGGCCCATTTTGAGGCCTAGTCGAATGTGATACAGGCAGACCCAGGAGTTTGTAGTATATGTGAAAGTAGTCATCATGCGGTTACTGCAGTGCTAATGTGTCTGCTACCAATACCATTCTCATGATGCATCTCGAGGCCTTTGGGATCACTGTTTTGCACACTGGGTAAGCTGCCATTCTTGCCCTCAATACTTTCATCTTGGTTTAGCAGGTCAAGACGGAGCCAGGTAGCCAGCCATATCTCGGTGTTGGGCATGGTCTGTATCCTGGTCACTCCCAGATGGTTAAACCTCAAATATGGCTTAGCAGGCCAGGGTATGTGATGAAGTGACCACTGGTGTGGTGTTTTGAGTTGGGGAAACAGTGCCTCCAGGGAGTTTCAGTCATTTCACTGTTTCTATTGCACACATGTGATCATTTTCATCCTCCCAAGTATGTAGAGTTCATTTGGGAGTTCTCTACTAGATGGATTTGGGCAAGTGAAACTAGTTTTAATATTGGATTTAGGGAAACGTGGGCAATTGGGATTTGCATTCTGGTCACTCCTTCTACTTCCCACCATCTTTCATATGGTATCCTCCCAGGTGAGTGAACTTCAATTAGGATTTCACAGACATGGCTATATGGGCATATGGACCCTGGGCAAGTGTCTGCAGTGAGAGATACAGAGCCTCCTGGCCTTAGCAGTCAGGTCACCCCCTCTACTACACCCACTTTACAAATAGTATCCTCACATCTGAGTAAACGTACGGTGTAATTTGCCAAACTGGGCTCTTTGATCAAATGTACACTTTTCTGGTATTTGGAGTATGACATACAATGCCTCCCGTGAGTTGCAGGCAGGTTATTCTATCTACTTCACACACTTGAGCAATGTCATCCCCCAAGGTGAGTAAACTTCATTTGTGAGTTTACAAACAGGGGTCTTAGGACAAGAGAACACTGTGCTGGTGTTTGGGGTTAGGGAAACAGTGCCTCCTGGGATTTGTAGTCATGTCACTCCCTGTACTAAACACACTGTACATTTGTCATCCCAGATGAGTAAACTTCATTTGGGAGTTACCAAACAATGGTGTTTGAAGAGGAGGACACTGAGCTGATAGTTGGGGTAACAGTATTAGAGCCCCCTGGGAGTTGCATTCATGTCAGTTCCCTTACAGCACACACCATCCATATATTGTCCCCCCAGGTGAGTACACTTCATTTGTGAGTTTACAAACAAGCATATTTGGAGAAGGAAACACGGGTCTGGTGTTTGGACCTGGAGTAACGGTGCCTATTGGGCTTTGCAGTCAGGTCACTCCCTCTACTTCCCAACATTTGGGAAACGTTATTCTCACAGGTGAATGAAGGGCATTAGAGTGATGATGAACAGGGGTATATGGGCAAGTGTACTTTGGGCTGGTGTCTGGTTTTAGAGAAACAGGGGCTATTGGGCTGTACAGTAATGTCACATCCTCTACCTCCCAACAGTTAGCCCAGGGTATCCTCCAAGCTGAGTACATTTCAATTGGGAGTTCACAAACAGGAGTGTTTGGTGAACAGGACATTGTGCTGGTCCTTGACGTTATTAAAACAATGCCTCCTGGAGGTTGCAGTCATGTCAGTCTCTGAACTACACACGCTTGACCAATGTTATCCCCCTGAGTGAACTTCATTTGAGGGCTGACAAACAGATATATTGGGGAATGAGACCACTGTGCTGGTGGTTGGAGTAACAGAAACAGGGCCGGTAGGAGTTGCCGTCAGGACTCTCCCTGTACTACACACACTTGACCAATGTTATCCCCCAGGTGGGTGAGTACACTTAATTTGTGAGTTAACAACCAAGGGTATTTGGAGAACCAAACACTGGGCTGGTGGTTTGAGTAACAGTAACAGTGCCTCCTGGAAGTTGTCATGTAACTCCCTGTACTATGCACACTTGACACATATTATCCCCATATTATCCACTTCAATTGGGAGTTCACAGACAGGAATGTTTGGAGAAGAGGACACTGTGTTGGTGTTTGGAGTTATCCAAGGAGTGCCTCTTGGGGGTTGCAGTCATGTTAGTCCCTGTATTATGCACCCTATACAGATGTTGAACCCCAAGTGAGTACACTTCTTTTGGGAGTTAACAAACAAGGGCCTTTGGAGAAGGAAACACTGGGCTAATGATTTGTGTAACAATAACAGTGCCTCCTGGAAGTTGTAGTCATGTCAGTCCCTGTAGTACACAAACTTGACAAAGATCTCCCCCCAGGTGAGTACACTTCAATTGGGAGTTCACAAACAGGTGTCTTTGGACAAGTGAAAGCTGGGCTGGAGAGTGGAGTATCAGTAAATGTGGTAAAAGGTGAACTATCATGCATGACAAGGCATTTTGGTGACATTTGCAGTGTTGTGACTTACCAGGCTCTACTCCCCCAGGTATTCTGTCAAGCCCTCAGGATGTAGGATGGCAAATACCTTTTCCTCTCAGGGAAAGAGATGTAATGTGGCCCTGGGAGGGCCACTGCTGGTCTTCTTTTCCTTTAGCTAATGCCTGGAGACCAGGGAATGGACCTTACCTCTGAGGTTGTTCCACCTCTTCCTAATGCCCTCCTTTGTGTGCAGGGTAGTGCCTACAGCATTGACTCTGTTGACTATCCTGTCCCACATTTCCATTTTCCTACTGAGAGGAGTTTGCTGGACTTGTGTCCCAAACAATTATGACTCTTCTTTCATGATTCCATCCACCATGACGCTCAACTCATCTTCGGAAAAGCAGTGATTTTTTTTTTGCGTGATATGGTGGAGAAAACAAAATTATGAAAAGGGGTGAAAGTGACTTACTACACAGGGGTAGTGCAATAGGGTGTGAATGGAGTGAAGTGTGTTCAGCAGTGGGTTGTATGGGACATTGAAACAAAGGGGTGCCTAATTTATAGTGTGTGGATTAGTAAATGCCCTCTGTCCTGCTGGGTCTTGCTGTGAAAATGCAGAGGATTGTGGTGAGTGAAGGGGTATGTTTGCAGGAGTGTCCAGTGTGGGAATGTGTGTCAGCTGTGTTGTATTCAAATTCATCCAATGTGCCATTGTGTATTACTTTGGTGACCTGAAATCGTTGTGTTTCAGACCACCATGGGTGTCCGCCATGGAGACTTTGTGCTTGTAATAAGGTCAGCGGTTGGTAATGGTGCTGTCAGTGCTGGAGGTCAGACTGCCTATTTCCAGACTTCAGCGCTGCTGCTGGTCTGGCTTTTATTGTTAGCTGTCGGTGATCCTGCCTGTATAACTCGTAATATGGTGGTTTTTTAGGACCACCACCATGGCAGTCTGGTGTCTGACTGCTAAACTCGTAATGATGCCCTCTGTGCCAATAAAGGAGAAAATATCTGGAAATGAGCATGAAAGCTGTAAGAGAGGACATAACATGAGCACTCCAAATGTGCAAAAGCATAGCACTCGCACCCACAATGAGCAATGGAAAGGAAATAATATGTGCTAACATTATGTCAAGAGGCATACTAAGGAGAAGCTGATGCAAAAAGCATATGAAAGGATAATTTCCACAAGTAACAGTCAAGTCCATGTCCTTGTACGATGGAGAGAATCAACACCCCTGTCTGTAAAGTTACACCCACTTATAAACTCCAATAGAGTAGGAAGAGTCCTTCAGAAAGCAGCATCAATCAGCAATATGGAGGGCCACAACAGAAAGTAAATCAATGCATGTATCACTTTACACACCCTTTAAGTGTGAAATGAAGCAAGTAACCTAATGGATTTTGAAACCAAACACAGAATGGATTATAACTACTTACTATCGGACTAATGAACAAGTGTATGCCTATACTTTGGATCTTATAGATATTTGAAAGTGTCACGACCTAAACATGATGTACACGAAGTAACACCACTTCTCAATGTCTTGTTTGTCCCTTCTGTGTAGGTGCTTTAGCTACAGCGAATGAAGCAACTCAAGACACTGATGCACCATAACCAATCCAGCCTACCGGTCCCTACAATGATGATAGTGGTATCATGGTGTTGCTGCAAGATATAATACTGCCAGAAAACCTGACTATCAGAGATGAAAGGCTCCTAACCCAAAAGGAAGGCATGACTGATGTGTCCAAATCAGTAAAAAGAAATATTCACACGGTCGTTGTGTCATTAGATAAAGACAATAAAGTCCTCAGCATTAAAAACTGCTGCATTGATTGGCAGGAAAAACAAACTCCAAAGGTTTTGAATCACCGCCAAACCACTATGCTGTAGACTTGTATGAGATTCATTCAGTCTCGAGCTGTTGAGTACCGAGACTGAACACTTTAAATACATCAGCACTTACGTCACTGGCATTGACAATACGCTAATGGACTTTAAGAGGGGGGGGGAGTTCAGAAAACTGCACCTCTGAAATCCTTTCAAGAAGCTCACATGGACGTTTTCTGCAGGGCTGGATACCTCTATCCAGAATGCCATTAGAGAACTCTCTACTGCTGTAAGTCTCTAGAAATACCAGAAGCTAAGAACAATTCCCTGCCATGTGTTAGCCCGGAAGAATGCAAATATCCCCGAAAAGTTGGCCAAATCCAGCTAAGATCAGCCCTCTACATAATCGCTGATGAGCTGTAGATGATGCACAATGTGTTTCAGGCAATGTGTAGCACAACCATGCCCATGTTCTGACTCATCATCAGCTTGCTTCCCCAGATTTACAAGACCATGCAAACCTGGCGATGCGCCACAACCTTATGCCTCCCTAGTGGAGCGCAACGAGGAGAAATATCTTTATTCCTCCTTGTTTGTTTCCTCTTTCTGTGTGTGCTGCAGAAGATAGAGAAAAAAAGCCTCCCAGGATTGTTTTTGTGCAGGAAGGTGGCCCTTCCTGCACTGAAACAATCCTGAATGCAGCACTAGAACTCTTGCACCATGGTGCAAGGTTGCCTGTGTTGGCACTAGGCTACCGACATGCTGCAGCACAGTGGGAAAGGATAGGAATACACAGTATGCCATGGATATGACACATTCCTGCCCTTTCCCGATGATGCAGGGAAACACAGCAAAATTACTTGCTTCACTGCTCTGTACCAAAAGCCCATAAGTGTGGGCCCCAGTGTCTGCCTTGCACTACGTGGTGGAAAGCCAGATACTAAAGGCATTGATAGGTAACGTGGAACATAGAAAGGTGAAATAGTCAACGAGCTGTTTAATTGGTCTTCTGTTGTGTGTCCAGCAGATTGCATTAGGTGGCTGTTAGCAGATATATCAAACTTTTGGTCATTTTGCTAGAATTTGCACTTACGGCCTGAAGGTTGCACATCTTTCTGTGCACAAGGTTCATTAAACTACTGAGCGACAATGTAAAAACTGACAACGTGAGTTACAGATTACACCCCAAATTTCCAACCTTTTTCTGCTGGAGGAACGCCTAAAATACATTTTCATACCCAGAGAATAGGGTAATGTGTGGGTTATTTGTGTTTAGATTTCTGTTGGTGGCATAGAATGGAATAAGTAAGTGAAACAAGCAGTGTGGAGAATGTGGTGCATTATCTGAAGCAATTATATAGCACTAGCTATACATCAACACATCAATAGGAGCACTTTTGCTTGCCCAGTCTTGTTGCTGATATTTTTTTGCATCTTTGAAATTAATCGAGCTTCCGCAATACCTTTGGCAAGAAATCAAACTGGCTCATTCACACTGGCGAAAGGACTGTTGGCCTGCAGTATGAGCCAGCATACTCTCCCCATTGCAGCACGGTTCCAGCAGCCCCAGAAAGAAGCCCAGACTTCCAGCACCTCCTCACAATTGCAGGCACCGTGCGCAGGGGGACGAAAGACAAACTCTGTTGGGTTGGGTCGTAAGGCACTGTCAGAGAGTATGGTCATTGACAGGCCGTCATAGCGGTCTAGGACCGGCCGCACCTCATGAAATCATCAGAAGCGACTTTGTGACTACTCGGGAACAATCTTCTTCTCTATCCCCTGGTCACAAGCACGTGTATGAGTACAGATATTGTTGAGGTCATAGACTACTTTGAATGAATAGTCTTTTTTAAGTTGTGCCATGATAAGAGGTTTTTTTTACGGTTCCCCATGTTTGTACAATAAGCCAAGGATGTTGCTCTATTGGGTGGGGAGTCCATTTGTAGGGAAGATGTACAAATGTTGACCAAACAACTACAGCCTGCGAGATGCTACCTATTATGCGGCGTCATTGCAGAGACCCCAAAGCCCGCTTCCCTTCTATAAGGCCCTTGCAAAATACAATGAATAAACGAGACTAAACTGAACCAGGACACATAGAATAACAGTGACTTTGAATGCTGCAGCTTTGCATCATCCAAACCCGTCCCGTCCTGTGTTGAGCGGAAGCTGAGATATTTAAGGAGATAGATGTCTTAATGAATAAAGCCCAGGCGATTCATCCCGGGGACCGCATTAGGACGACTTCTAATGAGGTCATCAGTCACCCAAGGATAGGAAGCCACATCGGAGTACAAAGCACATTTTTCAGTCGCTGGCTGACCTAGCATTCTTAAACAGATGCCCAATGATGAACTAGCGGTGCCACCGAATCCACTGGCAGCACAGTTTGGAGAAGAGACCACACTTGTCATCACAGCTGTAAACCCCCTTATAATCGGTTTAGGTTTAGAATCGATCGTTCATCAAACACCCCCACCAGAAGACTTGCTTCTTATCCTCTTATGGCGTTGGTGCAGCTTCCGGACATGATATATAGTCTCCAGAATGTGCATCTAAAATATCAGATATGAGTCTCCAAAATCGAAATACATTGTACAGTATTAATGTGTTCAGAAGCATAAAATCCAAAGGCTGTATAAATTAAAAAATAATATTGATGAAACAGTTTGACATGACAAATACAATTTTTTCATTTAAAGCAGAATGCTTGCAGCATAGAGGGAAGGTCAAACTGGTATAAAATTAAAAATATAGAGTCAGGAAAGCCATTTCAACTAACAGTAACATCAGCGAGGAGCAAAACAAAATATTTCACTGAATGAGCATTATCAAAAAGCACGTAGCAAAGAGGCCTTGATCAAACAAAGAGGCACTTTTCAATAATATTCAAATGTGTATATGCTGCAAGAACACAAGACACGTTTGCAAAGAACCCTGAAAAAAAAGTCATAGAAACAAGGTCACAAAAACATTGAAGCTGGAAATGAAAAATGATTTGGAGAACTCCTTTTCTGATAATCAAAGTACAAACTGATTAGCAAAGAATCACCGAAAATGGTAGGCTCGAGGAATGTCCCCGGGGAAACCTAAAAACAAATCAGGGCGAGTACAGCAATATGGGAATTAAGGCCATAAAAAGGGAAGCATGTTCTGTACGATAAGATCCGCTGATGTCAACCCCAGTGGAGACTTCTTAATAAGGTAGTTAAAAAGGACACATTTTAGATCAGACCGCTATTGGAAAATAAAATTGAATGATACTGTGATCATGTATAGCAAGGCCACTGTGTGCATTTTACACACAGTTTTGCAATTTTAATCACCGCCAAAGAATATGATGCTGTAATTTCACCACGGGAATGGCTTTTAATAGAAAGTTATTTGCTAAGTGCAAGACTATTCAAAGAGTAATAGGAAATATGATTACTGTTTTTGCAGGTCGAAAGCCCCTTGGAATTACAATGGCCGCAAAAGACAGAACCTGATTAAATGCATTTAGAAGTAAACGATTATGCAATATCTGTGGCATGGTAGGTTTGAAGAACAAATTCGGTATTAGGCAGGCAGGCAGCATTTTCAATTTACATAGATTCAACCGTGCCCTTGTTATTGAATGCCACTATCTCCGATGTACCAATATTGTTCTTCTGAAGGTAAAAGTTTGAACTGATATTGTTTTAAATATATTTGTACCAGTAACCTGTACGAATTGCGATTTTGCACTTGGCAGTCTGTGCATTTGTCAGCTAGTGATGGTGCAGACTTTTTTTTCCAAATTTGACCAGTTTTCAGTGTCTCCACAAAAATGAGTACACTGAGAGAAAGTGAAAATTAACTTCTCATAAATAGTCTGTGTTTTTCCTGAAAATATTCAAATGGATCCAGTGGCAAATAGGAAGCTAAAATCTGTCCTTGGCAAAATCTTCAAACTAGCACCCTCACTCCCATCACTCAATGTTAAGAGGGAGTGTTAGACATGGGGTCTTTGGTTGGCAGTCAGGTTACCCCCTGTCCAAGCAAGGACCCTCACTCTATTCAGGGTAATGGAGAAACACAACTGGTTAACCCCTACTCACCCCCTTGGAAGCTTGGCACGAGCAGGCAGGCTAAACTCAGAAGCAATGTGTAAAGTATTTGTACCAACACACACAGTAATACAGTGAAGACACTACAAAATGGACACTGCACCAGTTTAGTAAAATAGGTAATATTTATCTAACTAAAACAAGACCAAATGACAAAAGTCCAACATACACAAGTCAAAATATGAATTTTCAAAATAATAAGTCTTACTCCATAAAAAACAATGGAATCAATGATTTTTCACAAAGTACCTGGTTAGCATAAAAAATAAAGCTGCACATGCGGGCGAGTGTGGGAAGAGGCAGCGATGCGTCAATTCCTTCTTTACAAAGGAGGCTGTGCATTGTTTCTTCTCCGGTCGGGTCAGAGATGCATCGTTTTTCCCCCTCGCAAGAGAGCAATGTGTTGGTTTCTGGACGGGGCACTTCGGATCCGCGCAGAGTCAGGTTGACTTTGACGCCCAGGGACAGTGTGTGGAAAATCTGGTCACACAGTATTAGAAAACTGCGCTGCATGTGATTTGCATCGTTATCAACAGCTGCAAACGGGTGTTGTTCGTCTTTTCTCCAGCCACAATGCGTTGATCTCCCAGCCACAATGCAGGTGGAGTGTCGATTTTAGCAGCAAAGGTGGCAGCACATCGTTTATCAGCCGTGTTGCAGATGGTGGTCGAAAATTTCCCTGCACTGCGTTCTGTGCGTGGATTTTCAGCTCTTGTGTGCCAGCTTCACCTTTCTGGGGCCCAGGGCTGGATGGGGCACCACTTGTGGGGGCAGGCAGGAGTCTCAGCAGAGAGTCCAGATGTTAGCAGAGGAAGTCTTTGATGGCCCTGAGACTTCAAAACAGGAGGCAAGCTCAACTCAAGCCTTTGGAGATTGTTCACAAGCAGGAATGTACCACAAAGTCCAGTCTTTGTCCCCTTTCACAGGCAGAAGTAGCAACTGCAGGATAACCCAACACAGCACAGTCACAGGCAGGGGCAGCACTTCTCCTCAGCTCTTCAGCTCTTCTCCTGGGCAGAGGTTCCTCTTGAATCCATAAGTGATCTTGAAGAAATCTAAAGTCTGGTGTTTTGGGTCCTCTACTTATACCCCTTTCTACCTTTGAAGTTGGTATAGTTCAAAGGAAAATCTCTGTTGTTCCCAAGGTCCTGCCTTGCCCAGGCCAGGCCCCAGACACACTCCAGGGGGTTGGAGACTGCATTGTGAGAGGGCAGGCACAGCCCATTCAGGTGTAGGTGACAACCCCTCCCTCCACTCTAGCACAGATGGCTCATCAGGATATGCAGGCTACACCCCAGCTCTCTTTGTCTCACTGTCTAGAGGGGATTCTCAAACAGCCCAACTGTCAAACTGACCGAGACAGGCAATCCACAAACAGGCAGAGTCACAGAATGGTTCCGCAATAAAATGTCTACTTTCTAAAAGTGACATTTTCAAACTAACAATCTAAAAACAAACTTTACTAAAATATGTGTTTTTAAAGTGTGAGTTCAGAGACACCAAACTCCAAATTTCTATCTGCTCCCAAAGGGAATCTGACTTTTATAATATTAAAAGGCAGCCCCCATGTTAACCTATGAGAGAGACAGGCCTTGCAACAGTGAAAACTAAATTTAGCAGTATTTCACTATTAGGACATGTAAAACACATCAGTACAGGTCCCACCTTTAACATACACTGCATCTTGCCCAATGGGCTACCTGGGGCTTACCTTAGGGGTGCCTTACATGTATAAAAAGGGAAGGTTTATGCCTGGCAAGTAGGTACACTTGCCAAGTCGAATTGGCAGGTTAAAACTGCACACACAGATACAGCAGTGGCAGGTTTGAGACATGTTTACAGGGCTACTTATGTGGGAGGCACAACCAGGGCTGCAGGCCCACTGGTAGCATGTGATTTACAGGCCCTTGGCACCTTTAGTGCACTTTACTAGGGACTTACTGTAAGGAAATGCCTCCTTGGCATGGTTACCCCCTGACTTTTTGCCTTTGCTGATGCTATGTTTTGAATTGAAAGTGTGCTGAGGCCTGCTAACCAGGCCCCAGCACCAGTGTTCTTTCCCTAACCTGTACTTTTGATTCCACAATTGGCACACCCTGGCACCTAGAGAAGTCCCTTGTAACTGGTACCTCTGGTACCAAGGGCTCTGATGCCAGGGAAGGTCTCTAAGGGCTGCAGCATGTATTATGCCACCCTAGAGACCCCTCACCCAGCACAGACACACTGCTTACCAGCTTGTGTGTGCTAGTGAGACCCAAAATGAGTAAGTCGACATGGCACTCCCCTCAGGGTGCCATGCCAGCCTCTCACTGCCTATGCAGTATAGGTAAGACACCCCTCTAGCAGGCCTTACAGCCCTAAGGCAGGGTGCACTATACCATAGGTGAGGGTACCAGTGCATGAGCACTGTGCCCCTACAGTGTCTAAGCAAAACCTTAGACATTGTAAGTGCAGGGTAGCCATAAGAGTATATGGTCTGGGAGTCTGTTTTACACGAACTCCACAGCACCATAATGGCTACACTGAAAACTGGGAAGTTTGGTATCAAACTTCTCAGCACAATAAATGCACACTGATGCCAGTGTACATTTTATTGTAAAATACACCACAGAGGGCACATTAGAGGTGCCCCCTGAAACTTAACCGACTATCTGTGTAGGCTGACTGGTCCCAGCAGCCTGCCACACTAGAGACATGTTGCTGGCCCCATGGGGAGAGTGCCTTTGTCACTCTGAGGCCAGTAACAAAGCCTGCACTGGGTGGAGATGCTAACACCTCCCCCAGGCAGGAGCTGTAACACCTGGCGGTGAGCCTCAAAGGCTCACCCCTTTGTCACAGCACCGCAGGACACTCCAGCTAGTGGAGTTGCCCGCCCCCTCCGGCCCCGGCCCCCACTTTTGGCGGCAAGGCCGGAGAAAATAATGAGAATAACAAGGAGGAGTCACTGGCCAGTCAGGACAGCCCCTAAGGTGTCCTGAGCTGAGGTGACTCTAACTTTTAGAAATCCTCCATCTTGCAGATGGAGGATTCCCCAATAGGATTAGGGATGTGACCCCCTCCCCTTGGGAGGAGGCACAAAGAGGGTGTACTCACCCTCAGGGCTAGTAGCCATTGGCTACTAACCCCCCAGACCTAAACACGCCCTTAAATTTAGTATTTAAGGGCTTCCCTGAACCTAAAGATTTAGATTCCTGCAACAACAAGAAGAAGGACTGCCTAGCTGAAAACCCCTGCAGAGGAAGACCAGAAGACAACAACTGCCTTGGCTCCAGAAACTCACCGGCCTGTCTCCTGCCTTCCAAAGAACTCTGCTCCAGCGACGCCTTCCAAAGGGACCAGCGACCTCTGAATCCTCTGAGGACTGCCCTGCTTCGACGACGACAAGAAACTCCCGAGGACAGCGGACCTGCTCCAAAAAGACTGCAACTTTATCCAAAGGAGCAGCTTTAAAGAACCCTGCAATCTCCCCGCAAGCAGCGTGAGACTTGCAACACTGCACCCGGTGACCCCGACTCGGCTGGTGGAGAACCAACACCTCAGGGAGGACCCCCGGACTACTCTACGACTGTGAGTACCAGAACCTGTCCCCCCTGAGCCCCCACAGCACCGCCTGCAGAGGGAATCCCGAGGCTTCCCCTGACCGCGACTCTCTGAAACCTAAGTCCCGACGCCTGGAAAAGACCCTGCACCCGCAGCCCCCAGGACCTGAAGGACCGGACTTTCACTGCAGAAGTGACCCCCAGGAGTCCCTCTCCCTTGCCCAAGTGGAGGTTTCCCCAAGGAAGCCCCCCCTTGCCTGCCTGCAACGCTGAAGAGATCCCTTGATCTCTCATTGACTTCCATTGCGAACCCGACGCTTGTTCTAACACTGCACCCGGCCGCCCCCGCGCCGCTGAGGGTGAAATTTCTGTGTGGGCTTGTGTCCCCCCCGGTGCCCTACAAAACCCCCCTCGTCTGCCCTCCGAAGACGCGGGTACTTACCTGCTGGCAGACTGGAACCGGGGCACCCCCTTCTCTCCATTGAAGCCTATGCGTTTTGGGCACTACTTTGAACTCTGCACCTGACCGGCCCTGAGCTGCTGGTGTGGTAACATTTGGGGTTGCTCTGAACCCCCAACGGTGGGCTACCTTGGACCAAGAACTGAACCCTGTAAGTTTCTTACTTACCTGGTAAAACTAACAAATACTTACCTCCCCCAGGAACTGTGAAAATTGCACTGTGTCCACTTTTAAAATAGCTATTTGTGAATAACTTGAAAAGTATAAATGCAATTGAAATAATTCAAAGTTCCTAATGTACTTACCTGCAATACCTTTCAAACAAGATATTACATGTTAAATTTGAACCTGTGGTTCTTAAAATAAACTAAGAAAAGATATTTTTCTATACAAAACCTATTGGCTGGATTTGTCTCTGAGTGTGTGTACCTCATTTATTGTCTATGTGTATGTACAACAAATGCTTAACACTACTCCTTGGATAAGCCTACTGCTCGACCACACTACCACAAAATAGAGCATTAGTATGATCTCTTTTTACCACTATTTTACCTCTAAGGGGAACCCTTGGACTCTGTGCATGCTATTCCTTACTTTGAAATAGCACATACAGAGCCAACTTCCTACATTGGTGGATCAGCGGTGGGGTACAAGACTTTGCATTTGCTGGACTACTCAGCCAATACCTGATCACACGACAAATTCCAAAATTGTCATTAGAAATTGATTTTTGCAATTTGAAAAGTTTTCTAAATTCTTAAAAGACCTGCTAGGGCCTTGTGTTAGATCCTGTTTAGCATTTCTTTTAGAGTTTAAAAGTTTAGTAAAAGTTTGAATTAGATTCTAGAACTAGTGTTAGATTCTTAAAAAGTATTCCAACTTTTAGAAGCATAATGTCTACCACAGATGTGAATGTGGTGGAACTCGACACCACACCTTACCTCCATCTCCAGATGAGAGAGCTAAGGTCACTCTGTAACATAAGAAAAATAACAATGGGCTCCAGACCTACCAAAGCACAGCTCCAGGAGCTGTTGGCAGAGTATGATAGAGCCAACCCCTCTGTGGATAACACAGAGGAGGATGATAGTGACTTGGAGTTTGATTCCCCACCACCAGTCCTATCTAGGGAGAACAGGGCCTCTCAAGCCCTGACTCCAAAAATAATAGTCAGAGATGCTGGCTCCCTCACAGGAGGGTCCAGCCTCTCTGAAATCACTGAGGATAACTCCAGTGAAGAGGACATCCAGTTAGCCAGGATGGCCAAAAGATTGGCTTTGGAAAAACAGATCCTAGCCATAGAAAGGGAAAGACAAGAGATGGGCCTAGGACCCATCAATGGTGGCAGCAACATAACTAGGGTCACAGATTCTCCTGACATGTTGAAAATCCCCAAAGGGATTGTAACTAAATTTGAAGATGGTGATGACATCACCAAATGGTTCACAGCTTTTGAGAGGGCTTGTGAAACCAGAAAAGTGAACAAATCTCACTGGGGTGCTCTCCTTTGGGAAATGTTCACAGGAAAGTGTAGGGATAGACTCCTCACACTCTCTAAAAAAGATGCAGAATCTTATGACCTCATGAAGGGTACCCTGATTGAGGGCTTTGGATTCTCCACTGAGGAGTATAGGATTAGATTCAGGGGGGCTCAAAAATCCTCGAGCCAGACCTGGGTTGACTTTGTAGACTACTCAGTAAAAACACTAGATGGTTGGATTCAAGGAAATGGTGTAAATGATTATGATGGGCTGTACAATTTATTTGTGAAAGAACACCTATTAAGTAATTGTTTCAATGATAAACTGCATCAGCATCTGGTGGACCTAGGACCAATTTCTCCCCAAGAATTGGGAAAGAAGGCGGACCATTGGGTCAAGACTAGGGTGTCCAAAACTTCCACAGGGGGTGGCCAAAAGAAAGGGGTCACAAAACCTCCCCAGGGGAATGGTGGTGAGACAGCCAAAAATAAAAATAGTAAAGAGTCTTCTACAGGCCCCCAAAAACCTGCACAGGAGGGTGGGCCCAGAGCCTCTTCACAAAACAATCCTGGGTACAAGGGTAAAAACTTTGATCCCAAAAAGGCCTGGTGTCGAAACTGTAGTCAGTCTGGACACCAAACTGGAGACAAGGCCTGTCCCAAGAAAGATACCACTCCTAACTCCCATCCAGCTAAAACTGGAATGGCCAGTCTCCAAGTGGGATCAACAGTGTGCCCAGAGCAAATCAGGTGTCACACTGAAGCTACATTAGTCTCTGAGGGTGGGGTGGATTTAGCCACACTGGCTGCCTGGCCCCCTAACATGCAAAAATACAGGCAGCAGCTCTTAATTAATGGGACAAGTGTAGAGGGCCTGAGGGATACAGGTGCCAGTGTCACCATGGTGACAGAGAAACTGGTTTCCCCTGGCCAATACCTGACTGGACAAACCTATCCAGTCACCAATGCTGACAATCAAACTAAAGTACATCCCATGGCAATGGTAACTTTAGAATGGGGAGGGGTCAATGGCCTGAAACAGGTGGTGGTCTCCTCAAATATCCCAGTAGACTGTTTGCTTGGAAATGACCTGGAGTCCTCAGCATGGGCTGAGGTAGAACTGAAAACCCATGCAGCCATGCTGGGTATCCCTGAACTGGTGTGTGTCAAGACTAGGGCACAGTGCAAGGCACAGGGTGAAAAAGTAGAGCTGGAGTCTGGAAAAATGGCCCAGCCTACCAAGAGAAAAGGAAAGTCAGCTGGGAAACCAGCTGCAACACAACACCAAAAAGAGAACCTCTCTTCTCAGGAAGAAGTTCTGCCCTCTGAGGGAACTGAGCCTATGGAGCTGGAACCTTATCAGGTTGAGCTCTTGGGCCCAGGGGGACCCTCAAGGGAAGAGTTGTGTAAGGGACAAGAAACCTGTCCCTCTCTTGAAGGCCTTAGGCAGCAAGCTGCTGAAGAGTCCAAAGGCAAGAAAAATGGAACACATAGGGTCTATTGGGAAGATGGACTCCTGTACACTGAGGCAAGAGATCCCAAACCTGGTGCCACTAGGAGAGTGGTAGTGCCTCAGGGTTTCAGAGAGTTTATTCTGACCTTAGCCCATGATATTCCCCTTGCTGGGCATTTGGGACAAACCAAGACGTGGGAGAGGTTAGTCAACCACTTCTACTGGCCCAATATGTCCCAGAAGGTTAAGGAGTTTTGCCTCTCCTGCCCCACCTGTCAATCCAGTGGTAAGACAGGTGGGCATCCAAAGGCCCCCCTCATTCCACTTCCAGTGGTGGGGGTCCCCTTTGAAAGAGTGGGTGTGGACATAGTTGGTCCACTAGAACCTCCCACAGCCTCAGGAAATATGTACATCCTAGTAGTAGTGGATCATGCTACTAGGTATCCTGAAGCTATTCCCCTTAGGTCGACTACTGCCCCTGCAGTAGCCAAGGCCCTCATTGGTATCTTTACCAGAGTGGGTTTCCCTAAGGAGGTGGTGTCTGAAAGAGGTACCAACTTCATGTCAGCATACCTAAAACACATGTGGAATGAGTGTGGAGTGACTTACAAATTCACTACACCATATCATCCACAAACTAATGGCCTTGTTGAGAGATTCAACAAGACATTAAAGGGCATGATCATGGGGCTCCCAGAAAAACTCAAAAGGAGATGGGATGTCCTCCTGCCATGTCTGCTTTTCGCTTACAGAGAGGTGCCTCAGAAGGGAGTAGGATTCTCACCCTTTGAACTTCTGTTTGGCCACCCTGTAAGGGGACCACTTGCTCTTGTTAAAGAAGGCTGGGAGAGACCTCTTCATGAGCCTAAACAAGACATAGTGGACTATGTACTTGGCCTTCGCTCAAGAATGGCAGAGTACATGGAAAAGGCAAGTAAAAACCTTGAGGCCAGCCAACAACTCCAGAAGTTGTGGTATGACCAAAAGGCTGCACTGGTTGAATTCCAACCAGGGCAGAAAGTCTGGGTTCTGGAGCCTGTGGCTCCCAGGGCACTCCAGGACAAATGGAGTGGCCCTTACCCAGTACTAGAAAGGAAGAGTCAGGTCACCTACCTGGTAGACCTGGGCACAAGCAGGAGCCCCAAGAGGGTGATCCATGTGAACCGCCTTAAGCTCTTCCATGACAGGGCTGATGTAAATCTGTTGATGGTAACAGATGAGGACCAGGAAGCTGAGAGTGAACCTCTCCCTGATCTCCTCTCATCAGACCCTAAAGATGGCTCAGTAGATGGAGTGATCTACTCAGACACCCTCTCTAGCCAACAGCAGTCTGACTGCAGGAAGGTCCTGCAGCAGTTTGCTGAACTCTTTTCCCTAACCCCTGGTCAGACACACCTGTGTACCCATGATGTGGACACAGGAGACAGCATGCCTGTCAAAAACAAAATATTTAGACAGTCTGACCAAGTTAAGGAAAGCATCAAGGTGGAAGTCCACAAGATGCTGGAATTGGGAGTAATTGAGTACTCTGACAGCCCCTGGGCTAGCCCAGTGGTCTTAGTCCCCAAACCTCACACCAAAGAAGGAAAGAGAGAGATGAGGTTTTGTGTGGACTACAGAGGTCTCAACTCTGTCACAAAGACAGATGCTCATCCCATTCCTAGAGCTGATGAGCTAATAGACAAATTAGGGGCTGCCAAATTCTTAAGTACCTTTGACTTAACAGCAGAGTACTGGCAAATCAAAATGGCCCCTGGAGCAAAAGAAAAGACAGCATTCTCCACACCTGATGGGCATTATCAGTTCACTGTTATGCCCTTTGGTTTAAAGAATGCCCCTGCCACCTTCCAAAGGTTGGTGAATCAAGTCCTTGCTGGGCTGGAATCCTGTAGTGCAGCTTATCTTGATGATATTGCTGTCTTCAGCTCCACCTGGCAGGATCACCTGGTCCACCTGAAGAAGGTTTTGAAGGCTCTGCAATCTGCAGGCCTCTCTATCAAGGCATCCAAATGCCAGATAGGGCAGGGAACTGTGGTTTACTTGGGACACCTTGTAGGTGGAGGCCAAGTTCAGCCACTCCAGCCTAAGATCCAGACTATTCTGGACTGGGCAGCTCCAAAAACCCAGACTCAAGTCAGGGCATTCCTTGGCTTGACTGGGTACTACAGGAGGTTTGTGAAGGGATATGGATCCATTGTGACAGCCCTCACAGAACTCACCTCCAAGAAAATGCCCAAGAAAGTAAACTGGACTGTAGAATGCCAACAGGCCTTTGACACCTTGAAACAAGCTATGTGCACAGCACCAGTTCTAAAAGCTCCAGATTACTCCAAGCAGTTCATTGTGCAAACAGATGCCTCTGAACATGGGATAGGGGCAGTTTTGTCCCAAACAAATGATGATGGCCTTGACCAGCCTGTTGCTTTCATTAGCAGGAGGTTACTCCCCAGGGAGCAGCGTTGGAGTGCCATTGAGATGGAGGCCTTTGCTGTGGTTTGGTCCCTGAAGAAGCTGAGACCATACCTCTTTGGTACTCACTTCCTAGTTCAGACTGACCACAGACCTCTCAGATGGCTGATACAAATGAAAGGTGAAAATCCAAAACTGTTGAGGTGGTCCATCTCCCTACAGGGAATGGACTTTATAGTGGAACACAGACCTGGGACTGACCATGCCAATGCAGATGGCCTTTCCAGGTTCTTCCACTTAGAAAATGAAGACTCTCTTGGGAAAGGTTAGTCTCATCCTCTTTCGTTTGGGGGGGGGGTTGTGTAAGGAAATGCCTCCTTGGCATGGTTACCCCCTGACTTTTTGCCTTTGCTGATGCTATGTTTTGAATTGAAAGTGTGCTGAGGCCTGCTAACCAGGCCCCAGCACCAGTATTCTTTCCCTAACCTGTACTTTTGATTCCACAATTGGCACACCCTGGCACCCAGATAAGTCCCTTGTAACTGGTACCTCTGGTACCAAGGGCTCTGATGCCAGGGAAGGTCTCTAAGGGCTGCAGCATGTATTATGCCACCCTAGAGACCCCTCACCCAGCACAGACACACTGCTTACCAGCTTGTGTGTGCTAGTGAGACCCAAAATGAGTAAGTCGACATGGCACTCCCCTCAGGGTGCCATGCCAGCCTCTCACTGCCTATGCAGTATAGGTAAGACACCCCTCTAGCAGGCCTTACAGCCCTAAGGCAGGGTGCACTATACCATAGGTGAGGGTACCAGTGCATGAGCACTGTGCCCCTACAGTGTCTAAGCAAAACCTTAGACATTGTAAGTGCAGGGTAGCCATAAGAGTATATGGTCTGGGAGTCTGTTTTACACGAACTCCACAGCACCATAATGGCTACACTGAAAACTGGAAAGTTTGGTATCAAACTTCTCAGCACAATAAATGCACACTGATGCCAGTGTACATTTTATTGTAAAATACACCACAGAGGGCACCTTAGAGGTGCCCCCTGAAACTTAACCGACTATCTGTGTAGGCTGACTGGTCCCAGCAGCCTGCCACACTAGAGACATGTTGCTGGCCCCATGGGGAGAGTGCCTTTGTCACTCTGAGGCCAGTAACAAAGCCTGCACTGGGTGGAGATGCTAACACCTCCCCCAGGCAGGAGCTGTAACACCTGGCGGTGAGCCTCAAAGGTTCACCCCTTTGTCACAGCACTGCAGGACACTCCAGCTAGTGGAGTTGCCCGCCCCCTCCGGCCCCGGCCCCCACTTTTGGCGGCAAGGCCGGAGAAAATAATGAGAATAACAAGGAGGAGTCACTGGCCAGTCAGGACAGCCCCTAAGGTGTCCTGAGCTGAGGTGACTCTAACTTTTAGAAATCCTCCATCTTGCAGATGGAGGATTCCCCCAATAGGATTAGGGATGTGACCCCCTCCCCTTGGGAGGAGGCACAAAGAGGGTGTACTCACCCTCAGGGCTAGTAGCCATTGGCTACTAACCCCCCAGACCTAAACACGCCCTTAAATTTAGTATTTAAGGGCTTCCCTGAACCTAAAGATTTAGATTCCTGCAACAACAAGAAGAAGGACTGCCTAGCTGAAAACCCCCGCAGAGGAAGACCAGAAGACAACAACTGCCTTGGCTCCAGAAACTCACCGGCCTGTCTCCTGCCTTCCAAAGAACTCTGCTCCAGCGACGCCTTCCAAAGGGACCAGCGACCTCTGAATCCTCTGAGGACTGCCCTGCTTCGACGACGACAAGAAACTCCTGAGGACAGCGGACCTGCTCCAAAAAGACTGCAACTTTATCCAAAGGAGCAGCTTTAAAGAACCCTGCAATCTCCCCGCAAGCAGCGTGAGACTTGCAACACTGCACCCGGCGACCCCGACTCGGCTGGTGGAGAACCAACACCTCAGGGAGGACCCCCGGACTACTCTACGACTGTGAGTACCAGAACCTGTCCCCCCTGAGCCCCCACAGCGCCGCCTGCAGAGGGAATCCCGAGGCTTCCCCTGACCGCGACTCTCTGAAACCTAAGTCCCGACGCCTGGAAAAGACCCTGCACCCGCAGCCCCCAGGACCTGAAGGACCGGACTTTCACTGCAGAAGTGACCCCCAGGAGTCCCTCTCCCTTGCCCAAGTGGAGGTTTCCCCGAGGAAGCCCCCCCTTGCCTGCCTGCAGCGCTGAAGAGATCCCTTGATCTCTCATTGACTTCCATTGCGAACCCGACGCTTGTTCTAACACTGCACCCGGCCGCCCCCGCGCCGCTGAGGGTGAAATTTCTGTGTGGGCTTGTGTCCCCCCCGGTGCCCTACAAAACCCCCCTGGTCTGCCCTCCGAAGACGCGGGTACTTACCTGCTGGCAGACTGGAACCGGGGCACCCCCTTCTCTCCATTGAAGCCTATGCGTTTTGGGCACTACTTTGAACTCTGCACCTGACCGGCCCTGAGCTGCTGGTGTGGTAACTTTGGGGTTGCTCTGAACCCCCAACGGTGGGCTACCTTGGACCAAGAACTGAACCCTGTAAGTGTCTTACTTACCTGGTAAAACTAACAAATACTTACCTCCCCCAGGAACTGTGAAAATTGCACTGTGTCCACTTTTAAAATAGCTATTTGTGAATAACTTGAAAAGTATACATGCAATTGAAATAATTCTAAGTTCCTAATGTACTTACCTGCAATACCTTTCAAACAAGATATTACATGTTAAATTTGAACCTGTGGTTCTTAAAATAAACTAAGAAAATATATTTTTCTATACAAAACCTATTGGCTGGATTTGTCTCTGAGTGTGTGTACCTCATTTATTGTCTATGTATATGTACAACAAATGCTTAACACTACTCCTTGGATAAGCCTACTGCTTGACCACACTACCACAAAATAGAGCATTAGTATGATCTCTTTTTACCACTATTTTACCTCTAAGGGGAACCCTTGGACTCTGTGCATGCTATTCCTTACTTTGAAATAGCACATACAGAGCCAACTTCCTACACTTACTAGTAAATCAAATAGGTGGATTATGGATAAAACAATCAACAATACAATTTGCACAGAAAGCATATGCACTTTAGCACTGGTTAGCAGTGGTAAAGTACCCAGAGTCCTAAAGCCAACAAAAACTGGTCAGAAAAAAATAGGAGGAAGGAGGCAACAAGTTTAGAGATGACCCTGCAAAAAGGGCCATTTCCAACAGGGAGGAATCAAACCTACCTGGTCTAGGGTGGTTTTTGCTTCCCTATATGTTAGAATAATTGAGTCCAAACAATATGTTATGTTGCACCAAAATTCTGGGGGAAAAAACTGATTTTACGGGCATTTCTGACCAGAAACTACTTAAATTTTCTAATCAACAGCAGTCTGTAGCACCATTTCTTTATGGCAGCAATTCATGAATGTGTCCATGAAAAAATTGTGAGCCTGACAAAAACACGTTGCTATAATTTGACACTTAAATCTCTTCTACCTCTATACAGCAGAAATCTTCAAACTGTGTTTGGCACCCTCCTGTGGGTTTGTGGCGGTATTCCGAGGGTGGCTCAAATGCCTCAGCCAAGTACTTGTTAATAAAGATGGCCCGAAAAAGTGACCTTGTTTATTTTTACAGACTTCCAAGCTGTTGATATTGCATGTAGCTGTTAAAATGAATAGAAAATGTATGGAAACTGACTGCATTGAGGGCGGGGCCAGCGAGTTCGGTGAAGGAGTCAGAGACAAGGCTAAGAAGGAACAAAAATCTGTAACTATTTCAATTTTAACACACAAACACCTTAAGTGAAAAAATAAATGCAAGATAAACTAATCAATGGGAAATGCGCACCCGCATGCTATGAAATCTAGATTGGTTAATGCAATTATAGCAGATGTCTATGTGTAGTTTCAGAGAGTCACAGAATGTAATCCTGGTTGGTGCAGTAGGAAAGAATGATCTGTTTATATAGTGCTGTGAAGTTTAAGTCTGTAACAGAAAGCACCCTGAAAATATGTCATTATTTTAAAATTGTATTATATACTGTATATGATAGGCTGTCACAAAATGATTTAATGTTTAAGATAAAATAAGTGCTTTAGAAATATATATGAAAAATAATTTAGAATTTGGTAGGCAGGTTATTTTGTCGCAAATGCGTTGGATAACTTGTTAACATTATCACTAGTGTCATAAGCTATGATGCCCACATAATAAGGTGGACAGGAGTTTCATCACATTTAGAGTTCACCAAACTCGAAATCAGGCATTTAGGGGCATATTTTTCATTTCTGACACAACGCTGCATTGCGTAGTGTTGTGCCAGATTGAATTGTACTGTGTTGTGCCAGATTCCTGCAAAATGGATATGCCGTTTTTATCATACGGTGAACTGTGACACAGGGCCTAGGGATGCACCACGCATTGTGACGCAAAGTGGTTGATAATGGCACAAGGTGCCGTAACCAACTACTACCTATGTGACGCAAAGTCAAATGGCCTGTTGTAAAACACTTTTACGTGCTCCAAATCAGCACTGCGTCATGCAGAAGTGTACAGCATCTCAATGAAGCTAGAAAAGAGTCAATTGCACAGCGTAATTTATACTACCCTTCCCCCAACATTTACAACCATGGAAGGAGCCTCTGAAACCATGACGGGCATCAACCCTAACCCTGAAGAACTGCCAGCAACCCAGGGTAAATGGAAGAGGAAGAACAATTTCTCTTAGGAGGAAAAACAATGCTGATCAATGAGGTGACCAGGAATGAACATCTTTTAGTTGTCACCTCCAAATTACCATTAGCAAAGAAGAGCTATAGTGAACAAGATCAACTATATCGCTCAAACAAGAACTGTAGTGGAGTGTAAGAAAAGGTGGCCGGACTACAAACCAAGCTAAAACAAAAACTGGTCAGGAACCTAAAGACAGCCACAAGGTTTGAAGGAGGACCTGATGTCCAAGAATATTTGGACCCATTGGAGTAGCAGGTGGCATCCCTTTTTTCAACAGAGTTTATAGACAGAGTGGAAGATCAGGGCAGTGCTGACATAGAGGATTGGCAAGAAGTACAGGGTGAGTGAAAACAGTGTGTGCAATGTCATAGATAAGTGTGTGGTGACAGTATTATCAATTGTTAAATAAGGGACAGATAAGTTCAAGTTCCATCTCATTGATAGGACCACAACCTAAGGTGCCAATATATTCAAATAGCATACAAGACAGCGCAGCAAGACATCTTGCTGTGCTATGCTGTGTGTAAGGGAGAGGGCAGGCATATGGCATATTACACATTATACAGCACATTCCTGCTCTTTGCCTGCACTTGGGCACAAACTGCTGCCTAGGACCAATGCAGGCACCCTTGCACCATGGTGCAAGAGTGCCTGCATTGTAGGCAGGATTGTTTTTGTGCAAGAAGGGATACCTTCCTAGACAAAAACAATAATCTGAGGCTTTTTCCTCTGTCTATGTGTGCTGCGAACTGCAGCACACATAGAAAGATTAAAAAAACAAATATTTATCCTCATTATGCATCTCCGGTGGGGGGGGGTGTAACATTTTGACACATTCCCAAGTTGACCACTAATGGTATATCTGGGAATGCACCAAAAGCCATAGATGGGTACTTGGGAACACCCTTGTTCCACCCATGGAGCGCCTCCCTGGGGCAGAGTAACAAAAGACAGCAACTTGCACTGCCTTGTGTCACTCCATATTTTGCAAGCACTGCAAGGCCACACAAGGTGGCTGTGCATGGCTTGGTAAATTTGACTTTAGTTTTTTGTTGTCCTTGTATTACCTTGTGTGATGCAAGGGCAACACTTTGATAAATCCTGCCTTCTGATGATATCATGTAAGCTATGTATGCCTTTATGTGTGGGAGACAGAGTAACAAAGTGGGAACAAACTAAAAGTACCAAAAGTAATTGACGAAGAAACCCACTGAACAAAAGAACCGAGGAATAGCGCTTCTTCTGTTCAGTTAGGTCTCATACCCCAATACTGCTCCGAAGGTAACCATGACATCTTGAACCGTTCAAACCTACTAAGGCTGTTCAAGGCTCTACCAGAGGCGATCAACATAAACTCTGACGATATCTTAAGAGTAGCATTCAAGGTGCTACCTGAACACAGCGATCATCGCAAATCTATTATAATGACTCTCAGCTCTCCAGCATTCACAGAACAGGTACTGATGAACAAGCAGTCCCTTGAGGTATGGGGCATAAAGGTTGAGCTGATAGGCCATCCCAAATATCCCTACCCCCTTAAAAAAACAAGCAAAACCCTGCATCAAAAACCGAGTACCCGCAGTATCTTAAAAGGGGTATGCTACCTTAAGACAGATTAGTGGAACACCAAACTCTCTATTATCCTGTACTTATCCAACTTCAATCAGCTGAATTAGAAAGGTGTCTTTTGATCATGGGAATGTAAGCTGCAACAACTGGAGCACCATCACTCCTAACAGAACAACTCAGCAATACACCTAACAACAACAGCCAATCCGAGAGTGGCAATCACCACTTGACAATCATTTCTTGGAATGTCATGGGCCTGAAGGGACTCCTAAAACACAATGTAGCACAACAGCTCCTAAAAAATGCTGATATACTATTCCAACAAGAAACCTGGCTAACCTTCCTGCTGGTTATCCCAGGATTTCATGAAATACAACAACTAGCAACAAAAATAAATATTTTCGGGAGACCTTCTGGTGGCCTCTTGATCTCCTTAAATGTTAACCTTAATTTTAAGGTCAGCACAGTTCCTACACACAATCAAATGGTACAAGCAGATTGGAAATCTCTGCACCAAAAGGCCACACATCAAAATCTCTTATAGCCAACCTCTACTTTAACATATTTGGCCAAACAAGAGCAGAAAGCATGGCACAACGTGTTGATACCTTAGACAGAGTATTTTGCTATCATATTGGCTATAACATTATAATTTGTGGGGACTTCAATCTCAGATTTTTAGGAAAAAGAGCAGACCCAGGTCACCCAACAACTCCAATGTTTCCTTAGCAAACATGGCCTCGTCTCTATTTAGCATTCTCAAAAAACAAGCTCCTCTGCACAACCATTTCCAAAAACTTTCCAGGGCAAGAACACCTTAGACTACATCTTCGCCTTAGAGTAAGCTATCAACTGTCTAGAATCTTTTGAAATTTTATGACTAAGTGCCAGTGACCACCTTCCACTCATAGCGAACTTTGTGAGGCACCTAAGGTGCCTGGAAACACATAAATCAATAGGAACCTCCCAGGGGAAAGAAGAATCACAAATAATTAGATAAATAAAATGGGGACCTATGGCATCTCAAGAATACAGCCCCTGGTTAAACTTCAACAGCCCGATTTTGTTGTCACTGACAAGCCAAACACTTCGAACTAAATGGCCAGACATTACCAACAGTCTCTTACAACAAGCAGGATCCTCTAACATCTTTCTACGGCATCTAGCAAAAGTCCTTCCCAGCCCTCCATGATGGAAAGTAAATGGAATCTTGGTAGACGGAGAGGACTACATGCCAAAACAAAGGACGCTTCAATAAAAAAAGAGCTCGCACTAAAATTACAAATATATACTAAACAACATAAGCAGCTGATCTGGTCCTCAAAACCCAACAAGTGGAAAAGGAGTCTGCTCATATCTATTCCCTGATAAGAAACCACAAACATGGTGATCCATGGAGATACATTAAAAAAAAAATGGGCCAGAACGACCAATGAACCAATGTGATGAACGAAGCCACGTCGATAAAACACATAAAAAATGTATATGCAGTTGACCCATTCTTCACGGAACAACTAAAGGAAGAACCAAATATTTATGAACCCCAACTGGCCACGGGACTTCCTCCCTCCTCAGGTGAAATTTCCACCACCTCCCAGCACCAATGGAATTCCTGCATATATCTTCAAGGAAGACCCAAATCCCTGGTCACAATCCTCTCTGAACTGTATTGCTCCTGTCTTGACTCTCAAGAAGTACCATCGAATTGGAGAGGCTTCATTCTACACCCAATTTACAAAAATGGGGACAGGCAAGATCCAGCTAATTATCGTCTTATTGCCCTTTTGGATATTGAAGCAAAAGGTTTTGCCTCAGTCCTCTTTGAAGAACAACAAAGCTGGGCAGAGGCCAAGGAGATAGTGCCACTTTATCAAACTGGCTTTAGGGCGAATTCTGTGTCCACATATAACATCATAGACATTTCTTTTTTGCCTCATGAAGCTGTTGCTAAAAAACCACTACTACTCTTTGCTTGTTTTGTGGACTACACTGCAGCATTTGATGCAGTGGACAGGAATTTACTATGGAGCAAGCTAAAAAACTGGGATATCCCAAGTAAGCTTCTAAGGGCAGTACCTCTACTGTATACATCCACCTGGGTAAGGGTTGTTGAAGCAGATATGGTTACTAGAAATTCTTAATGAATGGTTATGTGTTTATGTGTTTCGATTATCAAGAAAATGTTAGAAAATTAAATGTAGAGAAATTAATATGCATGTTGGAAAATGTGCCCACGGAGAGTGGTCACTAATGTTCACAAATTATATTAAAAATGACAAAAAATGTGTGAAATATTGAAAATGTGTAATAATAATGTAGTAATATGATATATTAAGATGTATAACCTATGTTTTGCATTATATTGTAGAATTAACTTAGCCGAAGTTGTGGCCTAGTTGCCACGCCTCATGCAGAAGCTGAATTTCTAGCGCACTGTAGAGAAGCTGATGCATTGAATTGTCCTGAACCGCGAATGTTAATAAAGTTTGCTTAGCTAGAATTTCCTGCAATGTACTGACAGACATGAGATGATGGAACTAGGCATGTAACAAATTTGGTGTAAGACAGACTCAATGTACTTTCCCAGGACTCGAACAATAGAGACACTGACTGGAAAAGAAGATGCAACATTTTCGATACCTGATGAGCCGGGTGATGAGGACATCGTACAGTGAACCAATCAACGAACTGAGAACGGCGTAATATTAGAATTCATAGATCTGCAAAATTAATATTTTTGGGTAGAGTCAAATCTGGAGATTAATTGACCAATTAGGAATTAGGGGGATGGACTGAAAAACTTTAATAAAAAGTCATGACAAGGGGCAAAAACTGAATTGACAGATGTGAGGGGTGAAATGCTGATACCAGTAGACACGATTCAAGATCCTGTCATTGGGCTCATGCTCTAAGAGCCTGATGCATTGCTGATCGATTGATGACCTGAAGATGAAGGCTGACTTTGTTGCTGATTCATTCCGTGGATAGGTAGCTATGACAATGTGACTTTGTGCCTTTCTTTCTAGGTACCAACTGCAAGGTTTTTGTAGTTTTTCTCCTAGCTAGAAGTTTTTCCAAATTCATGTCCTAAATTGTTTTCGCATGAAGTCCCACCTGCTAAATGCTAATCTTGGTTAGGTAAGATTCCTTTGGGTGACGTTGACAGTGACAAAAGATTGACAAACTGATTGCTGAAATCTGCTATTGATGTTGGTAAATTCATCTTTGTTACTTTGTTTACTGTTAGAAAACAGGGCTGATTGCAGAGGCCCCCTAACTTTTTGCCCCCATTTTCCATTTTATGCTGGTGTTTCCCTGACTCTGATGGTGCCCTGGGTACTGCTAACCAGTCCCAGGGCCTGTGCTCTGTGTAAAATCAATATGCAAATTAGGCTAATTATAATTGGCTAAGTCAACCTACCTATAAGTCCCTAGTATATGGTAGGGCATGTAGGTTTAGGGACCACAGCATAGGTAGTGCACTGCTGAGGTGCCCAGTGTCATTTTAAAGGCAGGCCTGCCTTGCTGGCTGCTTTTAAATTAAAGTTATATGCAAATTTGACTATGGAATTAAAAGTAGTTCCAAAGTCTTAAACTACCTTATTTTTACATATAATTCACCCCTAAGGTGTGCCCTATGTGCCCCTGGGGCTGAGTGCCATGTAACTATAAGCAGGGACCTTATAAAATAGTTGTATAAGCCCTGGTGAAGTAAAAACAGTCAAATTTGTGTTCCCTCATTGTAGTGAATGGCCTTCATAGGCTAGAATGGGGAGACTTTATTTTTATTTTAAAAGTCCCCATAAATGACAGATAACCAGAGTTTGGTATCAACTTAATTGTTATAATAAATCCCACAACTTTCAGTTGTTGGATTTAATATAACTTGTTCAGGTAAAGAGTTTTAAACTTTACCTGAAAAGTTGCCAATTTCAGCCCTGCATTGTTTTGCTGCTGTGCTCTGTTTGGTCAGCCTCTGGCAGCCTGGCCAGGCTGCCTTGATGAGGTGTGAAGTGGCCTGGCTTCACACAAAGAGATGTGCCTGTGAGAGGGAACCTCCCCTCAGCAGACGGTGAGGCAGGAAGGGGGAGGGCTGCCAAACTGGTCTACAAAGGCAGAGAAGGACATTTGGAGCAACCCAGCAAACCCCCCTCCCCCCACGTCCTGCAACCCCAGACAACTAGGTGGCCCTTTAATTAGATTAGGAGAGGGCAGGAGAGGGGTGTGTTTATGATTTTTAGCCACACCAGTGGGTGGGCTCAGCCAGATGTAACCTCCAAAAATCATTTTCAGCCATGAGGGATTTTTGAAGAATGTTACCTCCTGGGATTCATTTTTTTCAGGAAGTGGTCATCACAGGGGGGAGGTCCCTGCACCTGATTGGAGAATCAGGACCCTCCCTGTTTTTCACCCAGGAGCAAGGATAAAACTGACAGACCTGCACCCACACCTCAGTTCCCTACCACATCCAACAAGGAAGAACCAAAGGAGAAGAAGGACTGCCCTGCTGGACCCCTGGCCTGCACCTGGAACCTGCACTCAGAAGGACTGCACCAGCTGCACACTTAGGCTTCACCACAAGAAGGACTTTGCGTGGCTTCAACTGGTTCAAGGAGGGACTCCCTGTTTGCTACAGGTGAAAAATTGCTAACCAGAGTCCCCTGCACCAACTCCTGAAGAAATCAACCAGCTGACCACTGCCCAGTGGGCAAAAAGGCGTTTGCGCCAGGTGCATTCTGGGAGTTTTAGTTCACACCCCCAAGGGTCATCTCAGAGCTTCTGGACCCTTGGGGTGAGCTGTGGACCCCAAAAGAACCTTAAAGGAACATCTGGGAGAAGATCCAGAAGTTTGGAGAAGTTTGGAGAACTTTTGAAAAAAAGCTCCATAGAGGGACCGACCCGCCACAGCAGCTCTAGCCGGCTTGCCTCAACCGTGACCCGGCCTGATTTGCAGGTTCGTCCCGATGAAGAAACTCTCCAAAAAGGAGACTAAGTCCGAACGTACAAAGTTGACCGGGACCTCCCAGCCAGCGTATCTGAGGAGGGCTCCAAGGACGTCGGATCAAGATCCAGGGTTTACCCCGGTCGAAGGATTATCACCTCGAAAAAACGACTAGGTCTGAAGGTAAAAATCTCCACCGAGGATTACCGCGACGCGTATCCGGAGAAGAGTTCCAGGAGGTCGGATTGGACTGGCAGGTTCGTCCCGCTGAAGAAAATCTTCAGAAAAACGACTGAGTGCGAAGGTAAACTTTTGACCAAGGCCTCCTGCGGCCTGTAGCCGAGCCGGGCTCCATTGCGGTTGGCCTTAAATTTTGACTTTTCCCCAGCCGAGGTGCAACCAAATGACCCGATTGGCGCTTTTTGTTTCTAGCCGCTAAAAAAAACAATAATTCTTTAAAAATGAATATCTCCGGTTCCCCTTATCCGATTTTATTCATTTTAGTGTCATTTTAAAGATAAAAATATAATCTATTGTTCTAAATTGGTTTTGGATTTTTAAACTGTTTCCTATGCTTTATTTAATTACTGTTTTGTGATATTTGAATGCTTTACACTCTGTCTCCTAAGTTAAGCCTTGTCGCTCGTTGCCAAGCTACCAAGGGTTGAGCTGGGTTTAATTTACTGAGACCTAATTGGTCCTAAGTGGAGGTTAGTGGCCTATTGCTAAGTGTAGGTACCTACCTGCCCTTACCAATAACCCATTTTCCAACATTTACTGTATACTGAAGCATTAGAGCCTATGTTTTCTCAAGTTCTGATTAGGTTATGTTATTGGTGGTCACTAATGAATTAACTCTGAGTTGATTGAATAAAGTTTGAATTAACCCGATGCATTGGAATTGTAACTAATAGGGAAAATAAAAAATTGTTAAAACGTATATTGAGCTGTGGTTATTCATGAAATGTTGATATAATTGTGTAATGATCAATGATTCTCTTAGTGATTATAGAGAGGTTATATTGAATATTGATGGACATCGATCACTACATGGCTAGGATACTCCATGAGATCCAAAAGGTTCATCGGCCTATACGCGCCCCCTTGTAAGTTTACTTACTAAGGACCAGGCGTGCTAGCAGGGTCAAGTTGACGAACTCCACTCTCAGCAAGGAGATTCTCACTACCAACGGATTAAAACAAGGATGCGTACTAGCACCGCTATTATTCAATCTTTACACACCAGACATGTTGCAGGCGCTAAGGCAAGCAAATCAGATTCCACCAAAAATTGGAAACTTAAAAGTCACCCTGCTGCAATATGTGGACGATATTGTTCTGCTGGACCACTCAAAAATTGGCTACTGCAAACAAAATGAGGGCGAATGCTCCCCAAACTAAAGTTATAATATTTGGTGGGTCATCGAAACATCAGCATTCTCGCTGGAAGCTGGGTCCATTTATTATTAGCAGCACGGATGTGTACAACTATCTGGGCATCCATCTATCAGCCAAGGGAACGCCCAAAGCCCACCTCCATTATCTGAAGGCAAAGGCTGATTACATAACAACAGATTATGTCAGTTTAATAAACTAATAGAAAGCCCTTCAGCTAGATTATTACTCCAAATTCTCAAAGCCGCTTTCCTTCCGGCATTGAACTATGGTCATAAAGCCTTTCCTGGCCAATCTACTGCTTTGATAGAAAAGCTCCATGTTAAAATCTATAAAAGAGTGTCCAATCTGCCACAATACATTAGGAGCCATCTAATAAGGCTGGAATTTGAACTGGAAGGCCAGTACTGGGCTTTGATAGGGGCCGTCCTGAAATACTATCATAGGATAATCATGGCCCCTCCTAGCACCTTGAAATCAGCTCTTCACCATATCTTTGAAGCAAAAATGAATCCCTGGTCACAATATCTAACTGTAGCTCTAAACAAACTCCAAATCCACCAAGTAGAACTGATCAAACTGGCGCAGTCACATTTCTCAATCAAATCTGTGCTGACAAAAATGCTTTCCCGGGTATGTGACTTGGAAAAATGAAGCAACACTCCTGTGCTAGAAGCCCTGGCGGCCTCTTATATGAACATTTCACAGCACTTGGCACCACAGCCATACCTTGCCTGCACCATCAGGAAAGCATGTGTGACACAAATTGTTTTTGCTAGACTGCTTGGCCTGAGGACAAAGGAACTAAATCCAAAATGGAACTCCCTCAATGACATAAAGGGTTGCAGGCTTTGCAAATACAAAACAGAGACTTTCATCCATCTATTGTGCTGCTGCCTGGCACTGATGAATGTACAACGCACTTTATTAAGACCTCTTTTTCTTCGCCACGGCATAAGTTCCTGTATAGAGGCAAGATCATTGGTGTTCGCCTTAAAGGAACCAGCCAATCCGACCAAATATGGGAAGTTTATTATACAGCTCCAAGCAAAACTGAGTGACCACTCAATCCGCATTTAGACTTTCCTTCTAGCTATAAATTGCTGTTTACAACTGACTATAATACCATGACATTATCATTTTTTTTTAAAAGCTCAATTGTGTACATATGGGTTTTAATTTTAATTATTTTATTTGGCCTTGCCTTTGGTAATGCCAATGATATGCATTCAGACATTTTGCCCTCTGTAATAAGTAATTTTACTGAAAGTTCATCACGATGATTGCCTTCCGGGCTGCACTCTATACATACTTTTCTTTCGTATTTATTTTCGTGAACTCTTGCAAAGATTTTAAGTAATCACGCAATTAAGAATGAATGGAGCACGTGGACCTTAGTTACTTCTTCTGGGTTTTATGAAGGGTATAGACCACTGGAGCCCCATAAACTCTAAATATTCTAATTTCTGCAGCATGCTAGCACGGGAGCAATGTGTTGAGCAAATGTTACAATATGGCACACATGTACGACTGTGCAAGGGAGCACGTGTGACAGTCAGTTGAGTATTTGTGCTGGATGCTACACCTAATTGCACTAATTCATATCGGCTGCATGAATATACCAATGGTATTTGTGCTACTGTATGAATCATTCATGCATATTGTTAATATGGACAACAATGATTCAGAACACTCCATGTGCACCATCACTGTGGAAGGGTTTGGGTATCTGAATGCACATTTCTATGTTGTACAATCTATGTGTGATTGCATAGCAAGTGCAATGCAATGCCTACCAAGGGAAATATGAATCTACCACTTTCAAAAACCTGCCTTGAGTCACCATTACATTTCAATCATAAACAAGGTTACACAAAGTGGGCAATGTCTGACTTGAATTATTTACTTACATGTTTATATTTGTACTTATCTTGTCTATTGTGATGCAAGTAAATTAAAGATTCCGTGTAAATATGGGAGTATATTAAATATTCATTACATATCAACAAAGCTATAACAACTCAGTAAGTGTCAGAAATGTACATACTTTATCAGGTATAGCACTTATTGCACAATGTCATGCACATGAATATAGAAAGATCATTAGGAATGAAGCTATTATTAATTGTATGTACGTAGACTAACATACATTGCAGTTTATGTAGTGTTTGCGGCATACACCTAGATATCTCTATATTGTATATGAATGCACCTATCTCCCATTATCCATACATATCACTGAATTATATAATTGAGCAATAAAGTAGGGCAGAAGGTCAAACAGGAGTGTGAATTATGTTGAGAATCTATTAAATATTGTTAATGTGCACATCTTCACAGGGTAAGTATCCCAAAAGATGATATATATGTCTGAAGGTGTGTGTGACAACAAATAATCTTACACACCTATAATTACCATATATGTTTTTCATCCCAATCATGTATGTATGTCTATGTTGGAATTGTCAGGTAATATGGAAATGTTCAATATGTATGCAAAACATACAACGGCCATTACACAAAATATACATCAATACACGTGTTTATCTTGCCTCAACATATATTTCACTTAATATTCTCACAAACTGTAAAATGAAGGCCATCACACATACAGAGGTGTTTGTGTAAGATGTAAGTCACATATTATCCTGCAAAACCACATATTTTGAAACACATCACAGATATGGTTCTCAATGATCCATGGTCTCTGTGTGGAGATGCCATCAGAAGCAGAAGATGTACAGTTCCCCAGTTTCAGAACACTACATTTCCTATAAAAAATAGTGAATGCCTTCTGGCCAGTTTTACTGTTTGTCCTGTCACCGTATTTGCAAACCACTTCAGTACTCCATTTGGAAGAAGCATTGGATTTTGTCCTATTGTTTGTATCATATCACATCCTCTGCTTATTTGCTAATGGCATTTTGTTCCACAGCACATCATGTTACACATCTAATTGAGAACTTCATGTTCCTGCTACATGATTAAATGTGTGGTTCTGAACCATCTATATAATTGAATAATATTTTCATACCCTGACCTGAATTGTACTGTGTAATCCCAAAAGTCTTAAAACATTATTTTCCAAAAACATGAGCATTAATAGTTAAGCCATAATCAGAAGTGACAAAACTAAATGCTACATGCAGTCTCTGATTGTGCAAATAAAACAATAACATCCATTGAAATGGAAGTTTGACCAGTCTGCAGTACCTCTAAGGAACATCAGAGTAAACCACCAAACAACTTCATCTGAATTTACACAAAGATAGAATAACAAAAGCACCCTAATTACTTACTTGCTCTAATATTAATGTGTCAGGTATGTTTACACAGCACATTCCTCCACTGGTTCATATTTATGCAGTTAAGTACTTATCACAATATAAATACATAAGTTGCATATCTCAATGACCCCCCCAAAGTTTTGTCTTAAAAATATTAGTCAGGATGGCTGAACCCATAGTATCCAGAGTCTAAATCTGTTTTAAAAGTATGGGTATGTGTGCCGTCATATCAGCAACATGAGAATGATATACAATTGTCAAGTAAAGTCTGACACCTCACTGTTTCAGAACAATAGCCTCCTTGCTATAGGAACATTATGTACTCTTCTAAATCAATAATTGAAAATGAAAGCCGAAATAAACAATTGCTTTGTGAACTTCTTCACATTTATTACAAAAATATAATTATTATAGAAATACACTACCTCACACTATATATACCTTCATTACCTACAACTAAATCTAGCCTATCTTGCCTTATCTAACACTTAACCTACCTTGTTACTCTTATTACTCACTTACCCCTCTTAAAACACATGATCCAATACAATACAAACATAAACTATATCCTAAACATATTTTGCTTACACATATAAATCTATACAATTATATTTGTTTAATTTGTTTTATTTTGTATTTTTTATACACAAAACATTTACCCCAATTACTATATATTCTAAACTTTATACTATAAAAATATAATTAAATTCCTACAAAACTATCATTAAAACACACTTTCCTTAAAACTACACTATACCCTACCTATTATCACACCTAAAATTCTATAAAAGCAAGCAAAATTATAAGGAAGGCTGGAGGTTGAAAGGAGAGTCCAGGTTCATTTGCTTCAAAATATTTTACAAGGCTCTTGACACCAAAGCAAAATCTTATTGTTTTTTATATACACTTTAGTCAGTTTAGCTATTCACTTCTCCAGTCTCTGCATACATCTAATTTGTTCCTGGATCAGCCAGTAGAGCAAGAATCATTTTTACAGTTATGGGTTGTCTATTCTTCTGTCCAAAGGATGTTCCTGCGGTTGTGTGGCGGATGGTCTGTCCATGGAAGATCCCATATGGGGTACTCATACCCACTGAAGTGGTGGCTTACTGGAACCCGTTAGAGGCAACCTGCATTCCTGCAGCCATTTCGCTATCATACATCCTTCCCATTTTCCGGAATCCAAGGTCTATTTTTCAGATTCTCTAATATCTTGCTCTTCTGCCTCCACAGGTCTTGGCCACATCAGCAGTCATTGAAACTATAGAGGAAAATATTCATTATATTCAAGGCCACTGGAATTATGTGATTGTGCCGCTGTGGCATTTTTCACATAATTATAACTTTGCCGCATTTGCCACATAATCCATCATCTGCTACAAAATCTGCAGACTTTAGCAAAAAAACAAACATGTTTCTAGCTCACACGGTTCAAAAGTTGCTAAAATGCAGTAACAAATGTTGCTGCGCAGTGGAAGGTCCGTTGCCATACTTGACTGGTCACCTTCCTGTTGCTTATTGCTTTATATGGGTATTAAACTGCTGCTAATAAAGTGCAACCAATGCCCGGACAGTGTTAACAAGTGTAATTGTGACAAAATAAAGAAGTAAAACTATCATAAAACGTGGTGTGTTATGCCATATAATTCACCTCTCTGGCTGCATAATTCACTGAATCCTGCTGCATAGTTTGTCTCCCTCTGCCACATAATTCTAGGTGCCCTGATTATATTTACCCAAGTTTTGTATAAAAATTCAAAACACATAACTTTCACACATTGTTCCATTTGAAACAGGCCAGGGCATGCATTCACCAAATACTTGATTATATTCATAAGCTATATTTCTCCATAACAATATAAATCGTAATTACAATATATATATATCTTACAAGACGAAGGTCCATGTAAAGTGACATAAATCTTAGTAATCACAATGTCACACCCACACATTTAACTCAGAACAATGATTCCTACTCATACACATGTCAGATTGCATTGAATAAAGTTTTGTTATATGCATGTTCAGCGTAGGGAAAAACCTCTAACACACATGTGGAAATGTATGTCTCAGACACCATACACCTTAGTTTCAGTGGTGGACACCACTCAAACACATCCATTTGTTTTCCTCGTATAAGAAAAATACATTCATGTTTGCAGATAGGTAGGCTATATCTAACCTTTGCTCTAACATGTTACACATCCTTTCACTTGTCACCCTTCTAACACTGTATTGCTCATACTTGCTCATAAGCATACCATTTGGCAATATGCAGTTGAAATTCACAGTAAATTATTTTTACTTTTTTAATGTTGGCTCATTATGTTTCTGTATAGGTGTACAATTCTAGTTTGAGGAAAGCTACAGGACTCCCTTCTTCTCTATGCTGGTCTTGGTTGCCATATTCATAAATATAAGTGCACTGTTATCATGTGCACACACCTATGTGATGAGCCAGCACAATTACACATATCTAAATATAGGTGGAACTATTGTCTGAGTGACTCAACATTGTGACATTTGGCAATGTATTATCAGTATTGGCACATACATTTCAGAGTTGCTTTGCTTTGGGAAACAATCATAAAGGGCTAGGTACAACCATGTCAGAACTACTCAAGCAGGGTGACACCAGTTTACCACTTGAGATGACTTGCATTCCCTTACGATTACCTAACCACCCATGGGCATGCACATGTGAATCAGTTTTTCCTTTTGAATCAGACTTCAAGTAAAAATGTTCCTTCTAGTGTCCGCGTGTGTAAACCATTTAAAGTTACTTATTGTCCCTAGGTCCAGTAGTCACATACTGTGCATGTAAAGCAACAAACCTCATGAAAAGCAGTGTTGTGTTGAATGACAAAGTGAGGCCAAGATGACTTTTATGCTAATTATACTATTTATATATTGCTTTCTTGCACAAGGACTGGACTGTCACACTCAGTACTGGCTTGACGAAATAAATATGACATATGTGAACTGTGCAAGGCTGCCTGCGTAACTGCCTGGATTGTCATCATGAAGGGGGCAACACCCAACTGTACTCAAACTTTCCTTAGAGGGATATTATTCTTTGTAAGTGTAAGCATAATGCTAAATATTTACAAGGTGCAATTAATACAGAGAAATACTGAGAACTCCCATCTTTCTCCTACCCTGGAAAATAACAGAGATGTGATGAGCTGAACGTTTTAGGTGTAGAAAACTCTTGTATAGTACATCAAATAGGTGTTGTTGCCTGTACATACCCATGATAGACCCATGGAAAACCATCACAGAATGATGTTGTGCAAGGCAATAACTAGCAGTGCCAAGGTGTACTCCTGGCGTAATCAGCCACGCAAGTTAATACATTCTCTCCTTGTGCAGCTATATAAAATCAAATCTAGCATTTTGTGGCACTGTCTACAGTTGTGTAGCCCTAGTGTGTCAATCCTCCTGAATGATGGTCTTAAGAGTTGATGTTCTATAGTGTATAGTAAACCGTTGTGTGTAAAATGGAAATGGTGCCATATATTTGTTTTAAATATTGCCACACAATGCAGCACAGAAAGAGAACAAAATGTGTTGCCCTTCATGACAGGGAGAGGGCATGAATGCCACATAATAATTATTATAAGGAATATCACTGCACTTGGCCAGTGCCGACGTACAATGTGCTGCCCTAATGGCAACACTGGCAACCTTGTTTGTGGTGCAAGAATGTCTAGGTTGTACACCTGATTATATTTTTTTCCAGGAGAATCATTTATCTGCATAAATTATTTCCACTTTCTTTGTGTACTTCAGATTGATGCACATGTAGAAAGAGGAAAACATGGTAAGAATGTATGTTATTTCAGTTGATTATGCATTCCCCTGGAAGGCATAGCATTTTAAAAGATTGCAGAGCTTATCAGTTATGGTTAATTTGGGAATACACAACATCCATCGGTGGATGCATGGGAAGAACCAAGTTCCACCCATGAAACCCCTCCCTGAGGCAGAGTACCACAGTGGTACAACTTATGCTGCCTTGCATTACTCAACATTTACCAAGGCACACAGGACCACAAAAGGTTGCCATGCAGGGCTAGGTCAATGTATTTTAATGTGCTGCGTTGTCCTCTGTCACCTTGAGGGGCACAGTGTGATGTAAACCTGTGTGTAAATCTTTCCCAACATGTATAGATGCTACCAGCACACAAAGGCAGTGGTCCTTCTGTTGCATGCACAATCATCTGGAACAAAATATATGGAAATGTTGTGCTGTTCTTGTGTCAGGCAAGGTACTGCAAGACCAACACAATACTTAATTCAGAAGTGCTAAACCAAACAAGGCCTTGTTCCATGGCCCTGTGTAGCTTTTTCAATGGTGAGTGTCATTAAGCAATGCACATTGATACCTAGCATCCTGGCCCCTCATGGAGTGCTTCCATGGGTCCAGGTTGGGTGTTAATATAAGGCCGCCCATGTATAGTGACACATTACCAGATGTTATTTGAGAAGTGAGCATATAAATGTGTAGAAATGCAGTGCCTTCATACAGGAGTGTTAAGGTTAATTAATCATTTATGAAGTAGTTTACAATCATTGTACATGTGATGACATTTGAGAATCAGATGTTACAGTTTGTGCAGGAGAGTATGGCTTCTTGCACATTAATAAACAGATTGCAATGCAGACACCCTTCAACCTTGACTCTAGACTGCCTATGCTGGCACTGGACAGACAGATTATACCCAGTGCAGGCAGAGGATAGAATTGACATGCATGTACCATAATATGTGCCATTGCTGTCATTTTCCTTTCGTACATAGCAGTACACCTAGATGTATTGCTCTATTGCATTGACTGTAATAATAATAATAATAATAATAATTATTATTATTATTATTATTATTCAACATATAAAGCGCAACAGCTACTTTGAGATGAAGTGTCCCAGCGCCGCGGACCCATATATCGAATCCACAAACTTGTTGGAAATAACAGTCAAATGTGCCTGAACAACTAAGTTTTAAACTTTTTTCTGAACATTAACTCTGATGGGGCCAGTCAAACCGAGAGCAGCAGAGTATTCCAGAGCTTTGAAGCCAGGAAACTAAAGTAGCTGCCACCAATTTGCACTCTTTTGATCTTGGGGACAAACACCCTGCTGGCCCTGGCAATCTTAATCTCCTAAGAGGGGTATACAGTTGAATCAGAGACTGAAGAAACCTAGGACCACTATTTGTCAAAGGCTGTGTAGCAATAGCACAACACCTTAAAGAGGATCCTCTGCTTCACTGGCAGCCAGTGTAGCTTGGCTAGCATAACTCCCGAAGCAGTGTGGCTGGACAAATTAAGTACTAACCAGGCTACCGCATTCATTTCAGTTGCTGAATCCGTAACTGAGACACTGCTAGATACAACATGTTACAGTAGTCCAGCCTTGAAGTAATCATCTCTTGAACCACTGTTGTCCTGACAGACTCTGGGATCAAGTTCAGACGTTAAAAAAATATTTTGAGATTCCAAAACATTGACTTGCCAGAGCTGTGACTTGGCTATTGAAAGAGAGATTGTGGCCAAACCAGATGCCAAGACTTTTAACCTTAAGCTTGGGTTTGGGTACAGGGCCGAAAGTCACTGACCACCAGAAAGCTAACCAGATGTCAGTTTGATTCCCCAAAATTAACACCTCGGTCTTCCTAGTGTTAAGTTTTAAACCCCATCCAACTGGCCACCTCCTCCAAACAAGCTATTCATGACATCGCCATATTAGCCACTTTTTGGGAGAGGGTGATGATCAACTGGGTGTTGCCTGCTTACATAATAACAGTAAAACCATGCTGTTCGATGATCTGTCAGTAGAAGCATATCAATTCCTAAATAAAGTAGAGCTCATGGAAGAGCCCTGAGTTACACCCTACTACAACATAAATGCTATAGAGTAATATTGAATCTGACACACCTGAGAGGTACATTCCTATCAAAAGGGCGCAATCCATCTTAGCGCAAGGAGGCCAACCCCGCAACACCACAGCCGTTCAATGAGCAAGTTGTGTGAAACAGTATTGAACGCCGCACTCAGATCAAGTAGCAGAAAAGCAGTTTTACCTCCTGTATCCAAATCCTGGCACAGTGTATCCGAGGCTAAAAGCAGGGCTGGCTCAGTGCTGTAAGAAGGTTGAAAGACTGACTGAGTCCTAGGGAGGATGTCATTGGTCTCAATATAATGAGAAAGCTGGTGATTTACATGCCTCTCCGTGACCTTGCCCAACACACTGTGAGATAGGATGATAACTTTCCAGGTTGGACGGATCCAGCAGTGACTTTTTGAGCAGAGGAGCTACCACAGCACGCTTCTACTTTGTTGGTACCAAGCCAGACACTAGGGAGCTATTCACAAGCTCATGCATCAGCGGCAACAACACTTTCTCACCTCCTTCTAAAATAGATGGAGGAGCTGGATCTAGAGGTGAGCCAGATTTAACATCACTGAACAATGTGAACATCTCCTCCCACTTAACAGGCTTAAAAATTGTAACCCCATTTGCTCTTCCTTGGGTACAAACCACAAGTCCAAACAAAGCAGCTCTCGTGCCTCCAAGGGGAGGAGTCATAAATCTTTGCCAGCTTTTCTGAAAAAAAAAACTGTGCAAGGGCATTACAGCCCTTTTCTGAGGGTACAGTGGCTGCTGAGACTTGAGACAGGGAGGTGAGCAACTTAATGATCCCAAACACTTCCCGTGAGGAGTTTTTTGCTGTAAGAATTTTGTTAGAGTAATGGTCGTGGTGGGCCAATCTAATGTGCCCATGATGCTGCTTACAGGCCGTAAAATACTTCACTTTATGGACTGGATCATGGCCCTATGCTAAAGGCATTCCAGGGGCCTACACTCCTTTTTCAACCCTCTAGGTTCCTCATTGAACCAATCTGCCAAAAGCTTTGACCCTTGAAGCAACGGGTACGTCAGTGGTGCTACTTGGCCAAGGGCCCCCATAATCCATGTTTCCAGTTGTGTATTGTCCTCTTCCACTCCTCCAGCCGGACTTGGACGGCTATCGTTCAGTGCTCTGGAAAAGCGAGAAACACTCAGATTCGATCATTTGCATACCTGAACTGATTGGACAATAGGACCTTTACCTGATGATGCAGGGAGCGGGACTTTAAAAGGGATGGCCAGATGGTCTGACCAGGCAAGCAGAATCAGTTGGTTGGAAGCTAACCGAGCCAAACGAGAAAAAATAGGGTGCAAGATATGGCCATGTCTAAGGGTCGGGCCGAGACACACTGGGTGAGCTGTAAACTCTCAAAGTCAGACAGAAAAGCTGCATCTGCCTAGCAGCCTGCATCATCAAAGTGTAGGTTAAAATCCTGAACTACCATAAAATTGCCATACAGAATCAGAGGAGGCTGGCATCTGCCAGGGACAAGCAGAAATTAGCTGCTTGCCCGAAGGGGTGGTAGAGCAAAACCCCTGACATGGTGATGTTCTGAACAAAAGCCAAGGAGAACAATGCCTCTTCACACCGCTCAATGGAACATAGAGAGAAGGAGCACTGCAAGAATTGTTCAAAGATAATTATGATACTTCCACCTCTCTGATCAGGCCTATCCTGTCTTGCTATGGCAAAGCCTTGAGGAATGGCTTCCAAAATATCTGGCAGGGAACTCTCGTTCAGCCAAGTTTCTGTCAGGAAGGATGCATCTAGAGAGTGTTCCTGTAAGAATTCCTTGAGCTCTAGTTTGGGTTTCACTAGCGACTGACAGTTCAGAGAGACAAAATTGACAGAGAGAGGATGGTGAGAGGTCATGCTAGCTACCACCCTCAGAGTTAGAGTCGGCTTTAGACAAAACTTGTACCCCTTGCAATGTGTTTCCAGGCTAGCCACATTTAATCCATGGAGGCATCCCTTGCTAGTACGTGTGCCAAGTTCCGTATTTCAGTTGAGGAATATCTCGGGGGGCAGTCTTAAAAATTCCAGGGTCCTGGTCCCTGGCACAGTCCAGGCACAGACGGGCACAGATGAGCTTGCTTTGGAGGCCATTGGGTTACCTGCTGTGCGCATCTGATGCGTGTCCGCTGCCACATGCGCCTTAAATAGGCGCTTAATTGGGCGGCGAAATAGGGCTCAAACACTCACCAACAAGATGGTGGCACAGTAATGGCACACCAGGAAGTTTCAGAAAATAGTCTGCCTACTGCTGATATCCCCTCAGCACAAAAAGCAAACTGCGGAGGACTAGAGGGTAACAGCTAAACAAAAGACACCAAAAAAAAGCTTCCCCCACACAACACAACCCAAAAATTCGATCAACAGTTAGACTTAGTAACAGCTCAGTATGAAGACAATTAAATGTAATTTACTACACTATGCGGGGTCGGCTGCGTGTCTGCTGCAACATGCACCTCAAATATGTGTTTAATTTGGTGGCTGAAGAGGGCTGAAACACTAACCACCAATATTGCGCCATGCTAATGACACACTAGGAAGTTTCTGAAAATAGCCTGCCTACTGTCGCTATCCCTCCACACAATCTGAAAGCAGCGGTGGACTGGAGGGTAATGGCTAAAGAAAAGACACCAAAAAAGCTTCACTCACTCAAAACAACCCAAAAACGAGATCAACACTTAGGGGGTCATTCTGACCCTGGCGGTCGGTGATAAAGCGGCGGCCAACCCGCCAACAGGCAGGCGGTAAAAAAAAAGGAATTCTGACCCTGGAGGGAACCGCCAACACATCCCGCTACTTTAACACTCCGACTGCCACGGCGGGACAGACAAACAGCGCGGCGGTCACCGCCAACAGGCAGGCGGCAGACAATGTACCGCCCACCCTATCACAACTCACCAATCCGCCACCTTTTCCGGGGCGGGAGCCCCGCCGATAAAAACACTGCGGAAACAGACTACGAACGGGCAAACGCTCACCTATACACACTCCACGAGAAAGGAGGACAGCATGGAACCCGAATTACACATCCTACCAGCTATTGTCTACCTGCTCATCTACCAGGAGTACGAACGCCGGCGCAGACGACAACGGTGAGTACTGCACCTACGACAAAGGCGAGGGGGGAGGAGGAAAGCTTACGGGCACACACATGCACCATACACCCACCCCCCCACCACAAATACCTACACCCCAATGCCGAGCAACAAGTCAGAGTGACACCACACAAACCCCCCGGAATAATGCAAAGACACAATTAAAATGATCTATAAAATATATGTATAAATAGCTCCATTGAAGGTATGGGAAATATGCCATATAAAAGATACAAAAATAAGGAATGAACATAGTCAACAATATATACATAGGCAAAAAGTCCTGCACATTCCGTCAAAGTTCCATAGTCCGTGGGCCAATGTGCACAAACACATGGGCAAAGCCCACACAGGAGACCAGATACCATTGGAGAGAACACTGCAGGGGCATCAGATGATAAAACTACAGGCACCTCAGGGGGAAGGGAAGGGGGGGCACCTCAGCCACATGAGTCCACAACGCCAGATCCACTAGGGGCCTCCATGCCCACTGTCCCATCCTGGGGAGTGCAAAGCCACAGTCTCACAAGTCCCTACAGTGGGTGGCTTGCCCACTGTACCACCCTGGGGAGTGCAAAGCCACAGTCTCACAAGTCCCTACAGTGGGTGGCTTGCCCACTGTACCATCCTGGGGAGTGCAAAGCCACAGTCTCTCAAGTCTCTACAGTGGGTGGCCTGCCCACTGGACCATCCTGGGAAGTGCCAAGCCACAGTCCATCAGATGGATTACCGACTCCACTGTTAATGAAGGAGGCATGGTGTCCAGAGTGCTTCCTGAAGCCCTGCTCGACACAGATCCGGCACTGTCAATGGGCCAGCGGTGCTTGAGATGAAGGGCCCAGCGGAGCGGTGCTTGACAGGAAGGGCCCAGCGGAGCGGTGCTTGAGACGGGGTGGCCCAGCGGAGCGGTGCTTCACAGGAAGGGTCCAGCGGAGCGGTGCTTGACAGGAAGGGCCCAGCGGAGCGGTGCTTTAGACGGCAGGGCCCAGCGGAGAGGTGCTTGACAGGAAGGGCCCAGCGGAGCGCTGCTTGACAGGAAGGGCCCAGCGGAGCTGTGCTTGAGATGAAGGGCCCAGCGGAGCGGTGCTTGACAGGAAGGGCCCAGCGGAGCGGTGCTTGAGATGAAGGGCTCAGCGGAGCGGTGCTTGAGATGAAGGGCCCAGCGGAGCGGTGCTTGAGATGAAGGGCCCAGCGGAGCGGTGCTTGAGACGGCGGGGCCCAGCGGAGCGGTGCTTGACAGGAAGGGCCCAGCGGAGCGGTGCTTGACAGGAAGGGCCCAGCGGAGCGGTGCTTGAGATGAAGGGCCCAGCGGAGTGGTGCTTGAGATGAAGGGCCCAGCGGAGCGGTGCTTGAGACGGCGGGACCCAGCGGAGCGGTGCTTGACAGGAAGGGCCCAGTGGAGCGGTGCTTGACAGGAAGGGCCCAGCGGAGCGGTGCTTGACAGGAAGGGCCCAGTGGAGCGGTGCTTGACAGGAAGGGCCCAGCGGAGCGGTGCTTGACAGGAAGGGCCCAGCGGAGCGGTGCTTGAGATGAAGGGCCAAGCGGAGCGGTGCTTGAGATGAAGGGCCCAGCGGAGCTGTGCTTGAGATGAAGGGCTCCTGTTCAGCGGTGCTCCTCCCGGCGGGGCCCTGTTCAGCGGTGCTCCTCCCGGCGGGGCCCTGTTCAGCGGTGCTCCTCCCGGCGGGGCCCTGTTCAGCGGTGCTCCTCCCGGCGGGGCCCGTTCAGCGTTCTTGTCCCGGCGGGGCCCTGTTCAGCGGTGCTCCTCCCGGCCGGGGCCCTGTTCAGCGGTGTTCCTCCCGGCGGGGCCCGTTCAGCGGTTCTTGTCCCGGCGGGGCCCTGTTCAGCGGTGCTCCTCCCGGCGGGGCCCTGTTCAGCGGTTCTTGTCCCGGCGGGGCCCTGTTCAGCGGTGCTCCTCCCGGCGGGGCCCTGTTCAGCAGTGCTCCTCCCGGCGGGGCCCATTCAGCGGTTCTTGTCCCGGCGTGGCACTTTTCAGCGGTCCTCCTCCCGGCGGGGCCCGTTCAGCGGTTCTTGTCCCGGCGGGGCCCTGTTCAGCGGTGCTCCTCCCGGCGGGGCCCTGTTCAGCGGTGCTCCTCCCGGCGGGCCCTGTTCAGCGGTGCTTGTCCTGTGTGTCTAGGGAGCCAGATCTGGGCAAGACTTCCCGCTCATTCACCATCCGAACTTGCGGTTGCGGCGCCCTCCTGTGATGGAGTCCTGGGCCCGTGGGTGTCGTCCGTCACACCCGGAATGGGGCTGGTGGGGCCCTCCAGGGCAGCTCGCCTGCTGCCTGACATCTCCACCCTGCTGCACTTGCCCTCCTTCGCTGAAGCTCTGTGGCCCTTGCCTCCCTTTGATGATGTGGCAGGTGACGGGGCAAGGCTACTGTCCTTGGTGGCAGCCGTCTCAGTCTTGTCGCGCCGGGCCTTTTTCTTTTTTGTCCTCTTCCCAGGGGGTGGGCTGGCTGTCCCCTTGCTGCTGGCCGATGTTCCTGCCCTAGGATCTGGTGGACTCCAATAGCCCTGCACTATGGTCACAGTAGATGCAGGGCTGGTGGTGGCTGAGGTGCTTTTTTTACTCTTACCAGATGGAGGGGGTGGGTCAGTGATTGGAACGAGCTCAAGGTTGGAAAGGAAAAGGACTTTGGAAGGACAGGGACGGGTAGGTGTAGTGGGTTTGGGAGTGGAGGAAGAGGATGTGGTTGTAGGAGAGTCAAGTGTGCTGTCTTTGGGTGCAGGTGCTTGTGACGGAGGCTGTCGTGAGGTGGATGGCTGTTGGGTGGGTGGCTGCCTGCGTTTGTGTGCTTTGGAAGAGGGGGTGACAGACACACTGGGAGAGGACACAGGGGACGTGTAAATGGCAGTGGGGGTGGTGACTGCACGTGTGCGGACTGTAATGGAGGGTGTGCTGGTGATGGAAGTACTGGCTGATGGTGTGCATGCAGGTGTGAGTGGAGACGTCACAGGGAGGGAGGAGGGAGATGAGGAGGTGGGGGACACAGAGATGGTAGTGACTGTTGGCATGTCTGCATATGGATGTTGCTTGGGTGAATGCTTGTGGGATCTGTGGTGCTTATGTCTGGATGAGCTGCCCTTGGGTGTAGAGGTGTGTGCAGGCTGGTCTGATGGTGTGGATGGGATAGGCAGAGGAACAGGAGACTGGGACTGGGTGGAGGGAGTCAGAAGAGGGAGGCTGGAGACAGGGACAATGGCTGCCGTCAGTGCTGAGGCCAGAGAGTTGAACGATCGCTGATGGGCAGCCTGACCCGAATGAATGCCCTCCAGGTATGCATTGCTCCGATGCACCTCCCTTTCTACACCCTGGATGGCATTCAAAAGGGTAGACTGCCCAACAATGAGTGTCCTGAGGAGGTCAATGACCTCCTCACTGAGGGCAGCAGGGGTAACTGGGGCAGGGCCTGAGGTGCCTGGGGCGAAGGAGATGCCCGCCTTCCTGGGCGAGCGGGCACGGAGCGAAGGCTGAGGGGCTGCTGGGAGGGCGGGGCTGGTGCGCTGGGTGGCGGCTGTACCTGTTGTGGCGGTGGGCACGGATGTTGCCGCCACCGCTAGGGAGCTCCCTTCCGAGGACGTGTCGGTGTCGCTGACGTCTCCACGGGTCCCCGTTGTGGAGCTCCACTCGCCCTCCGTCTCACTGGTGTACTCGGAGTCTGTTGTATGGCCCTCCTGGGCCATGTGAGATGCAGCTCCCTTGTGCGCCGATGCCACTTCTCCTCCGCCTGATGATGCTAATGCACACATGAACAGGAAGGCAAAGAAAATGGGGGGGGGGAAGAAATGAAGACAGGTTGAGTGCATGCATTGGCAACACCGTTGTTGGAGAGGACAGACACAGAAGCCCCCTGAACTAGGCCGCGCAATGGGGGTACACTACGCAGTTATTGTGACTAGGCCTACAGGTCTATGGACGACAAATGCACACATGGGTGAGGCCGGACCATGGATAGCTGTACTTGGCACCCTACAGAGGTGGGGGGCGGGGGCACAGGGCCGTGTCTAACGGAGGGGCCTAGCCTACAGAATGTGCCCTGGCCTGGAGATAGCCACAGCCCTCCTCCCCCACCCAGACACCTTCACTGCGTGCAAAGATAGCAGAATGTGCTGATACTCACCCCCTTGTGTCTGCTGTGATGTCCTCACGCGCCCATCCAAATCGGGGTAGGCCATTGCCAGGATCCGGGACATCAGGGGGGGTCAATTGGCGGCTGGCACCCCTCCTACGTTGGGAGGCCATCCCCAGCAGAGACTCGGCGGTCTTTCTGGTCCCGCGGCGGATGTCCTCCCACCTCTTTCGGCAGTGGGTGCCCCGTCTGCTGTGGACCCCCAGGGCCCGGACGTCCTTGGCGATGGCAAGCCAAATGTCGATCTTCTGATGGGCGCTGACCTATGTGACATGTACAGGGTGGTAAAGGAAATCGCATCAGTTTTCTGCCTGGTCAATGTGAGTGCCCCCCCCCTCCCCAACCTTGCCATGTGGCACATGCTCTCATCTTTCGTGTGTTGCACTCCTCATTCGCTCCCCTCCCCACCATCTTACATACACCCCACTCAACACAGGCATAACCCATTCAATGTGCACCCTGTGTACTAACCTGTTGGTCTGGAGGACCGTAGAGTAGCCCATACTGGGGGAGGACCCCATCAACAAGTTTCTCCAATTCTTCGGAAGTGAAGGCAGGGGCCCTTTCCCCAGTCACAGCAGCCATTGTATCTCCCAGACCGAGGTCACAGCAGCACTTGCAGTATAGGTCCTCTCCTGTGGATGATCAGGTCTCGAGTGATTAATCAGATAGAAAATGGCGGTCACGCCCGCGGCGGTGCGTACCGCGGCGGTGCGTACCGCGACCGCCGGCGCACATCGTCATTGGCTCCTGAGACCCATAGGGTTCAATGTTAACTAATGCTGCTTTGCGCCGCGGTCTTCGACCGCCTACCGCCACGGTGTGCCACGCCAGCACAGTGACCTCACATCCCACTGTCACACTTCACAGGTCAGGCTGCCGCCATTTCAAGGGCCCACATGGCATGATTTCTACTGCGTCACACAGGCCTAGGCCTTGCATTGCCACTCATACAAGCCGTTCAATGCATAGCGATTCGTGTACTGTGCAAGCTGTGTGAACTAACCTGTGGGTTGCTTGACTCTGTGCTCCATGTTGTCCTTCCTAGGCACCGTCCGCTGGGACTTGCGAGGAGAAGGATGAATCCTCCCGTGTACCGACCGCTGGTGGACCTGTCGACAATGGAAGAACGACATATCATACTTACATACAGGCTTGACAGAGCAACTATACATGAACTATGTGCCCAGCTGGAGCCAGACCTGATGTCCCCCATCCGCCAACCCACAGGGATTCCCCCTCTGGTGCAGGTTCTGTCAGTACTCCATTTTTTGGCAAGTGGGTCTTTTCAGACAACAGTGGCCATATCATCTGGGATGTCTCAGCCTATGTTTTCTAAGGTTTTGTCCAGAGTGTTGTCTGCCCTGATGAAATACATGCGGAGCTACATTATTTTCCCTGAGGTGGGCGAATTGGCTACAGTGAAGGGTGATTTCTATGCCCTTGGACATATCCCCAACATAATTGGTGCCATTGATGGGACCCATGTGGCTTTGGTTCCCCCCAAAGAAAGTGAGCAGGTGTACCGAAACAGAAAAAGTTATCATTCGATGAATGTCCAGGTGGTCTGTTTGGCTGACCAGTACATCTCCCATGTAAATGCCAAGTTCCCTGGGTCAGTGCATGAAGCGTATGTCATGCGAAATAGCAGCATCCCTTATGTGATGGAACAGCTACAGAGAGACCGTGTGTGGCTAATTGGTGACTCTGGTTACCCCAACCTGTCGTGGCTACTGACCCCAGTGAGGAATCCCCGGACCAGGGCAGAGGAACGGTACAATGAGGCCCATGGGCGATCTACGAGGATCATAGAAAGGACCTTCGGGGTCCTGAAGTCCAGGTTTAGGTGCCTGCATATGACAGGGGGATCCCTCATGTACTCACCAAAGAAGGTGTGCCAGATCATCATGGCCTGCTGTATGCTTCACAATCTTGCATTGCGACGCCAGGTGCCTTTTCTGCAGGAGGATGGTCCAGATGGTGGTGTTGTAGCAGCTGTGGAGCCTGTGGAGAGTGAAGAGGAGGAAGACGACGGGGATGACACGGACAACAGGGATACAGTCATACAACAATACTTTCAGTAGCACACAGGTAAGAATCAGCCACCCCATTTTACATTTACTTAAGGCCTCATGCGTCTCCACTGTCTGTGTTTCCCCCCAGTTCCAGTTAACTGATTTGTGACTTTCCCTTCCCTTTTCAGAGCTGTATGACCCACTGCCTGACTTCAGCTTTGTTTGCCCATGGACTAAAGCTTATTGAAATTGGTATGTTGTCATCACAAAGTAACTGGACATTATTGCACCGTTATGTGTAATACATTTATTAAGAATACAAACAGACTCCTGTTTTTTTAAGTGGAATAAGTGATTTATTTTAAGTGCTACATATAGGTACATGATTGGGAAACGGTGAAGGGTGGAGTAATGTCCATGGCAGAGTCCAGTTCTCAGTCGCACAGGTGCATTGTTCATATGCCTGTGGAAGGATGGAGCAGGGGCAGTTCAAGGTTGGACAGGGTGACAATGTGGGACAGTGGGATGACATCAGGGGGTATCTTAGGCTGGCGGGGGTCTTGCAATCCTACTCTGTCTTCTTGTGAGATCTCAGGTTCCGCTTGCGGGGTGGTTCTTCATCTGCAGGAGGTGGGGTTCTGGTGGCATCTGTCGTTGTGTGGGGGCCTCCTGTCCACTAGCGCCGGCGGAGGTGGTAGGCTGTTCCTGGCCTGGGCTAGTGACAGGGGCCCTTTGGGGTGCCACATGGTCCCGCAATGTGGTGACGATCTGGGTAAGGGCCACGACGATGGTCCCCATTGCGGAACCGATGTTCCTCAGTTCCTCCCTGAACCCCATGTACCGTTCCTCCTGCAGTTCCTGGATCTCCTGGAACCGGGCCAGTACCGTCGCCATCGTCTCCTGGGAGCGGTGGTATGCTCCCATGATGGAGGAGAGGGCCTCTTGGAGAGTCGGTTCCCCGGGCCTGTCCCCCCCTGTCGCACAGCAGCCCTCCCAGTTCCCCTGTGTTCCTGGGCCTCTGTCCCCTGGACGGTGTGCCCACTACCACTGCCCCCAGGTCCCTGTTGTTGTTGGGGTGGTGGGTCAACCTGGGTGCCCTGTAGTGGTGGACACACCGCTGATTTACGTGTCCTGGAGACAGAGGCATGGGCCCGCTGGGTGGGAGCTGTGCTGGTGTTCCCAGAGGGGGTTGGGTCTGGTGTAGCCTGTGGCTGTCTGTGGGGAACCGACTGTCCAGAGGTCCCCGATGGGCTGGGCTGGTCGTCTGGCTCCAGGGAGACAGAGCTGCTGTCATCGCTGGGGGCCTCTTCTGGGGGTGGGATGGACATCTCTGGACCCTCCGTGGCGGTGTGGTGGCGTTCGGGTCCTGCAGCGGTATAAAGGTATGGTTATTGCTTCTGTGTGTGGCATTTCGTGTGATGGGTGGGTGTCCGTGTACCCATGTGCAGTCATTTCCTTGTGGGGGCTTTTGTGAGGGTGGCTTGTGGGGGTGATGTGTGTGTGCAGTGGGCATGCTTTGGTGATGGGTGTCCATGCTTTGGGGTCACATGCAGGGCTTGGTGTTGGGATGGGTGGGTTGTGATGGTGAGGCTTTTGCTAGGGGTTGGTGTGATGGGGGAGGGGGTGAGAGTGGGGGTATGATTTGGCATGCAGGTGGGGTGGGGTTGGGAAGCAGTAGTGAAGATTTGCCTTACCAGAGTCCATTCCTCCGCCTACTCCTGCGAGGCCCTCAGGATGCAGGATGTGCAAGACTTCCTCCTCCCACGTGGTAAATTCTGGGGGAGTAAGTGGGGGTCCGCCGCCAGTCTTCTGCACCGCAATGTTGTGCCATGATAGCATGGAACGCACCTTCCCCCGTAGGTCGTTCCATCTCTTCCTGATGTCCTCCCGATTGCGTGGATGCTGTCCCACCGCGTTAACCCTGTCCACTATCCTTTGCCATAGCTCCATCTTCCTGGCAATTGTGGTGTGCTGCACCTGTGCCCCGAAGAGCTGGGGCTCTACACGGACTATTTCCTCCACCATGACCCTGAGTTCGGCGTCACTGAACCTGGGGTGTCTTTGGGGTGCCATGGGGTGGTGTGGTTGAGGTGTGGGGTGGCGTTTGTGGTGATGAGTGTGGTGCGTGTGGTGGTGTGTGGTGTTTGGTGCGTGGATTCTGTGTGGGTGATGGTGTTGTGTGCCTCTGTGTTGTGGGATTGTCTATTCTGTGCTCTCTCTCTAGCCTTCATCAATGATTTCGGGTCGTAGGGGCTTGTGGGTGATGTGGGTGTGTGTTTTATATTGTGTTGGGTGTGTGGGAGTGGTGTTAGTATGTGTATCAGGTGTGTGTATTTCAAACTGACCAATGTGGCTGAGTTTTCTATGTGTGTGTGTATTTTGAGCGCGGCGGTGTGTACCGCCAATGGAATACCGCGTTTGAAAGACCGCCGCGTGGATTTGTGGGTCGGAATGGTATGGGCGTATTTCTGTTGGCGTGACGGTGGAGGTTTGGTCATCGCCATTTTTTCGCTGACCTTTGGTGTGGCGGACTTTTGTGGATGTCGGGTTTTTGGCGGTTTGCCAGTTGCGGGTCAGAATGACCGTGGCGGTTTACCGCGGCCGCGGCGGTGTTATGGCGGTCTTCTGACCGGCGCTAAGCGCCTTTTACCGCCGAGGTCAGAATGACCCCCTTAGTCCCAGTAAAAAGTCAGTAGGAAGACAATTTAAAAGCAATTTCCTACACCATGCAAGGTCAGCTGAGCATCCGCTGTGACATGCACCTTAAATAGGTGCTTAACTGGGCAGCTGAAGAGGGCTGAAATGCTAGCCACCAAGATGGCGGCGTGTTAATGGGACATCAGGAAGTTTCTGAAAATAGCCTGATCACTGTTGCTACCCCGCCACACAATCAGCAGGCTGCGGTAAACCAAAGGTTAACGGCCAAACCAAAGACACCAAAAACCCCACCCAACACAACTCAGACAGTTAGTAACAAAACAGTAAGAAGACAAATTAAAAGCAATTTCCATCGCCATGCCGGGTTGGCTGTTCATCCACTGAAACATGTAAGGTTTACAAATCTTGCCTCTTTTGTGACTGACCATCTGCATTAGCTACAACAATGTGAACACAATTGTTTACCAATGACTCATACACACATTTATTACAGACCTACAGACATGTCATAATACTTACATTCAGCATTGGGATCTTTAAAGCCGTTAATTTCCCTCTGGAGAATGGTATATGTCCACTTGAAATAAACGTTAAGTTAAATGGCATTAATTTTGGAGCATTGCAACACATTTATACTTTTATACTACACACTATGATATTTAAATTTTATGGAATATTTTTTAATACAATAATAATGATTAAAATTTACACATATGTTAAATACGCAGAAAGATATTCCTAATTTCAGATATACGTTGAGTAGCAGATTTTGCTGCATTGTATCGTGCACCAGTGCCAGGCAATGAAACCAGGGAAATATAATGAGCAGATGGATATCTACATCACCAAACAAACATATCTTGGGCAACCTGGCACATTATATTTAATGGCATTCTACCCTATTTGTCACCCTGTCTTGCCTTGTGTGGCACAAGGCCTACACTAATAGGTACTATATTTGGTCCTATATTTAAAAATATCTGAGTTTACATGACTACAATTTGAAAATAAATTGATACATACCCACAGGGTCTGCAACCTCCAGCCTCAGTAGGTTCAACACATATGGCTTTTGGGAAACCACATCCACCCATTGATGTTTTATATGGTGGACCATACACTCCTCCTTTGAGACCTTGCATAGGTGGCTGCACACATGCCTCCACCTGGTCTTTCTTTCTTGTGTACGGAAGCCTTTGCTCACCCTCTCTCCAGCACCAATCATATGGGGCAGGTAGTGCACAATTTGCCATATAAGGGCACCTACCCCCTCATTAAAATTACAGCTCTCCCCTTCCCAGACATGATCCAATATAACACTAAGCCTTTCATAACTGAACAATCTATTTAAAGCCCCCTTACACCCCTAACTATATGACACACCTATAAAACCGTAGAATGACAGACACCCAATAATACTCAGACACAATTATTTATAAATGACAATATTTATACATAAACTGTTAGAAATTGGGTTTCTGGTAGGCAAAGGTATGCACCCTTTCCAAGTAGAAACCACAATCTTAGTCAGAGTTAGTCAGATACAGAACCTAAATTAACCTGTGCTCCATTCTGGTAGCTTGGCACCGAGCGGTGCAGTCAGGCTTAGCTTAACAGGCAATGGGTAAAGTATCTGTGCAACACTTCAAACCGTATAACTGTGAAAACACCACACAAAACTAATCCACACCAGGTTAGGAAAATAAAGCTTAATTAAATTAACAAAACAAGACAACAATGACAAAAATCCAATAAGTAGAATTTGAGTTATACATTTTTAAAGATTAAAATGCAATATAGTGCTTAAAAGCATGAAGTGCTAACTGTGGATATCTGGTTGGGCTAGACTGGGTTAAATTCAAAAGTTCAGACTGACCGCAATGGAGCCCGGGTCAGATACAGTCCCAGATAAATCCAGCTGAAGTTTTACCTTCTCAAGAATTGGGCCAAGAGTCTCGTTTGAGGGGAAGAAGTTCACCAGAAGGAAGGAGCGTATCATTGGCAGTGGTCTGTTGGTGCAATGAGTCAGCCGGGCATTGTGGAAGGGTGTTCTGTAGCCTCGTGGCCACGTGTGGCGTTGCTTGGTGTGTGAAGAGACAAACTTGCAGCAGCTTATGCAGATTCTTTGGGTGAGCGGTGTGGTTCTGATTCAAGCGGGCCAGTTTGTGGTCATAAAGAGTAAAAAAACTTGATTTTAGGAGCCAAAGCCCTATTCCATGACCCCAGCACTGGAGAGGTGATTCGTGGGGGTCACGAGCTGGTTGAAGCCAGGTCCAGGGGCTGTAGCATGTGAGTTGGAAGTCTTTTGTGTCCCTGAGACTTCAGAAAACAGGAAGCAAGCCATCAAGCCCTTGGAGTCACTTTGGTTTTGGGATGTAGAGATACAGGTTCAGTCCTTCTCACTCCCAGGCAAGAGAGCAGCAGGCGACAGGTCAGCTCAGCAAAGCAGAAGTCCAGCAAAGTAGCAGTTCAGCAAAGTGGCAGGCCTTGGAGCAGCACAGCAGTCTTTCTTTCTTGCAGAGAATCCACAGGTCCAGACATGTGTTGAGTTGGTGGTGTCAGAGACTAGGACTTAAACCTAGTTGTGTCTTTGAAGTGAGGGAGACTTCAAATAAAGGTCTTTGAAGTGTATAGAGACCTTCCCTTCCTGCTCTGGCTCCAGTCTTACTACACGGGGGTATGCAGCCCTTTGTGGGGGGACTAGTCACTGCCTATTCAGATGTAAGTGTAAGCTCCTCCCTCCCATTCTGCCCAGGATGGCCCATCAGGCTTTGGATGTTCCATCAGTCACACCTAAGCTACCTTTGTGCATGTCTGTCTAGCTGGAATCCACAAGCCAACCTGTCACCCCACCCAAGACGTGTATTGGAGCTAGGCAAAAGGCACCAGATGGCTACAGTAAGAAAATACCAAGGGGGAGATTCATGAAAAGTGGCACTGCACCTAGTGCAGCACCACTTTTCATGTGCCCCTTAATGCCCCCCAACACCATCATGTGTGCGTGTCTTTAATATACAGCGCACCATGGCGGTAGTTAGGAAACTAGCATCAGAATTTATGACAGTAGTTTTGCACTTTGCAGGATCAGCATAAAAAATTCTAACGCTAATCCTGCAAAGCACAAGGCAGGCCCATTTAAATCAATGAGAGCCTCATTTTAACGCCTGCTCTAAGCAGGCATTAGCAGTGCCGAAAAATAACGCAAAGAAATCTCTTAGATTTTATTGCGCCATTGTTTTGGCCCACCTAACGGGGGAACGCCCCCCTTGCATACATTATACCTGGAGCAGTCATAATGTAGCACAAAGTGTTACAAAGTGGCACAATGCATGCACTGCGCCACTTTGTAAATTTGTTGCAGTGATTTTGGCCTCGTTGGGCCACAGTAGCAGAAAAAAATGAGCTAATGTGGCTCAAGGAGGCGCTACGGGCTCCTAAATCTGCCCCCAACTTTCTAAAAGTGGTATTCAGAACTGCAATTTAAAACCCAGACTTCATCAGACCTTGTGATTTTAAACTGTGAGTGTAGAGACACTTAAGTTGAAAAGTCTATCCCTTCAAAAGTGGGAATTACATTTAACAGTTGCATTAAAGTAATCCCAATTTTATCCTATGGGAAAGATAGGCCTTGCAGTAGTTAAAATTTACTTTGGGAGTTTTCACTATCAGGAGATGTAAAACTTAAAAGTACATGCCCTACTTTTTAAATACACTGCACGGTGCTGATGGGCTGTCCTGGGCCTACCTTAGGGGTGACATATGTATTAAAAAGGAAGGCTTGGGCCTGGCAAGAGGTTTAACTTGCGAGATCGACATGACAGTTTAAAACTGAACACACAGTCTCTGCAATGGCAGGCATGGTTAAGGGGCTACTTAAGTGGGTGACACAATCAGTGCTACAGGCCGACTAGTAGCATTTAATTACATGCCCTGGACACATGTAGTGCACTTTACTGAGGACATGTAAGTAAATGAAATAGGAAAATTGTGTACAAGCCAATGTAACCATGTTTAAAGGAGAGAGTATGTCCACTTTATCACTGGTTAGCAGTGGTCAAGTGCTCAGGGTCCTAAAGGCAGCAAAACCAGGTCCGAAAATAGTAGAAGAAATGCAACAAAGTTTGGAGTGAACCTTCAGAGAGGGCCATTTTCCAACACAAACACAAGATAAAGACTGCTTTGACACACTATGACACAGGCTCCACAAAAAAACATGCCAGAAGACTCCAAAACTCTCTCATCCTCTTCTCGGCACATGCACTAACCACCAGCCACAAGCAAAAAGTGGAAGAAAAGGTTACACTTCCTGCTTTACAGCCACGCCCTTTGCTTCATTCCCTGGGTGTGACTAACAGATTGTTGCTTTTGTGTTGATTTCTATGATACATCTTTATGCAAATTGACATAACAATACCAAATACTCTCTCACTAACAAAGCAAAGGCCCACGTTATGCCTATGTCCTGATGCAGTGCCTGCACAGTGTCTTATGTATTAAAATGCAAAGTGCTATGCAAATCATATGTTTTTTAACCAGTATCTATGTAGTGCTGTATAGATAGCAACGCAAAGGCCACGCAGTGTCCTATGTATTGCAACGCAAAGAGCTGTGCAAATCATATTTTCCTACACAAAACAGTGTTCTATATCAAGCAATGCAAGAGCCCATGCAATGCATATGTTCCTACAAAGTGTCCTACATATAGCAAAGCAAGAGCCTACTCAATATCCTATATATAGCAATGCTAGGGCCCACACAATGGCCCCTATATAGTAAGAGGAAAGCCTATATAATACATATGCTTCTTATCCTGTATCCTATAAAAAGCAATGCAAGAGCCTACTCAATGCAAATGTTTCAACACAATGTCCTTTATACCTACACATGGATCAAAAAATGTGATTATGCTTTCAGTAATATACCTGCATGAGAACAATTTCCTAATTCTATGATAAGAGCTGCATGTTGCACAGGTACATATAATGCAGCACAGTAATGTACACAAACGTGGTCATTATGCTTTTGGTGGTCATCTGACTGCCATGGCGGGGTGGCGGTAGGTCTGCCGCCAGGCTAGCGGTGAAGACCGCCATATTATGACTTCTGCGGTCTGATTTCGGCCAAACTGCCTACATGCCGCCCGTACCACCAGAGCTGTCGGACCGCTGGGCCGGAGGTGAGCACCTCTGGCCAGGTAGTAGCCCCAGTACCACCAATGGTATTAAGACTGTAGACCTCCAGCATTTTCGTGGTGGTCACACTGGCATGAAAATGGTGGATGTCATGCACCCGGCGAATGGAATCTCCATTCCTGTCGCCAGCAGACACACCCCACATGACCACACATACATGCACCCCCACTCACCCACACATTCACTTACATACACCCCCACACACCCACTCAGATACACCCATTCACTCGCATGCACACACTCAGGCATACACATTCACTCGCGTGCATGCACTTAGACATACACAGTCACTCACATGCTCGCACTCAGACACACATAGACACCCCTTTCCCCCCGCATTCACACAAACATACACACACTCACACACACACAGACACCCCCTGCCTTCCCCCGTATTCATACACACATGCAGACAACACTCACATTCACACAACATTCCCCCTTTCGGGTGATCAACTTACCTTTTCCGGTGAGGTGGTTGTCCAGCAGTGATGGGTCCTAGCTTTTTCCACCACCAGCACTGCACCGCCGATAGGACTCTGCCACACCGTATCATGTATCATAAAATGGCTGGTGGAGTCTTGTTGGCGTAGCGATGCTGGTGGTGGAACCACCTTTCTTTATCCATTGCCCAGGCTGACGGGGTCAGACTTCCACCTGTAAATGGGCAGAAATCCTACCTAAGTCAGAATATGGCAGTCTTCGGACCGCCAGCACTGGCCATCTGTTGGCGCCAGTCTTGGAAAAAGACAGTCAAAGTCGTAATGACCACCAAAGTGTTGTTAAACTGGGTGCACAAGTGTATCAACCCTACACTGTTATGCATGTAGCTGTCCTGATATACCAGTGTGGGTGATATTCAAAATGCAGTTAAAAAACATGTGTTATTTTGTACACTACATGCAGGTAGCAGTTTTAAATGGCTTTGTAACACAAGTGAAAAAGTTATTGTCCATTGGGTTAATTTAGCTTTCATTACCCTTACACACATGGTTGTCTTAGGTGGGCATGATTTTCTCACTGTAATGTTTGCATCACCTTCCATCATCTTGTGTGGCGTGAGGGCTAGTCAGAACATTTACAAGGAAGAGCCTATATATAAATATGCCTCAAGACCTCACGGATAACTCCATTAGCTTTGATGCATTGTCTTAGTGTTACATGCAAAGGTAAATATGAAAAATATATGGCATTGACATCTCTCCATGGATTTGTGAACCCCTGCAGATGCATTGTCCTAATGTTACATGTAAAGGCAAATATGAACTTATTACACATACATGATTCTTTTGAGACAAGGTCACTGAAACTTATTATATTGAGATGTTACTGCTGCAGTGACAGTCTGATTATTGTCTGTAAAAGCAATGAGAGTTCTATCATTAGTGTTAACATTGTACTATACATAGTATTCATACGTTACTATAGCAAGGATATCATTTTCTCCTTCAACATGCATTTGTACGGATTCCTCAAGAGAAGTCAAAATCATTCATTGGATGATAAACCTCCCCATATATAACATTTTATAGATTGTGTGCAGTACACAGATGATTGCTGAGTATCACATTTTGAGTGGGACATGATATTCTATGTGTGGCATAAGTTCTGTAGTCCACATGTGCATTGTTAATCACACATTTCATCCTTTGAAAATGTTTTCGTCATTGCACATGTCGTAGTTTGGACTCTTGCTCTGAGCAAGACTGCTGGTCTCAGGATGACAGTACTTTTGTTTGTAGGTGACTAAGGCCCTCATTCTGACCCTGGCGGTTTGTAACCGCTAGGGCAGAGGGCAGAGGAAGCACCGCCAACAGGCTGGCGGTGCTTCCGGGGCAATTCTGACCGCCGCGGTCAGAAAAAGGGAACCAGCGGTTTCCCGCCGGTTTTCCCCTGCCCCAGGGAATCCTCCATGGCGGCGCTGCATGCAGCGCCGCCATGGGGATTCCGACCCCCTTCCCGCCAGCCTGTTCCTGGCGGTTTACACTGCCAGGAACAGGCTGGCGGGAACGGGTGTCATGGGGCCCCTGGGGGCCCCTGCAGTGCCCATGCCACTGGCATGGGCACTGCAGGGGCCCCCTAACAGGGCCCCATTAAGATTTTCAGTGTCTGCAAAGCAGACACTGAAAATCGCGACGGGTGCCACTGCACCCGTCGCACCCCAGCAAATCCGCCGGCTCCATTCGGAGCCGGCTTCATCTTTGCTGGGGCTTTCCCGCTGGGCCGGCGGGCGATCTCAAGCAGATCGCCCGCCGGCCCAGCGGGAAAGTTGTGATCACCGCCGCGGTCATTTGACCGCGGTGCGGTGTTTGGGCGGTTTCTGCCCGGTGGGCGGTGCCCGTCGCCCGCTGGGGTCGGAATGACCCCCTAAGTCTCTTCCTACAACTAGTTGTAACTGTTGCCCAAACCTTACCGGCTCACTAGCAGTACCTCACCAGAAACACAATAGTTAAAGGTGATTTGTAGCAGTCGCTTACGCATGGACTCAAAGTAAGATATCTCAGGGTTGTCGTGGTTAAACGGAAATTACCCTTTTCTCACAGATATATTATGTCTCATACAAACAAAGGCAATAACACAGATGCAGTGAAGTTATAATAGTTTTTATTTAACATAACTGCAATTTGCGATAAGTTGCATGAACTGCAATGATTAGGATAATGAATATACCAAGCAACAGTATTGTGAAGAAGAGAGTCATGGTTATAAAGACCCCCACCATTTTTGCAATATATGAAAGAGATATATATATATATATGAGATGGAATATGCCCTAATACCCTGATGAGAATAGGTCTAACCTCCTACCTAAAGGAGAGCTGGGTTTGCTAAACCTAATCTGCCAAAGCCGTGTCCATGAGAGGATCCCCCAACCCTCGTTACCTTGGAATGAGGTCTCTATCTCAGACTCTGTAGGGACACGAAGACTGGGTCAGCGTCAAGACGACTGCAGCATCGGAATCAGCGATGGTGGCGATGACCTCTGGTCGGAATCCCTCTGATTTATCTGTCTGAAGTGTGATATATTTATACAGATCTACAAGGTCCCCTGACGTAGGTGTATTTCAAAACAATAGATAACAGGCATGCTTGGGAAGGCAATTAATATCAACAATCCCTCGAAAGTATAGAGAGGGAAAATCCCTAAGTGTGAACACCTACTGTTTGTTTGTCTTTTGTGCTTGATCTTGACGCCTTGGCGCAGTGACACCGATAATAAACTCATAACAAGTGGCATAACTATAAACAAGGCAGCCATCTTAGAGGAAATAAATAATTAAATGGGCTAAGACAGAGCAAGCTAAGTAGGTTAAAAGTCACTAGGTGACGGGGGCACGAGTTTACAAGCCTACGGCTAAGCTAACTCCTGCTATCCCATTAAAACGAACTAGGATTCACTACACCCTCCCCATTGCCTTAACAGGTATGATGAAGGTACAGGAAACCCAACGCTAAAAAAGCTGCTTCTAACTAAAAGCCAAAGGAAAAAAAAAAAAAAAAACAGCTAATAAAAAGCTCATAAAAAAGTCATTGTGTGTGAAAACACATTAAAACAAATCTGTCTAAAAAACACATACAGAGATGTTAATATCAACTATGACAAGTACAGCAAATGTCTATTATAATTGCATAATTTGGAATCGGGAATGGTAAGCAAATTCATCAAATTATGTGTTATACTCAGGATCTTGAAGAATGTCATCGAAGTCACCAGTCAAGGACCTCAAAAATGAGTCAACATCGTCCGAAGTGAAGTCTAGTGCTGGGCGGACAAACGGATCCACAGAGCAAAAGTGAGCCATATTCACCGGTGCATCGATACTTGCTGCAGTGTCCTCATCCATGTTAGATCTTATAACGGAAGGCTCATAGGTGGCCTCACGGAGCAACCTCAGTCTCAAGAGGCAAGACCGTGAATGAACCCTCATCGGGGACATCAGCAGTTCGCGGTCCACAGGAGATGTCGGTGCAACAGCAAGACAGACCATAGGCAGATGTTCAAAGAGACCCCATATGCAGCGGAAGACCGGTTGTACACACCAGAGTAGAGGCCGGAATGACAACGACCAGTTAAATTCCAGTTCCACCAACAAAGGCGTACCGAAGATCCGAACCATGCGTTCACGGCACGGTGGGGTTGACGGGAGCGGCTCCATTGCTCTGTGTTGCTGGAAAGAAACAACCACCGCGAATCAGAAGAAATAGCAGTAGTAGTCCGCCAATTTAAGCCAAAATAATTGGAAAGCCACCAAACACACTGGAAAAGAGAGAATGGATGGCTGATGGGATGACTCCGAAGACAGACTGGAAGATGGACACGAAACCAGACCTGACAGCCTTAAAGAAATTAACAATCCCAGTTGTGCTTGAAGCATTGAATATTCTGGATACCAGCTCTCCAAAGTGTTTGGGGAAATCGGTATTTAAAAGGGATTGTATCTCAGCTGATGATCTCGCAATCTGGAGAGCATACGTCTCTTTTGCGGATGTCAAGGCGACCTGTTTCTGAAACAATAGCGCCTTCAGTCTACTCAACTTGTCATAGTTCACATTAATAGTATCTAAGTGGGTCCACATTTCAGATACTTTTATCTCTCATGTGGGGGGAAACAAAACATGTCCACAACACGTAACGACCTTCGTGACTGAAATTGCGTAGGCAATTCCAGGTCGCAAGCCGCAACAGCTTTCATCGTTCAGTAGAATATAACTTCCATTGGAAAGTACATGAAACACCGGACGCATCAAGGAGACGGGAGTACCCTTCAGAAAACAGGCCAAAATCGCGACCCCCGCATTGCAAAGACCGTGAAGAGACACCTGTTTGCATACCATAGAATGACGAACAGCAGTCTCACATTCACTTCCGCTAAGAAAGACCTCCTGTTCACTGTTCAGACATTTATAGTCAAAGGGCAACTCCCACTCTTCTTTAATAAAGCTATCTCCTAGCTGCTCATATCGTCCCACCGCAAGATGTTTCAGGCAGCTCGAGAAATGAAAGGTCGAATTCGTAAATTAATAATGCTGTGCAAGAGCCAGATAGTTGAAGGACTCTCTGCTACCGTGAAGGGCAACTTATCTAATTTCTCAGCTTGAAGCAGGGTAAAACGAGCCTCCCTTTTAGCCATTGTCTCTTGTTCCCTGGAAAAATTAAAAGCAGTGAATAGTTCACTCCCATTAATGTACTTCCATGGAATGTGGCCACTTTTCAGTGTCTGTAATGTCCAACCCAGCTGCATGATGGAACGTAGCTGCGTTTGCCCATGATATAACCGGGACAAGTCAGTCTGAGTGATATCAATAGCAGACAACACTATATTTGATAGCGAATAAAACCTCTTGGACAGCGTGTTCATGCCATTGTCGACAACAGCTAATGTTTTTTCCAAATTCTCCTTATCTAGTTGCTTTGAACGAGCAGCAGCCTCAATCTGGGAAAGTTTCCAAATTTCATTATACATAGCATATAAAAACCGTTTCGAACGTTGTTTCCTAGGACCTAACAGGAAATCCTGTAAGTCTATACTGTCAGAAAGAGTGTTCAGGTGTTGCTTAACCGCTGTTAATGTGTTTGTCTGCACCCATTGCTGGCACAGCTTACCCACACTGTATGTTGTAATTATACCTGTATGTTGACCTGATAGAAAGCGAGGGTCAGGCCTGTGAATGGAAAAAACCCCAGAAGAGTTTAAGAAACGCTTTTGACACTCATCAGTGTCGGAGGGCCAAACCAACAACCCACCGGGACGGGAAAGTGAAGAATTGTATGTACCAGCCTTAACCATTGCATCTAGCCTGTCTTCTGAGACATTAAGAAAGTGTTGCCAATCTTTAAACTTTGTCGGAGTAGGGATACTGGGCGTGTTCAAGTCTTTAATTTTCGCTAACCCCAGACAGGACGTCTGCTCAATAGTGTCATTTAAGAAAATCATTTGCACAGGAGTCAGGCATGCTCGAAACAAAGCCTCCCTACCCTGTATCTGCCAATCTTGTGTCCCCCATATGCTTTTCAAATCAATAGTATCTTTCCAATATTCGTAACCCTCAATCGAGAGCCGGGAAACAAAGGGATCTGAATAAATCTGTTTCGTATCTGTTATCAAAAGTTTTCTAATTGGTGCCGGAGGTATTTTAAAATAATACGACTCTGCTTTTTTTGTATCATGCCCAGAAAAGTATGTAAATTTATCGCTGTAATACTTTGGACTCCCCACCTGTGGTGTCGAACAGTGTTCCCACTGTGTATAGTTCAAGAGAGGCCTATATCTAGTTGCACGGTGTAGGTAGTGATGTCCCCAATTGTTATAGCAGAACATTTCCCCATAATTCATTGTATAATCATATACATCATCACTTCCAAAAGCGGAATAGTCCTTCATTTCAGCTAGCATTGAATCAACTGTTTGGACATCCCAATCATCAGAGACAACATTAGGTGTAATAAAATCAGACATTGAAATTTTGAACACGTATGGTATTTGAATTATCTCTGTAGGCCCGTATATATCGAATGGAACTTTGTCCCACACAATCCCATCAGTAATTGGTATAGCTGTAATATTGACAGGGGACAAATCACGTCAGACCTTATGTGAAGAATGATGTGGTGTTAAAATTTCATCAACAGGCTCAACAGAGGAGCGATCAGCATTATAGTGACCATTAATCATCAAAAAGAAAACAGCCACAAAACCAATCCATAAATATAATGCAATAAATGTCAAACAGAACCATAGATAGTTCCATGGGTAGATAAAATAAATCTTTTTAAGCCATCGATACAGCTTAGTACTTTTCGAAAGTTTGTCAGACACAGTTGAGGATGAATCCGAAGAAAAATCATCAATGTCAATGAAATAGCCAGAGGAAGTCTCTGCAAACACAGGACCCGCTGAATGCTGATCCACCGCTCGTGGAAGTTCTTGATAGACAACGTCATTAGTCGTGGAAGTGTTTGTGTAAAATACAGCCAAATCTTGAAGCGGGGTGGTCACCAAAGTTGTTACTGGAACCAACAAAAGTTCATTTTCCGCCCTCCCCATGGTCGAGGAAGTGTCTGGAACAGCAGTTGACATAGGTGCATAGTCAGTAGTAGTGATGTTCATCCTACTATGTAGATGGATGTCCTGTTGGGTAGTGAGAGGGGATCGGGAACCACCCAAGGGACCTCCTGGTCTACTGTGAAGAATCGGCCACATGGTGTAATTTGATGTCATCAATGGAGACAAATCTATTCGATTTAGAACCAGACAATGGTGGAAGGATGACAGTCCTGGTTCCTTTTATTCCCAAGACCGGTACAGGTGCTCTGTATGATGGACCGAACTCTTTTTTCACAGCGATCTTCTCACAAACCAGATCCCAAACGTTAGGAATCCAGCCAGTCGAAGTTTTCGCCAATTCCCTTATTCCTAAAGTGGCAGCACTTGCAGATGATTTATCATCACAAAATAGTTGAAGCTCCTGTAAAACAGTGAGACGTTCTTTTATGTCAAATGGTGTTTCTGCTGCCACCATACCAGGGGCCTCAAGATCGGGGACATACATAGATATCCCAAAGAGAACCTCATATGGAGACATTCCCCCCCAAGGACCGTCTTGGCAGATTATTCAGTGCTCTCTGGACCCCATATAGGTGATGTAACCAGCTGCGGCCTGAACCTAATACTCAAGCTGTTAAGGACTGCTTTAGATCACGATTCCGCCTCTCCACGACCGAATTTCCCTCGGGATGGTATGGTGAGGAGTAATGGAGTTCAACACCCATCGTTCTCATGATGTCCCTGAAAGCTTTAGAGGCAAATAAAGGGCCCTGGTCCGAATGGAATGCTGCAACCGCATATGTACTGATAAAGATCAACAAATCTTTTATAACAGTCCGGGCGTCAGCCGACCGCGGTGGCCATACCCACAGGAATCTAGAACAGGAATCCACAGCCACTAAAATGTATTTGTATGCACCATCAGGCTGTAAGGGACCACAATGGTCCAGGTACACACATTGGAGTGGCTTGTCTGACACTAAGAGGGACGTTCCGGAGGGAGTTTGATATTTGAGCCCTTAATCTGCTGACAAATGTCACAGCAAAGGACATACTGTTTAGTCCGTCGGCATAGACCAGGCCACCAGTATCGCTGTTGTAGAATTGTTATAGTGGCCTGTATACCAACATGCGCAGAAGCGACACCCTCGTGTGCGGCTGTAATCAGCTCTAATCTCTGGTCTTCATTGGGGAGTACGTGATCACCAACTCCAGGAATCGTTGCATAAGCAACATTCTGTGCACTGATATGGTAAGTATAGTTCGTAGGGTAACCTTTCGGAAGGGTCTTGCCTGCAGCCGAAGCTTTAACGGCAATCAGTATTTCATTATCCAACCTCTTCCGAGAACGAGTCACTGCAGCCACAGAAGCTGTAGCTACTGATGCTTTGGCTGCTTCATCAGCCAATGTATTGCCGGCAACGTGTATTCCTACACGTTGGTGTCCTAATTTATGAACTACATGGACACATGGTAGCTTATCCCTAAGATCAGCCACCCTTCCCCACAACATTTTGTGTTTAATGGTGTTCCCTTTAGAATCTCTACACCCGTTCACTTTCCAATCATCGAGATATTCATTGTATGACTGAACACAGTAATACGAATCACAGACGATTAAAGTCAGCGTTCCTGGCTCAGTATGTTCGAGTGCTAGAAGAAGAGCCTTAAGCTCGGCCAACTGGGCTGTGCAGTCCCCTAAGGTCTGAGTGTGTGTTCAATCGTCCATCGTCTGCTAAGAAAATTGGGCTGAATTAAGTCATATAGTGGTTTCATGCGTTCTGCATAATCAGGAATGTATGTTCTGCCAAAATTAAAGAAACCCAGCAGTGACTGTAATTTCTTAAGTGTGTTCAGAGGCTGTAGTTGAGCACACTTTTCTAGGAAGTGCGGGGCCAGGCTCTTCCCCTCGTTTGATAGCTCATATTCCAGGAACAATACACTAAGAAAGGCTATCTTGCTTTTCTTAAAATTAAATTTATAACCGAGGTCTGCAAATCCCAAAAGATCCGATCGACCCTCGCAAGATGAATGTCGAGGGTGTCGTCAGTGAGATAGATATCATCCACATAGGACAATGCTCGTGCAAAATCGATGTTACACGGGCCGAAAACAGACCTGGGCTATTTTTATAGCCTTGAGGTAAACAACAAAAGCGTTTCTGAGAGCCAAATGAGAATGGACTTAGATCCCTACTTTCATGTGCTAAATTTTGGCAGAAAAATCCATTAGATATATCCAATGTAGTTTTATATTTCTTACGCACTATATTATTTATCAACGCTGTGCTGTGTGAATTTTGTATAGCATATGTGCATGCATGACTATTTAAGTGTCTATAATCAACCACTATTCTATATGAATGATCTGGCTTTTCAACCGGAAATAGTGGATTATTCATTGACGATGTATAGGGCTCAATCACTCCCTGGTACTCATTTTGTGACAGTATTTCCGTCACCGGAGCTTTCGCGTCATGTTTAACAGGGTATTGTGGCTGTGGTTGGGGTGTAGACCGAACGGGAATAACATGACAAGGAGAGTCCTTGTCCCAACCGACATGATTACGGTATAGTGCAGGTGCCTGCGCTAAAGCCCATTCAGCAGCATAGTCTTTTTTGTCTGCTTCCGGAACAAGATCGGAGAAAGAAGGCAAAATGACATCTTCCCCATGCGGAGTTTGCGGACGTGTTCAGGGGGCCAGTCTCCCTCAGCCAATAGGATATCACTAGTAAGTTCATCCCAAAATATTACACTAATAATTCGTTCCACGTCCCCCTCTATCTGAATCGTTAAATCATAAACCCTATCGGGTGGGAGAACGCGGCCATCCGCCATCTCAACTGCGATGTAATCGCCAGTTGCTGTCGCATCCAGATGATCTTTCAGATTCTGGCGACATATCGTGACCTCTGCCGTGCTGTCCAGCAGAGTTACTGCCCACTTCTTGTTCCTCAACAGTGTTCTCAATACTACAGGCGTTTTTTACTGTCAGTGCTGCCACCTTCTTCTTCTAAAACTGTGGCTTTTGCTGAGGAGTCTTTTCTTCTTTTTTAATGGTAGACTGTGGTGAGTCTTTCTTTTCTTCCACGTATTCCGGACGTCGATCTTGACGGCCCCCTCTCTCGCTATGTTTATCCGGTGCGTCCTGAAAGGAACGAGAGGGACGTGAATCAGTATATCTGTCTGGAGTTCTAATGTGCTCCCTATTTCTGAGATTATACCTCCTTTCGGAGTACTCCGGATGTGGAGAATCAGCTCTCTTATTTCTCCTTTCTTTGAAATCTTTTTGTTTATCCCAGCGCTTTTTAGAGCTCTCTTGTGCCTGCTTTGTACCTTCCTTATGGGTGGTACATGGTAATTCCAATTTTTTAGGTTTGACTCCCAAACTATCCCGTCCTATACTTGTATAGGTATCAGAAATTATTTTCGGTAGCTGTCTCTCTTGTTCCACATTTGGAGTTTCCCGGAGACGCTGGAGTATCGCCAGTGCCACTGCCTCCCCTTTAATATTACTCAGTATTATTGAGGAGACGGCGTCAAAGTTATGCATTAATTTCATCCCCAGATCCAGGGCCGGTGCAGCCCCATGTTCATTTTGTATTTGTTTTAACACCTCCGGTAAATTGGCAACTGTCGGGGTACCATGTGTGGTAGTATACACAGCAGCGAAGACTATACCCCATGTGGCGCAGTCATCCACCGAGGGAACCATCCTAAACGGCAAGCACATAGTGAGCAGCCTATGTTTTTCCTGTGGTCCCGTATGGGGAAACACAGCTTCCAGCTGATTAGTTTTCTGGGCAATCCAGAACGGTAGTTTGTCCTGTTCCGTGGGCACTTTACCCATAATAGTATGCACTGTCTGTGGATTAATCCCAGTAGCCAATTGATATCCACCAGCTACTGGCGGTGCTGGACGCGCTGGTGTAGTGTTCAACGTTCGCATTACGAACTGAACTAATTGTCTATATAATGCCACTAATTCATTATATAATACCCGTAAATCTGCGATCGGCATATTCTGTATGCTTGGGTGAGGTGTATATGTGGCAAAAATAGGCCATGTATGTCCCTCATTACTTAAAGGACCCAGCCGCACCCGTCTTAGTACATGTGGTAGGGCGCCTTCAAACCAGTTCTGATGCTCTTCATATGTGAGCGATATTTCATGATACTGGTATGCTTCGTATCTTACAGGTACATTCGCAATGTCATATGTGTGAAATGTGTGCGTTCGTTGGTCAGCCTCAGGAAAGGTAACCCAACAGTAAAACATTTCTGTTTGGTATGCTTCAGTCGCTTCTATAATCTAGTAACATCCCCGCCCTCTTCTGTAAGGCCATGCGCTATTAAATGTTGTGTAAGTGCATGTCTAGCATTTGCAGGAATGTCTAGGGTATTAGCCATAGTTGTTTAGAGAAACAGAACACCAAATAGGGGAAGTTTTTCCTTTTTATGAGTTCGAGCTCGAACAACCTACAGCTTAATTAGGTGTTACCTGTTCAGCTGAGGAGGATTCTCCCAAAGACCACGGACATCTCCGTAAAATGGTACTTAGGGTACCTGTTGTCTATGAGACAGTGATAGTCAGGGTAACCGTAAATCAGTGCCTAAACACCATCGTTGGTGGCGCCATGTCGTAGTTTGGACTCTTGCTCTGAGCAAGACTGCTGGTCTCAGGATGACAGTACTTTCGTTTGTTGGTGACTAAGGGGGTCATTACGACCCTGGCGGACGGTGTAAAATGTGCAGTAATACCGCAAACAGGCCGACGGACAAAAAAAGGGAATTATGACCCTGGCGGAAAACGCCAACAAAGACAGCCACTTTAACACACCGCCCGCCACGGCGGTACAGACAAGCAGCGCGGCGGTCACCGCCAACAGACAGGCGGGAGACAATGTACCGCCCACACTATTACAACCCGCCAATCCGCCACCTTTTCCGGGGCGGATTCACCGTGGATAAAAACACGGCGGAAACAGCTTGTGCTATGGGAAAACGCTCACCTTAACATATCCCACGAGGAACGATGACTCCATGGACCCCGAACTCCAAATACTACCAGCCCTTGTCTTTCTGCTCCTTTATGACCAACAGCGAAGTAGGCGCAGAAGATACCGGTGAGTACTGCACCTACGACACGGGGGAGGGGGAGGCAAAAGTTAGGGGGACACCCACCAAACATCCCCACCCCCACCCTCGCATGTTACAACATGCACACCAATACAGTCAAAAATATCACATTAACAACCCACAATCCCCCCGGAAGAATCCAAAGACAAAGCAAATTTTGGTCAAACATTGTAATGTGCCAATATACATGTCATACAAAAATATACAGATATATATGTCTAAATCACTCATAATTATATATACAATACAAGAAGTAGTGCAGATATGTACACAACAATGTCTGTGCACCAACAGTCCAAAAATGCATGGGCGAGGCCCACAATAGATACCTGACCAAAATCGGAGAGAACACTGCTGGGGCATCAGATAGAAATAAAACAGGCACCTTAGGGGGAAGGGAAGGGGGGGCACCTCAGCCAGATGAATGCGAAGCCAGATCCACGACGGGGCTCCATGCCCATTGATGAATCCTGGGGAGTGCAAAGCCACAGTCTCTCAAGTCTCTACAGTGGGTGGCTTGCCCACTGTGCCATCCTGGGGAGTGCAAAGCCACAGTCTCTCAAGTCTCTACAGTGGGTGGGTTGCCCACTGTTCCCACTGTGCCATCCTGGGGAGTGCAAAGCCACAGTCACTCAAGTCTCTTCAGTGGGTGGGTTGCCCACTGTGCCATCATGGGGAGTGCAAAGCCACAGTCTCTCAAGTCTCTACAGTGGGTGGCTTGCCCACTGTGCCATCCTGGGGAGTGCAAAGCCACAGTCTCTCAAGTCTCTACAGTGGGTGGGTTGCCCACTGTGCCCACTGTGCCATCCTGTGGAGTGCAAAGCCACAGTCTCTCAAGTCTCTACAGTGGGTGGGTTGCCCACTCTGCCATCCTGGGGAGTGCAAAGCCACAGTCTCTCAAGTAGATGCAGGTCTCCACTTGTTCTGGAGGGGGACTGGTGCCCAGACTGGATGCGTCTCCCCGTGAAAGTTCCTGTCCTGTCACTGTCCCAGCTGCACATGGGATAAGGATGCCTGATGTGGCGGTCCATTCATTCCTACACGGTCCATGCCCTGTTCAGCGGTGCTTTACCATGGCGGTCTTTGCCCTGTTCAGCGGTGCTTTGCCATTGAGGTTCATGACTGTTCAGCGGTGCCTTGCCATGGTGGTCTTTGCCCTGCTCAGCGGTGCTTTGCCATTGAGGTTCATGACTGTTCAGCGGTGCCTTGCCATGGCGGTCTTTGCCCTGTTCAGCGGTGCTTTACCATGGCGGTCTTTGCCCTGTTCAGCAGTGCTTTGCCATTGAGGTTCATGACTGTTCAGCGGTGCTTTGCCATTGAGGTTCATGACTGTTCAGCAGTGCCTTGCCATGGCGGTCTTTGCCCTGTTCAGCGGTGCTTTACCATGGCGGTCTTTGCCCTGTTCAGCGGTGCTTTGCCATTGAGGTTCATGACTGTTCAGCGGTGCTTTGCCATTGAGGTTCATGTCTGTTCAGCGGTGCCTTGCCATGGCGGTCTTTGCCCTGTTCAGCGGTGCTTTCCCATTGAGGTTCATGACTGTTCAGCGGTGTTTTGCCATGGCGGTCCTGATACTGACATTGGTATGTGGCATGACGATCTCTACACTGGGCATTGGTGTGTGGCATGACGATCTTCACACTGGACATTGGTGTGTGGCATGACGTTCCATCATTGGTCAGCGGGGCTGTGGCATCCTGTCCCCTCCTGTGCTGTGACTCTGGCGGTGGTCTCTGGACCAGTGACGATACTTGGGCCCTCCTGGGCTGTGACTCTGGCGGTGGTCTCTGGACCAGTGACGATACTTGTGCCCTCCTGGGCTGTGACTCTGGCGGTGGCCTCTGGACCAGTGACGATACTTGTGCCCTCCTGGGCTGTGACTCTGGCGGTGGCCTCTGGACCAGTGACGATACTTGTGCCCTCCTGGGCTGTGACTCTGGCGGTGGTCTCTGGACCAGTGAGGATACTTGTGCCCTCCTGGGCTGTGACTCTGGCGGTGGTCTCTGGACCAGTGACGACGGTGCTGGCGGTTGTGTCTGGACCGCCGGAAAAGATGGAGCACTTCTCCGCCGTGACACTCACAACAGGCTGGGCATACTTCCCCTGGACCTTCCCCACCTTTTTTGGAGTTACAGCTGACTCACCAATCGCCTTCGATCCCATTTCACTTGTTGTCCCACCAGGAGTCTTGACACGGTCCCGTCGTCCACTCTCCAATTTTGGAGCCTTTACAGGGGGTGGGCTGCCAGTGCCTTGGCTCCGGGTCCTACTGCCTGCCCTGGTGGACGGTGCACTCCAAAAACCTGGAACACGCACCACTGGTACTGGAGGCTTTTTGGCTGAGGCGCCACGACGGGACTGATGAATTGGAGGGGGGGGTGGGGGCAAAAAGGTCAATTTGACAGAGGGACAGTTTCTGACGAACACTGGGATGGGTAGCTGGAGGGGGTCTGGGAGTGGAGGAAGAGGAGGTGGTTGTAGGAGGTGTAACTTTAGCTGTTTTGGGTGCAGGTGCAGGTACTGGAGGCTGTTGTGAGGTGGATGGATGTTGGATGAGTGATTGCCGGCGTTTGGGTACTTTGGGAGGGGGCGTTACAGACACACTGGGAGAGGACACAGGGGACGTGTAAATGGCAGTGGAGGTGGTGAGTGCAGGTGAGTGGCTTGTGGTGCTGGGTGTCCTGGTGCGAGTCCTAGTGCCTGTAGATGTGGTGCATGCAGGTGTGTGTGTAGACGAGACTGGGAGGGAGGAGGGAGAAGAAGAGGAGGGGGACACAGTGGAGACAGTGGATGTTGCTGTATCCGTATGTGTGTGATGCTTGTGTGAGTGCCTGTGGTGTGTGTGGTGCCTATGTTTGCTTGAGCTACTTGTGTGTGTTGACTTGTGTGCATGCTGGTCTGTAGGTGTGCTTGGGATGGGCTGGGGTACAGGGGATTGGGTCTGGGTGGAGGAAGTTGGAGGGGGAGGCTAGACACAGGGACAATGGCTGTCATCAGTGCTGAGGCCAGAGATTGCAGGGTTCGCTGAAGGACAGCCTGACCAGAATGAATGCCCTCCAGGAATGCATTACCGTGTTGCAACTCTCGTTCTACACCCTGGATGGCATTCACAATGGTAGACTGCCCAACAGTGAGTGACCTGAGGAGGTCAATGGCCTCCTCACTGAGGGCAGCAGGTGTGACTGGGGCAGGGCCTGAGGTGCCTGGGGCGAAGGTGAAGCCCACCCTCATGGGTGAGCGGGCACAGGGCGAACGCTGAGGGGCTGCTGCGAGGGCGGTGCTGGTAGGGGAGGTGGCGGCTGTACCTGTAGAAGTGGGGGGCACAGATGGTGCCGCCACCACAAGGGAGCTCCCATTGTTGGACGAGTCCGTGTCGCTGGTTGCTGATCCGGTGGCCGACGTGAAGCTCCCCTCGCCCTCCGTCCCACTGGTGCATTCAGAGTCTGTGGTGTGGCCCTCCATGGCCATGTGGGATGCAGCTCCCTCGTGCTCCGGTGCCACTGTACCTCCGCCTGATGATGCTGATGTACAAAAGGACAGGGTGAGCAGAAAAAGGGGGGGAGACAGAAGTAAGAGAGTTTTAGTGCATAGCATACCGCTACCGTTGGCGGACAAGACAGACGCAGCAGCCCCATGCATTACGCCGTGCTCCTGGCCTCTGCACATGCAATTTCTGGGATATGGCCTACATGGCAATGGTGGACATCTGCGCACATGGATGCCACAGGGGCAACTATACCTCAACTTGGCACTCTTCTGATGTGGAGTAGAGTGCCACATGGCCTACATTACGGAGGGGCCTTGCCTACCGATTTCGCCCTGGCCTAGGGACACCCACAGCCCACCTCCCCCACCCAGACACCTCCACTGCACGCAAAGTCCGCAGAATGAGGTTGTACTCACCCCCTTGTGTCTGCTGTGATGTCCTCAAGCGCCCAACCAACTCCGGGTAGGCCACCGCCAGGATCCGGAACATCAGGGGGGTCATGTTGCGACGGGCACCCCTCCCACGTTGGGAGGCCATCCCCAGCTGAGCCTCCGCCGTCTTCTTGCTGCAGCGGCGAATGTCCTCCCATCTTTTCCGGCAGTGAGTGCCCCTTCTCTGGTGGGCCCCCAGGGTCCGGACCTCCATGGCGATGGCACGCCAAATGTCCCTCTTCTGGTGGGCGCTGACCTACATGACATGCACAAGGGAAGAGGAACAGTCATTACCAACTGCACCATCAATGTGAGTGGCCCCCTCCCTACTCTGACCATGTGGCCCATTTATTCCCATTCTTTACTGTAGTATGAACTCTGCCCCCTTCACTCTTCCCCCCCAGCCCTGTCCACCCAGGCCTAGCCCATACAACGTGCTCCCTGTGTACTAACCTGTTGGTCTGGAGGACCGTAGAGTAGTATGTACTGGGGGAGGACCCCATCCACAAGTTTCTCCAACTCCTGTGCAGTGAAGGCAGGGGCCCTTTCCCCAGACGCAGCAGCCATCGTCGCTTCCAGACCGAGGGCACACTAGCACTAGCAGTGTAGGTCCTCTCCTGTCGAAAGTCAGGTATCTAGTGATTTAACAGATAGAAAATGGCGGTGACGTCCGCGGCAGTGACGTCCGCGGCGGTGACGTCCGCGGCGGTGACGTCCGCGGCGGTGCGCATCATCACCGCCAGCGAACCTGTTCATTGGCTCCTGGGACCCATAGGGTCCAATGTTAACCAATGCAGCATTGCGCCGCGGTCTACAACCGCCTACCACGACGGTGTGCAACGCCAGCGCTGTTACCCCACAATCCCATTGTCCCAGTTTAGAGGTCAGGCAGCCGCCATTTCAGGGGCCCACATGGATTCATTTTCAACTGCGTCACACATACCGAGGCCTACACTCAACACACATACAGGAAGGGTTCATCGTCTGGTGTAGTCTTGTGTGTGACTGTGGGTACATACCTGGAGGAATATTGACTGGTTATTCGCTGTTGTCCTTCGTAGGCACCGTCAGCTGGGACATGTGAGAAGATGGCGGAATCCTCCGGTGTACCGACCGCTGGTGGACCTGTTGACAATGGAAGAGAGACATTTAATCGTCACCTACAGGTTTGACCGTGCCACAATCCAGGAACTGTGTACCCAGTAGGAGCCATACCTGATGTCACCAATCCGCCATCCAACTGGAATCCCCCCTGACGTGCAGGTGCTGTCAGTGCTCCATTTCCTTGCAAGTGGGTCTTTTCAGACAACAGTGGCCATGGCATCAGGGATGTCCCAGCCTATGTTTTCAAACGTGTTGTCCAGAGTGTTGTTTGCCCTGCTGAAACACGTAAGGAGATACATCATTTTTCCTGAGGTGGAGGATTTGCCTACAGTGAAAGGTGACTTCTATGCCCTTGGACATATCCCGAACGTCATGGGTGCCATTGATGGGACCCATGTAGCTCTGGTCCCCCCCGCAGGAGTGAACAGGTGTACAGGAACCGGAAGAGTTATCATTCGATGAATGTCCAGATGGTCTGTTTGGCAGACCAGTACATCTCGCAGGTAAATGCTATGTTCCCTGGCTCTGTGCATGACGCCTATATCCTGCGCAATAGCAGCATCCCTGATATGATGGGTCAACTCCAGAAGCACCGTGTATGGCTATTGGGGACTCTGGTTACCCCAACCTTTTGTGCCTATTGACCCCAGTGAGGAATCCCAGGACCAGGGCAGAGGAACGCTACAATGATGCCCATGGGCGGACTAGGAGGGTTATCGAACGCACCTTCGGCCTTCTTAAGGCCAGGTTCAGGTGCCTCCATATGACAGGTGGGTCGCTATTCTACTCACCGAAGAAGGTGTGCGACATCATCATCGCCTGCTCCATGCTCCATAATTTAGCATTGCGACGCCAGGTCCCTTTTCTGCAGGAGGATGATCCAGATGACGGTGTTGTTGCAGCTGTGGAGTCTGTGGAGCCTGTGGACAGTGATGAGGATGAAGCTGAGGAAGAAGAAAACGACAACAGGGAGTCAGTCATACAGCAATATTTCCAGTGAAACTCAGGTTAGTACATTTTCCGGTGTAACATTACATTAACTTTCACACGTCTACCTCTATCCTGTATCAACATTTCACTCACTATTTGTTAACTGAGTTGTCCACTTCCATTTCAGTTTCACAAATGTGGTAACCTACGTGTCAACTGCTTGCATCCTTGAAGGGCTTGTGATGTGTGACATTGGTATGTTAGCCTTCCAATGGGTAACCCATTATGACACTGTCATTGATAATAGAAAAATACAAATCATAGACTGACTCAGTTTTGTTTAGTGTTTCAAGGGTGTTTATTTAAGTGCTAAAAATGAAGGGTGGTTGTAAAATGGTGACGGGTGATGGTGGAGGAATGTCCATGGCAGAGTCCAGTCTATTAGTCTCACAAGTACATTGCACATCTGCCCATTGGAAGTGGAGCTGGGGCAGTTCTGAATTGGACAGGGTAACAAAGTGGGACAGTGGGGGGACAATCAGGGTGGTCTTATTTCCTGGCGGGGTCTTGCCATCTTGCTCTGTCCTGTTCCTGGATCTCAGGGACCGCTTGCGTGGTGGTTGTCCGTCTGCAGGTTATGGGGTGCTGGTGTGGTGGTCCTGTGGCGGGGCGTCCTGTCCACTAGCGCCAGCGGAGGTGGTAGGCAGTTCATCGTCGTGGCTAGTGTCAGGGGCCCCTTGGAGTGCCACAGTGTCCCTCAAGGTCTTTTGAATGTCCGTCAGCACCCCTACGATGGTGCCCAGGGCGGAGCCGATGGTCCTGAGCTCCTCCCTGAACCCCAAATACTGCTCCTCCTGCAGACGCAGGGTCTCCTGCAACTTGTCCAGGACCGTGGCCATCGTCTCCTGGGAGTGGTGGTATGCTCCCATGATGGAGGATACGGCCTTGTGGAGAGTTGGTTCCCTTGGCCTGTCCTCCCTCTGTCGCACAGCAGCCCTCCCAGTTCCCCTATGTTCCTGTGCCTCCGTCCCCTGGACCGTGTGCCCACTACCACTGCCCCCAGGTCCCTGTTGTTGTTGGGGTGGTGGGTTAGCCTGGGTGCCCTGTAGTGGTGGACACACCGCTGATTGACCTGTCCTGGGTAGGGAGGTTTGGGCCCTCTGGGTGGGTGCTGTGCTGGTGTTACCAGAGGGTGGAAGGTCAGTGTTGGGCTGTGCCTGTGCGAGGGTAACCGACTGTCCTGAGGCCCACGATGGTCCGAGCTGGTCATCAAGATCCAGTAGGGCAGAGCTGCTGTTGTCACTGTGGGCCTCTTCTGGGGGTGGAGTGGTGTTGTCTGGACCCTCTGGTGTGGTGACGTTCCTTCGGGTTCCTGCAGGAGTATAAGTACATGATTATTGCATGTGTGTGTGTAATGGTGTGCAATGGTTGGGTGTGCGTGAACCCCAGTGCAGGCATTCCTGTGTGTGGGGTTGTGTGCTGATGGTTGGGGGGTGTTCTGGGTATGTGCAGTGGGCATGCTTTAGTGATGAGTGTCCATGGTTAGTTGTGTCATGCAGGTCTTGGGGTTGGGATGTGTAGTTGGTGTTCTTAGTACATTAGTGAGGAGTTTGGGTGATAGGGGAGGGTGTGAGGGTGGGGGTGTGTGATAGCATGCAGGTAGGGTGGGGGATGTGATAGTTAAGATTTGACTTACCAGTGTCCGTTCCTCCGACGACTCCTCCGAGGCCCTCAGGATGCAAGATGGTCAAGACTTGCTCCTCCCATGTTGTTAGTTGAGGGGGAGGAGGTGGGGGTCCGCCGCCAGTCCGCTGTACCGCGATGTGGTGCCTGGATACCGTTGAACGCACCTTCCCCCGTAGGTCGTTCCACCTCTTCCTGATGTTCTCCCTATTTCTTGGGTGCTGTCCCACTGCATTGACCCTGTCCACTATTCTTTGCCATAGCTCCATCTTCCTTGCAATTGATGTGTGCTGTACCTGTGAGCTAAATAGCTGTGGCTCTACCCGTAGGATTTCCTCCACCATGACCCTGAGCTCCTCCTCGGAGAAGCGGGGGTGTCTTTGGCGTGACATGGGGTGTTTTGTGTGATGTGTGGGGTGGTGTATGTGTTGATGAGTGTGGTGAGTGTAGTGGTATGTGGTGTTTTGTGCTTGGATGTTGTGAGTGATGGTGTTGTTTGCCTCTGTGTGATGGGGTTGTCTATTCTGTGCTCTCTCTCTCGCCTTCTCTCAGAATTTCTGGTTGTAGGGGTTTGTGGGTGATGTGGGTGTGTGTTTTATATTGTGTTGGGTGTGTGGGAGTGGTGTGTGTATGTGTCTCAGGTGTGTGTATTTCGAAATGTCCAATGTGGCGGTGTTTTGGAGATGTGTGTGTATTTTGAGCTTGGGACGGCAATTAATATCAACAATCCCTCTTAAGTATAGAGAGGGAAAATCCTTAAGTGTGAACACCTACTGTTTGTTTGTCTTTTGTGCTTGATCTTGACGCCTTGGCGCAGTGACACTGATAATAAACTCATAACAAGTGGCCTAACTATAAACAAGGCAGCCATCTTAGAGGAAATAAATAATTAAATGGGCTAAGACAGAGCAAGCTAAGTAGGTTAAAAGTCACTAGGTGACGGGGGCACGAGTTTACAAGCCTACGACTAAGTTAACTCCTGCTATCCCATTAAAACGAACTAGGATTCACTACACACAGTCATCATGAAGTGTGAAGCAAAATGATCGAAGTGCTACTTTTATGCTAAAGGTTTGACAGAGTATCAGTAATTGTGTTGTGATTGCATTATAATAATGAACAATTACTCCATAAACAATCATTAACTTTAAAGGTCTTCCAATAATGTAGCCTCATAATTATTTACATTTCAGGAACATTTCCATGATACTAATTCTGATGTCAGATATACTTAAGTCAGAATGAAACAATATTTTATAATAGCAAAGTACATATCTATTATATTTGTGTGAGTTTAATATTATATTTTTCATTAAATGTCACAAAGATTTTGTCCCTAGTAATTAAAAAAACATTAAATATGTTTTTATATTTAGGTTTATGAAAAAATGATTCATTATTACAGCTCAATATTCAGAACTAAGGGGGTCATTACAACATTGGTGGTAAAAGCCGCTTACCGCCGTGCAGAAGACCGCCGATATACCGCCACGGCCGCGGAAATCCGCCACAGTTATTATGACCCACATCTCGGAATCTGCCGAAATTCAGACACCCACACAAGTCCGCCACACCAAAGGTCAGTGATAAACTGGCGCAAAACAAAACCTCCACCGTCACGCCAACAGAAACACGCCCATGCTATCACAACCCACGAATCCACGCGGCGGTCTTTCAACCGCGGTATTCCATTGGCGGTACACACCGCTGCGCTCAAAATACACACACATCTCCAAAACACCGCCACATTGGACAATTCGAAATACACACACCTGATACACATACAAACACCACTCCCACACAATCAATACAATATAAAACACACACCCACATCACCCACAAACCCCTACGACCAAAAATGTTGACGAAGGCAAGAGAGACAGCACAGCATAGACAACCCCACCACACAGAGGCACACAACACCATCACCCACACTACATCCACACACAAAAAACCACACACCACTACATATCACCACACTTATCACCACACACACCACCACACACATCACCTACACCACCCCATGGCACGGCAAAGACACCCCAGGTTCTCAGAGGAGGAGCTCAGGGTCATGGTGGAGGAAATCGTACGGGTAGAGCCACAGCTATTTGGAACACAAGTGCAGCACACCTCCATAGCTAGGAAGATAGAGCTATGGCGAAGAATAGTCGACAGGGTAAATGCAGTGGGACAGCACCCAAGAAATCGGGACGACATCAGGAAGAGGTGGAACGACCTACGGGGGAAGGTGCATTCCGTGGTCTCCAGGCACAACATCGCAGTACAGCGGACTGGCGGCGGACCCCCACCTCCTCCCCCACAACTAACAACATGGGAGGAGCAGGTCTTGACCATTATGCATCCTGAGGGCCTCGGAGGAGTCAGTGGAGGAATGGACTCTGGTAAGTCACATCTTAATTATCATATCCCCCACCCTACCTGCATGCTATCACAGACCCCCACCCTCACCCCCTCCCCTATCACTCCAACTCCTTACATATGAACTACTAACACAAACCACCCATCCCAACACCAAGCCCTGCATGACACAACAAAGCATGGACACCCATCACTAAAGCATGCCCACTGCACATACCCATAAAGCCCCCCCCAACCGTCATCACACAAGTCCCCACATAGGAATGCTACCACTGGGGTACACGGTCACCCACCCATTGCACACCATGACACACACAGATGCAATAATCATGCTTTTACACCCCTGCATGACCACTACCCAATGTCACCAGATAGGAGGGTCCAGGTAGCTCTTCCCCCACCAACAGAAGAGGCCCACAGTGATGACAGCAGCTCTGGCCAACTGGATCTAGATGACCAGCCTGGACCATCATGGGCCTCGGGACAGTCGGTTCCCCACACCAAGTCACAGGCCACCACAGACCTTCCACCCTCCGGTAACACCAGCACAGCACCCACCCAGCGGGCCCATACCTCCGTACCCAGGACAGGTCAATCAGCTGTGTGTCCACCACTACAGGGAACCCAGGATAACCATCCACCGCAACAACAACAGGGACCTGGGGGCAGTGGTAGTGGGCACACGGTCCAGGGGACGGAGGCCCAGGAACACAGGGGAACTGGGAGGGCTGCTGTGCGACAGGGGGCGGACAGGCCAAGGGAACCCACTCTCTACGAGGCCCTCTCCTCCATCATGGGAGCCTACCACCACTCCCAGGAGACGATGGCGACGGTCCTGGCCAAGTTTCAGGAGACCCAGTGCCTGCAGGAGGAACAGTATTTGGGGTTCAGGGAGGAACTCAGAACCATCAGCTCCGCCCTGGGCACCATCGTAGGGGTGCTGAAGGAGATACTGAACACCAGGAGGGACACAGTGGCACTCCAAGGGGCCCCTGACACTAGCCAGGATGATGAACTGCCCACCACCTCCGTGGGCGCTAGTGGACAGGACGCCCCGCCACAGGACCACCACACCAGCACCCCACCCCCTGCAGATGGAGAACCACCCCGCAACGGTCCCTGAGATCCAGGAACAGGACAGAGCACGATGGCAAGACCCCCACCAAGAAATGAGACCATCCTGATTGTCATCCCAATGTCCCACTTTGTAACCCTGTCCATATTGGAACTGCCCCAGCTCCACTTCCTATGCCCATATGGGCAGTGCACCTGTGAGACTAATAGACTGGACTCTGCCATGGACATTCCTCCACCATCACCCCTCACCATTTTACCAACCCCCTCCAATATTTAGCACTGCAATAAACACCCTTGAAGCACAAAACAATCTGGAGTCAGTCTGTGTTTTTGAAAATGTGTATTAGCAATGACAGTGACAAAATCTGTTCTCAAATGTAATGGCAACATACCTATGTCAATGTACAACTCAGTTACCATATACAGGTTGAAATTGACAGACAGAATAGAGGTAGAAGTGGGAAAGTACTTATAGTAGGCAGGAAGGTGTTCTCACCTGTGTGTCATTGGAAATATTGCTGGATAACTGAGTCCCTGTTGTCAATGTCTTCTTCCTCTGCTTCCTCCTCATCACTGTCCACAGGCTCCACAGCTGCCACAACACCGTCATCTGGACCATCCTCCTGCAGAAAAGGCACCTGGCGTCGCAAAGCCAGATTGTGAAGCATACAGCAGGCGATGATGATCTGGCACACCTTCATTGGTGAGTAGAATAGGGAACCACCTGTCATATGGAGGCACCTGAACCTGGCCTTCAGGAGGCCGAAGGTGCGTTCGATCACCCTCCTAGTCCACCCATGGGCCTCATTGTAGCGTTCCTCTGCCCTGGTCCTGGGATTCCTCACTGGGGTCAGTAGCCACGACAGGTTGGGGTAACCAGAGTCCCCTAATAGCCACACCCGGGGCCTCTGGAGTTGACCCATCACATAAGGGATGCTGCTATTCCGCAGGATGTAGGCGTCATGCACAGAGCCAGGGAACATAGCATTTACCTGGGAGATGTACTGGTCTGCCAAACATACCATCTGTACATTCATGGAATGATAACTCTTCCGGTTCCTGTACACCTGTTCGCTCCTGTGGGGGGGGACCAGAGCTACATGGGTCCCATCAATGGCACCTATGATGTTAGGGATATGTCCAAGGGCATAGAAGTCACCTTTCACTGTAGCCAAATCCTCCACCTCAGGGAAAACGATGTAGCTCTGCATGTGTTTCAGCAGGGCAGACAACACTCTGGACAACACGTTGGAAAACATAGGTTGGGACATCCCTGATGCCATGGCCACTGTTGTTTGAAAAGACCCACTTGCAAGGAAATGGAGCACTGATAGCACCTGCACTTGGGGGGGATCCCTGTGGGATGGCGGATAGCTGAAATTAGGTCACGCTCCCACTGGGTACACAGTTCCTGGATAGTGGCACGGTCAAACCTGTAGGTGATGATTAAATGTCGCTCCTCGATTGTCAACAGGTCCATCAGCGGTCGGTACACCGGAGGATTCCGCCATCTTCTCACATGTCCCAGCTGACGGTGCCTATGAAGGACAACAGCGACCACAGAGTCAAACAACTCAGAGGTATGTACCCACAGTCTACACAGAACACGAAAATTAATCCAAAAAGTTGTCTGTATGTGTGTTGAGTCCAGGCCTAGGTATGTGTGACGCAGTTGAAAATTATGCCATGTGGGCCCCTGAAATGGCGCATGCCTGACCTCTAAACTGAGACAATGGGATGTGAGGTAACTGTGCTGGCATTGTACACCGTCGTGGTAGGCGGCCGAAGACCGCAGCGCAATGCTGCATTGGTTAACATTGGACCCTATGGGTCCCAGGAGCCAATGACGAAGTGCGCCGGCGGTGAGGATACGCACCGCCGCGGACGTCACCGCCACGGACGTCACCGCCATTTTCTATCTGTTCAATCACTCGATACCTGATCTTCGACAGGAGAGGACCTACACTGCAAGTGCTGCTGTGACCTCGGTCTGGAAGAGACAATGGCTTGTGTGTCTGGGGAAAGGGCCCCTGCCTTCACTGCACAGGAGTTGGAGAAGCTCGTGGACGGGGTCCTCCCCCAGTACACGCTACTCTACGGTCCTCCAGACCAACAGGTGAGTACACAGGGAGCTAGTTTTATGGGCCATGCCTGTGTGGAGAGGGCTGGTTGTAAGAAGGAAAGGGCCACAGTTCTGCGTGCATGAAGGACTGTGAATCCATGTGCCACATGGCAAGGGTAGGGATGTGGGCCACTCACTTTGACTGTGCAGTTGGTAATGACCTCTCTTCTTCCCCTGTACATGTCATGTAGGTCAGCGCCCACCAGAAGAAGGATATTTGGCGTGCCATCGTCAAGGACGTCCGGACCCTGGGGGTCCACCAGAGACGGAGCACCCACTGCCGTAAAAGATGGGAGGACATTTGCCGCTAGAGCAAGAAGACGGCGGAGGATCAGCTGGGGATAGCTTCCCAACGTGGGAGGGGTGCCTGTCGCACCATGACCCCCCTGATGGTCAGGATCCTGACGCTGGCCTACCCTGAGTTGGATGGGCGCTTGAGGGCATCACAGCAGACACAAGGGGGTGAGTACAACATCATTGTGCGGACTTTGCGTGCAGTGAAGGTGTTTGGGTGGGGGAGGAGGGCTGTGGGTTTCCCTAGGCCAGGCCAAGTTCCGTAGGCTAGGCCCCTCCGTAATGCAGGCCATGTGGCACTCCACCCCACCTCTGTAGAGTGCCAAGTACAGGTATGCTGATGTCCACCATAGCCATGTAGGCCATATCCCAGGAACTGCATCTGTAGACGCCAACAGCACGGCGTAGTGCAGGGGGCTGCTGTGTCTGTATTGTCCGCCAACGGTAGCGGTAAGCCATGCACTCAACCTGTCTTTCTTCTCTCGTCCCCCCCACCTTTTTGTGCTCTCCCTGTTCTTGTGTGCATCAGCATCATCAGGTGGAGGTACAGTGGCACCGGAGCACGAGGGAGCTGCATCCCACATGGCCATGGAGGGCCACACCACGGACTCTGAATACACCAGTGGGACGGAGGGCGAGGGGAGCTCCACGGCGGTCACAGGATCAGCAACCAGCGACATGGACTCGTCCTCCGATGGGAGCTCCCTTGTGGTGGTGGCAAAATCTGTGCCCCCCACTTCTACAGGTACAGCCGCCACCCCCCCTACCAGCGCCGCCCTCCCAGCAGCCCCTTAGCCTTCGCCCCATGCCCGCTCACCCAGGAGGGTGGGCATCACCTTCGCCCCAGGCACCTCAGCCCCTGCCCTGTCACCTCTGCTGTCCTCAGTGAGGAGGCCATTGACCTCCTCAGGTCACTCACTGTTGGGCAGTCTACCATTTTGAATGCCATCCAGGGTGTAGAAAGGGAATTGTAACACACAAATGCATTCCTGGAGGGCATTAATTCTGGTCAGGCTGCCCTTCATCGAACCCTGCAATCTCTGGCCTCAGCACTGATGGCAGCCATTGTCCCTGTGTCTAGCCTCCCCCTTCCAACTTCCTCCACCCAGACCCAATCCCCTGTAACCCAGCCTATCCCAAGCACACCTTCAGACCAGCCTGCACACACGTCAACACACAAGGGAAGCTCAGGCAAACATAAGCACCACACATCCCACAGGCACTCACGCAAGCATCACACACATACAGACATACCAACATCCACTGCCTCCACTGTGTCCCCCTCCTCGTCGTCTCCCTCCTCCCTCCCAGTGTCGTCTACACTCTCACCTGCATGCACTACCACTACAGCCACTAGGTCCCGCACCAGCACACCCACCAGCACACCCGCTCACCTGCACTCACCACCCCCACTACCATTTACACGTCCCCTGTGTCCTCTCCCAGTGTGTCTGTGATGCCCCCTTCCAAAGCACACAAACGCAGGAACACACCCACCCAACAGCCATCCACATCACAACAGCCTCCAGTGCATGAACCTGCACCCAAAGCCACAAAAGTTACACCTCCTACAACCACCTCCTCTTCCTCCACTCCCAGACCCCCTCCAGCTACCCATCCCAGTGTTCCTAAGAAACTTTTCCTGAGCAAGCTTGACCTCTTTCCCACCACCGCCCCCTCCAATTCATAGGTCCCGTACTAGCACCTCAGCCAAAAAATCGCCGGTACCAGTGGTGCCTGTTAGAGGTGTGTGGAGTGCACCGGGCACCAGGCACCAGGGCAGCCAGTGTGACACGGAGCCACAGCACAGCCAGTCCCCCCCCTGTGAAGCACCAGAAGTTGGACAGTGCCCGGCGGGAGTGGGGGAAGGCTCCAGCCGGCAAAGCTGCTCACAAGGGTCCAGGGGGGAGTGTCCACTCAGCTGTGACTCCTCCCAAGGTGGGGAAGGGGCAGAAGAAATCGCCAAAGTCTGGCAAGAGCAGCACCCCGGAGAAGACCGCCATCATCCCCGCAAAAGGAGGCCACCGGCAGCCCCTTCGTCACTGCCCAGGAGGCCACCGGCAGCCCCTTCGTCACTGGCCAGGAGGCCACCGCCAGAGTCAGTGCCCAGGAGGGCAGCCCCATCGTCACTGGCCAGGAGGCCACCACCAGAGTCAGTGCCCAGGAGGGCAGCACCATCGTCACTGGCCAGGAGGCCACCGCCAGAGTCAGTGCCCAGGAGGGCCCCGGCAGCCACAGCCCCGCTGGGCAATGAAGGACCGCCATGGCAAGCACTGCTGAACAGGGCAAGCACCGCTGAACAGGGCAAAGACCGCCATGGCAAGCACCGCTGAACAGGGCAAAGACCGCTGAACAGGGCAAAGACCGCTGAACAGGGCAAAGACCGCCATGGCAAGCACCGCTGAACAGGGCAAAGACCGCTGAACAGGGCAAAGACCGCCATGGCAAGCATTTCTGAACATGGCAAAGACCGCTGAACAGGGCAAAGACCGCTGAACAGGGCAAAGACCTCTGAACAGGGCAAAGACCGCCATGGCGAGCACCGCTGAACAGGGCAAAGACCGCTGAACAGGGCAAAGACCGCCATGGCAGCACCGCTGAACAGGGCAAAGACCACTGAACAGGGCAAAGACCGCCATGGCAAGCACCGCTGAACAGGTCAGTCCTGCAAAGTCAAGCACCGCTAGCCCATGTGTGGCAGGGGCAGTGACGGAACTGGGACCGTCACGGGGAGAGTGATGCACTGTGGTCACCAGTCCCCCTCCAGAACCAGTGGAGACATGCATCCACTCCGTCTGTCCTTAACAGGATGAAGCAATCTGGGCACCAGTCCCCCTCCACTACCAGTGGAGAACAGCATCCACTCCGTCTGTCCTTAACAGGATGAAGCACTCTGGGCACCAGTCCCCCTCCAGAACCAGTGGGGACTGTTATCCACTTGAGAGACTGTGGCTTTGCACTCCCCAGGATTGAACAGTGGGCAAACCAACCACTGTAGAGACTTGAGAGACTGTGGCTTTGCACTCCCCAGGATTGAACAGTGGGCAAACCAACCACTGTAGAGACTTGAGAGACTGTGGCTTTGCACTCTCCAGGATATGGCAGTGGGCAACCCAACCACTGTAGAGACTTGAGAGACTGTGGCTTTGCACTCCCCAGGATTGAACAGTGGGCAAACCCATCACTGTAGAGACTTGACAGACTGTGGCTTTGCACTCCCCAGGATATGGCAGTGGGCAACCCAACCACTGTAGAGACTTGAGAGACTGTGGCTTTGCACTCCCCAGGATTGAACAATGGGCAAACCAACCACTGTAGAGACTTGAGAGACTGTGGCTTTGCACTCCCCAGGATATGGCAGTGGGCAACCCAACCACTGTAGAGACTTGAGAGACTGTGGCTTTGCACTCCCCAGGATTGAACAGTGGGCAAACCAACCACTGTAGAGACTTGAGAGACTGTGGCTTTGCACTCCCCAGGATATGGCAGTGGGCAGCCCACCCACTGTAGAGACTTGAGAGACTGTGGCTTTGCACTCCCCAGGATACATCAGTGGGCATGGAGCCCCCTCGTGGATCTGGCGTGGTGCACTCATCCGGCTGAGGTGCCCCGCCTTCCCTTCCCCCTGAGGTGCCTGTTGTATTTCTATCTGATGCCCCAGCAGTGTTCTCTCCGTTTTGATCAGGTATCTGATGTGGGCCTCGCCCATGCATTTTGAGCCCAGTGGTCCACGGACAGTGAATGGTGCATTACCTTCACTACTAATCGTGATGTATATTTTGTTGAATGTGTATATTTATCTGGATATATTTGGTTACTGTCTTTTGATTTATTACATTGGTTGCACTCATTTCGTTTTGTCTTTGCATTCTTCCGGGGGATTTGGGGGTTGTTACTGTAATGTTTGGACATGCATTGGTGTGTGTGTTGTAGTGGGTGAGGGTCGGGGTAGGGGTGGGGGTGTTGCGTGTGTGTGTCCCTGACTTTTGCCTCTCCCTCCCCTATGTCGTATGTGCAGTACTCACCGTTGTCTTCGGCGCCGGCGTTGATGATGGTCGTACAGGAGCAGGAAGACTATCGCAGGGAGTATTTGGAGTTCCGGTTCCATGGTGTCGTCGTTCCTCGTGGAGTGTGTAGAGGTGAGCGTTTTCCCTTCGAAATGGCTGTTTCTGCCGTGTTTTTATCCACGGTAAATCCGCCCCGGAAAAGGTGGCAGATTGGTAGGTTGTGATACTGTGGGTGGTACTTTGTCTTCCGCCTGTCTGTTAGCGGTGACCGCCGCGCTGTTTGTCTGTACCGCTGTGGCGGTCGGAGTGTTAAAGTGGCTTTCTTTGTTGGCGGTTTCCACCACGGTCATAATTCCCATTTTTTTTTCTGCCGGCCTGTTTGCAGTCTTACCGCCGCTTTAACACCGACCGCCAGGGTTGTAATGACCCCCTAAGTGACCTAAATGTATATGCTTTTAGGTGGAAGAATTGGAAGTTGGGATCCGGCGGGATCCCTCTACTTTCCAAAACTGACAATGCTTGTTCCAAAATGTCTGGTGAATCCTGTTGATGCTCAATTCTGTAACATTCATCTACAGACAAACTCTTATTGTATCTGCATGTATGTATGTGCTATTTTCCTGTTTGAGTACATTTATTTAAGACTTAGGGCCTGATTACAACTTTGGAGGAGGTGTTAATCCGCCCCAAATGTGACGGATATACCACTAGCCGTATTATGAGTTCCATAGGATATAATGGACTCGTAATACGGCTGGTGGTATATCCGTCACTTTACCGTCACTTTTGGGATGGATTAACACCTCCTCCAAAGTTGTAATCAGGCCCTTAATTTCTTAAGTTTGATATGGTACTTATTTTAATTGACAGTAAACTGTGATACCTTGCCTTTATATATTTTCCCATAGAACATTGCCTTGTATCACACATTTTAACAAGGCTATATAATAAATTACAACTATGTTATCCAGAGAGACAGCTGAGAAGACCTCCATACCAGCAAGGACCTGATTCACCAACCTCTGGAAGGTGGCAGGAGCATTTTGAGTTTAAAGGGCATTGCACAAAATTGGTATCAGCCCTCTGTAGTCGAGAAGGCTGACTTCTCCTTGGCACCATCTGTTATGGAGGTCTGCCAGTACCCTGATATAAAATCAAAGGTACTTAAGTACTGGGCAGCCCCTAACCAGTCAATCAGCTCATCAGCTCGGGGAATTGGATGAGCATCTGTCTTAGTCACAGACTTTAGCCCTCTGTAATCCACACAGAACCGCAGTTCAGGTGTGGTGCCCGGTGGGGAAGCGTTTGGCACCAGAACCACAGAACTAGACAAGGGGCTACTGGGGGGTTCTATCACACCCCACTCCAGCATTTTAGAGACTTGACTCTTAACTCCTTCGCTGCCAGGCCTTTTCCCCCTCCTGTGCCAGGCCTTTTTTTTGCCTATTTGGAACAGTTCTCGCTTAGGCCCTCATAACTTTTTGTCCACATAAGCTACCCACGCCAAATTTGCGTCCTTTTTTTCCAACACCCTCAGGATTCTAGAGGTACCCAGACTTTGTGGGCTCCCCTGAAGGAGGCCAAGAAATTAGCCAAAATACAGTGAAAAAATCGTTTTTTTCAAAAAAGTTTGAAAAAAGGGGCTGCAGAAGAAGGCTTGTGGTTTTTTCTCTAAAAATGGCATCAACAAAGGGTTTACAGGGCTAAAATCACCTGCTTCCTAGCTTTCAGAAACAGGCAGACCTGAATCAGACAACCCAATTTTTCAACAGAATTTTGGCATTTTACTGGGACATACCCCATTTTTACGATTTTTTGTGCTTTCAGCCTCCTTCCAGTTAGTGACAGAAATGGGTGTGAAACCAATGCTGGATCCCAGAAACCTAAACATTTCTGAAAAGTAGACAAATTCTGAATTCAGCAAGGGGTAATTTGTGTAGATCCTACAAGGGTTTTCTACAGAAAATAACAACTGAAATAAAAAAATATTGAAATTTAGATGAAAAAAAGAGATTTTTTTTCTCTACGTTTTACTCTGCAACTTTTTCCTGCCATGTCAGATTTTTTAAAGCAATATACCGTTACATCTGCTGGACTCTTCTGGTTGCGGGATATATAGGGCTTGTAGGTTCATCAAAAACCCTAGGTATACAGAGCCAATAAATGAGCTGCACCCTGCAATGGGTTTTCAATCTATACCGGGTATACAGCAATTCATTTGCTGAAATATAAAGAGTGAAAAATAGCTATCAAAAAAACCTTTCTATTTCCAAAATGGGAACAAGATAAGGTGTTGAGGAGCAGTGGTTATTTGCACATCTCTGAATTCCGGGGTGCACATACTAGCATGTGAATTACAGGGCATTTCTCAAATAGACGTCTTTTTTACACACTCTCTTATATTTGGAAGGATAAAATGTAGAGAAAGACAAGGGGCAATAACAATTGTTTTGCTATTCTATGTTCCCCCAAGTCTCCCGATAAAAATGGTACCTCACTTGTGTGGGTGGGTATAGTGCCCGCTACAGGAAATCCCCCAAAACACAACGTGGACACATCACATTTTTAGACAGAAAGCAGAGGTGTTTTTTTTACCTGTAGATTGTGGCCTCTAGATCAGCTGGCACCAAGGGAAACCTACCAAACCTCTGCATTTTTTAAATCTAGAGACCTACGGGAATCCAAGATGGGGTGACTTGTGGGGCTCTCGCCAGGTTCTGTTACCCAGAATCCTTTGCAAATTTCAAAATTTGGCTAAAAAAACAATTTTTCCTCACATTTCGGTGACAGAAAGTTCTGGAATCTGAGAGGAGCCACAAATTTCCTTCCACCAGCGTTCCCCCAAGACTCCCGACAAAAATGATACCTCACTTGTGTGGGTAGGCCTAGCGCCAGCGACAGGAAATGCCCCAAAACACAACGTGGACACATCACATTTTTCGACAGAAAACAGAGGTGTTTTTTGCTAAGTGCCTACCTGTGGATTTTGGCCTCTAGCTCAGCTGGCACCTTGGGAAACCTACAAAACCTGTTCATTTTTTAAAACTAGAGACCTAGGGGAATCCAAGATGGGGTGACTTGTGGGGCTCTCACCAGGTTCTGTTACCCAGAATCCGTAGCAAACCTGAAAATTTGGCTAAAAAAACACGTTTTCCTCATATTTCGGTGACAGAAAGTTCTTGAATCTGAGAGGAGCCACAAATTCCTGCCACCCAGCATTGCCCCAAGTCTCCCGATAAAAATGATACCTCACTTGTGTGGGTAGGCCTAGCGCTGCGACAGGAAATGCCCCAAAACACAACGTGGACACATCACATTTTTCAACAGAAAACAGAGGTGTTTTTTGCAAAGTGCCTACCTGTAGATTTTGGCCTCTATCTTAGGGAAACCTACCAAACCTGTGCATTTTTTAAAACTAGAGACCTACGGGAATCCAAGATGGGGTGACTTGTGGGGCTCTCATCAGGTTCTGTTACCCAGAATCCTTTGCAACCTTCAAAATTTGGCTAAAAAAACAAATTTTCCTCACATTTCGGTGACAGAAAGTTCTGGAATCTGAGAGGAGCAACAAATTTCCTTCCACCCAGCGTTCCCCCAAGTCTCCCGATAAAAATGATACCTCACTTGTGTGGGTAGGCCTAGCGCCCGCGACAGGAAATGCCCCAAAACACAACGTGGACACATCACATTTTTCTACAGAAAACAGAGGTGTTTTTTGCTAAGTGCCTACCTGTGGATTTTGGCCTCTAGCTCAGCCGGCACCTAGGGAAACCAACCAAACCTGTGCATTTTTTTAAACTGAAGACCTAGAGGAATCCAAGATGGGCTGACTTGTGGGGCTCCCACCAGGTTCTGTTACCCAGAATCCGTAGCAAACCTGAAAATTTGGCAAATAAAACAAGTTTTCCTCATATTTCGGTGACAGAAAGTTCTTGAATCTGAGAAGAGCCGCAAATTCCTGCCACCCAGCATTGCCCCAAGTCTCCTGATAAAAATGATACCTCACTTGTGTGGGTAGGCCTAGCGCTGCGACAGGAAATGCCCCAAAACACAACGTGGACACATCACATTTTTCTAAAGAAAACAGAGGTGATTTTGCAAAGGGCCTACCTGTAGATTTTGGCCTCTATCTTAGGGAAACCTACCAAACCTGTGCATTTTTTAAAACTAGAGACCAAAGGGAATCCAAGATGGGGTGACTTGTGGGGCTCTCATCAGGTTCTGTTGCCCAGAATCCTTTGCAACCTTCAAAATTTGGCTAAAAAAACTAATTTTCCTCACATTTCGGTGACAGAAAGTTCTGGAATCTGAGAAGAGCCACAAATTTCCTTCCACCCAGCGTTCCCCCAAGACTCCCAACAAAAATGATACCTCACTAGAGTGGGTAGGCCTAGCACCCGCGACAGGAAATGCCCCAAAACACAACGTGGACACATCACATTTTTCGACAGAAAACAGAGGTGTTTTTTGCTAAGTGCCTACCTGTGGATTTTGGCCTCTAGCTCAGCCGGCACCTGGGGAAACCTACAAAACCTTTGCTTTTTTTTAAAGCTAGAGACCTAGGGAAATCCAAGATGGGGTGACTTGTGGGGCTCTCACCAGGTTCTGTTACCCAGAATCCGTAGCAAACCTGAAAATTTGGCTAAAGAAACACGTTTTCCTCATATTTCGGTGACAGAAAGTTCTTGAATCTGAGAGGAGCCACAAATTTCCTTCCACCCAGCGTTCCCCCAAGACTCCCAACAAAAATGATACCTCACTTGTGTGGGTAGGCCTAGCGCCCGCGACAGGAAATGCCCCAAAACACAACGTGGACACATCACATTTTTCGACAGAAAACAGAGGTGTTTTTTGCTAAGTGCCTACCTGTGGATTTTGGCCTCTAGCTCAGCCGGCACATGGGGAAACCTACCAAACCTGTTCATTTTTTAAAACTAGAGACCTAGGGGAATCCAAGATGGGGTGACTTGTGGGGCTCTCACCAGGTTCTGTTACCCATAATCCTTTGCAACCTTCAAAATTAGGCTAAAAAAACAAATTTTCCTCACATTTCGGTGACAGAAAGTTCTGGAATCTGAGAGGAGCCACAAATTTCCTTCCACCCAGCGTTCCCCCAAGACTCCCGACAAAAATGATACCTCACTTGTGCGGGTAGGCCTAGCACCCGCGACAGAAAATGCCCCAAAACACAATGTGGACACATCACATTTTTTTAGACAGAAAACAGAGGTGTTTTTTGCTAAGTGCCTACCTGTGGATTTTGGCCTCTAGCTCAGCCGGCACCTGGGGAAACCTACCAAACCTGTGCATTTTTTAAAGCTAGAGACCTAGGGGAATCCAAGATGGGGTGACTTGTGGGGCTCTCACCAGGTTCTGTTACCCAGAATCCTTTGCAACCTTCAAAATTTGGCTAAAAAAACAAATTTTCCTCACATTTCGGTGACAGAAAGTTCTGGAATCTGAGAGGAGCCACAAATTTCCTTCCACCCAGCGTTCCCCCAAGACTCCCAACAAAAATGATACCTCACTAGAGTGGGTAGGCCTAGCACCCGCGACAGGAAATGCCCCAAAACACAACGTGGACACATCACATTTTTCGACAGAAAACAGAGGTGTTTTTTGCTAAGTGCCTACCTGTGGATTTTGGCCTCTAGCTCAGCTGGCACCTTGGGAAACCTACAAAACCTGTTCATTTTTTAAAACTAGAGACTTAGGGGAATCCAAGATGGGGTGACTTGTGGGGCTCTCACCAGGTTCTGTTACCCAGAATCCGTAGCAAACCTGAAAATTTGGCTAAAAAAACAAGTTTTCCTCATATTTCGGTGACAGAAAGTTCTTGAATCTGAGAGGAGCCACAAATTCCTGCCACCCAGCATTGCCCCAAGTGTCCTGATAAAAATGATACCTCACTTGTGTGGGTAGGCCTAGCGCTGCGACAGGAAATGCCCCAAAACACAACGTGGACACATCACATTTTTCTAAAGAAAACAGAGGTGATTTTGCAAAGGGCCTACCTGTAGATTTTGGCCTCTATCTTAGGGAAACCTACCAAACCTGTGCATTTTTTAAAACTAGAGACCAAAGGGAATCCAAGATGGGGTGAATTGTGGGGCTCTCATCAGGTTCTGTTGCCCAGAATCCTTTGCAACCTTCAAAATTTGGCTAAAAAAAATAATTTTCCTCACATTTCGGTGACAGAAAGTTCTGGAATCTGAGAAGAGCCACAAATTTCCTTCCACCCAGCGTTCCCCCAAGACTCCCAACAAAAATGATACCTCACTAGAGTGGGTAGGCCTAGCACCCGCGACAGGAAATGCCCCAAAACACAACGTGGACACATCACATTTTTCGACAGAAAACAGAGGTGTTTTTTGCTAAGTGCCTACCTGTGGATTTTGGCCTCTAGCTCAGCCGGCACCTGGGGAAACCTACCAAACCTTTGCTTTTTTTTTAAAGCTAGAGACCTAGGGAAATCCAAGATGGGGTGACTTGTGGGGCTCTCACCAGGTTCTGTTACCCAGAATCCGTAGCAAACCTGAAAATTTGGCTAAAGAAACACGTTTTCCTCATATTTCGGTGACAGAAAGTTCTTGAATCTGAGAGGAGCCACAAATTTCCTTCCACCCAGCGTTCCCCCAAGACTCCCAACAAAAATGATACCTCACTTGTGTGGGTAGGCCTAGCGCCCGCGACAGGAAATGCCCCAAAACACAACGTGGACACATCACATTTTTTGACAGAAAACAGAGGTGTTTTTTGCTAAGTGCCTACCTGTGGATTTTGGCCTCTAGCTCAGCTGGCACCTTGGGAAACCTACAAAACCTGTTCATTTTTTAAAACTAGAGACCTAGGGGAATCCAAGATGGGGTGACTTGTGGGGCTCTCACCAGGTTCTGTTACCCAGAATCCGTAGCAAACCTGAAAATTTGGCTAAAAAAACAAGTTTTCCTCATATTTCGGTGACAGAAAGTTCTTGAATCTGAGAGGAGCCACAAATTCCTGCCACCCAGCATTGCCCCAAGTCTCCTGATAAAAATGATACCTCACTTGTGTGGGTAGGCCTAGCGCTGCGACAGGAAATGCCCCAAAACACAACGTGGACACATCACATTTTTCTAAAGAAAACAGAGGTGATTTTGCAAAGGGCCTACCTGTAGATTTTGGCCTCTATCTTAGGGAAACCTACCAAACCTGTGCATTTTTTAAAACTAGAGACCAAAGGGAATCCAAGATGGGGTGACTTGTGGGGCTCTCATCAGGTTCTGTTGCCCAGAATCCTTTGCAACCTTCAAAATTTGGCTAAAAAAACTAATTTTCCTCACATTTCGGTGACAGAAAGTTCTGGAATCTGAGAAGAGCCACAAATTTCCTTCCACCCAGCGTTCCCCCAAGACTCCCAACAAAAATGATACCTCACTAGAGTGGGTAGGCCTAGCACCCGCGACAGGAAATGCCCCAAAACACAACGTGGACACATCACATTTTTCGACAGAAAACAGAGGTGTTTTTTGCTAAGTGCCTACCTGTGGATTTTGGCCTCTAGCTCAGCCGGCACCTGGGGAAACCTACCAAACCTTTGCTTTTTTTTTAAAGCTAGAGACCTAGGGAAATCCAAGATGGGGTGACTTGTGGGGCTCTCACCAGGTTCTGTTACCCAGAATCCGTAGCAAACCTGAAAATTTGGCTAAAGAAACACGTTTTCCTCATATTTCGGTGACAGAAAGTTCTTGAATCTGAGAGGAGCCACAAATTTCCTTCCACCCAGCGTTCCCCCAAGACTCCCAACAAAAATGATACCTCACTTGTGTGGGTAGGCCTAGCGCCCGCGACAGGAAATGCCCCAAAACACAACGTGGACACATCACATTTTTCGACAGAAAACAGAGGTGTTTTTTGCTAAGTGCCTACCTGTGGATTTTGGCCTCTAGCTCAGCCGGCACATGGGGAAACCTACCAAACCTGTTCATTTTTTAAAACTAGAGACCTAGGGGAATCCAAGATGGGGTGACTTGTGGGGCTCTCACCAGGTTCTGTTACCCAGAATCCTTTGCAACCTTCAAAATTAGGCTAAAAAAACAAATTTTCCTCACATTTCGGTGACAGAAAGTTCTGGAATCTGAGAGGAGCCACAAATTTCCTTCCACCCAGCGTTCCCCCAAGAGTCCCGACAAAAATGATACCTCACTTGTGCGGGTAGGCCTAGCACCCGCGACAGAAAATGCCCCAAAACACAATGTGGACACATCACATTTTTTTTGACAGAAAACAGAGGTGTTTTTTGCTAAGTGCCTACCTGTGGATTTTGGCCTCTAGCTCAGCCGGCACCTGGGGAAACCTACCAAACCTGTGCATTTTTTAAAGCTAGAGACCTAGGGGAATCCAAGATGGGGTGACTTGTGGGGCTCTCACCAGGTTCTGTTACCCAGAATCCTTTGCAACCTTCAAAATTTGGCTAAAAAAACAAATTTTCCTCACATTTCGGTGACAGAAAGTTCTGGAATCTGAGAGGAGCCACAAATTTCCTTCCACCCAGCGTTCCCCCAAGACTCCCAACAAAAATGATACCTCACTAGAGTGGGTAGGCCTAGCACCCGCGACAGGAAATGCCCCAAAACACAACGTGGACACATCACATTTTTCGACAGAAAACAGAGGTGTTTTTTGCTAAGTGCCTACCTGTGGATTTTGGCCTCTAGCTCAGCTGGCACCTTGGGAAACCTACAAAACCTGTTCATTTTTTAAAACTAGAGACCAAGGGGAATCCAAGATAGGGTGACTTGTGGGGCTCTCACCAGGTTCTGTTACCCAGAATCCGTAGCAAACCTGAAAATTTTGCTAAAAAAACACGTTTTCCTCATATTTCGGTGACAGAAAGTTCTTGAATCTGAGAGGAGCCACAAATTCCTGCCACCCAGCATTCCCCCAAGTCTCCCGATAAAAATGATACCTCACTTGTGTGGGTAGGCCTAGCGCTGCGACAGGAAATGCCCCAAAACACAACGTGGACACATCACATTTTTCAACAGAAAACAGAGGTGTTTTTTGCAAAGTGCCTACCTGTAGATTTTGGCCTCTATCTTAGGGAAACCTACCAAACCTGTGCATTTTTTAAAACTAGAGACCTACGGGAATCCAAGATGGGGTGACTTGTGGGGCTCTCATCAGGTTCTGTTACCCAGAATCCTTTGCAACCTTCAAAATTTGGCTAAAAAAACAAATTTTCCTCACATTTCGGTGACAGAAAGTTCTGGAATCTGAGAGGAGCAACAAATTTCCTTCCACCCAGCGTTCCCCCAAGTCTCCCGATAAAAATGATACCTCACTTGTGTGGGTAGGCCTAGCGCCCGCGACAGGAAATGCCCCAAAACACAACGTGGACACATCACATTTTTCTACAGAAAACAGAGGTGTTTTTTGCTAAGTGCCTACCTGTGGATTTTGGCCTCTAGCTCAGCCGGCACCTAGGGAAACCAACCAAACCTGTGCATTTTTTTAAACTAAAGACCTAGAGGAATCCAAGATGGGGTGACTTGTGGGGCTCCCACCAGGTTCTGTTACCCAGAATCCTTTGCAAACCTCAAAATTTGGCAAAAAAACTAATTTTCCTCACATTTCGTTGACAGAAAGTTCTGGAATCTGAGAGGAGCCACAAATTTCCTTCCACCCAGCTTTCCCCCAAGACTCCCGACAAAAATGATACCTCACTTGTGTGGGTAGGCCTAGCGCCAGCGACAGGAAAAGCCCCAAAACACAACATGGACACATCACATTTTTCTACAGAAAACAGAGGTGTTTTTTGCTAAGTGCCTACCTGTGGATTTTGGCCTCTATCTTAGGGAAACCTACCAAACCTGTGCATTTTTTAAAACTAGAGACCTACGGGAATCCAAGATGGGGTGACTTGTGGGGCTCTCATCAGGTTCTGTTACCCAGAATCCTTTGCAACCTTCAAAATTTGGCTAAAAAAACAAATTTTCCTCACATTTCCGTGACAGAAAGTTCTGGAATCTGAGAGGAGCCACAAATTTCCTTCCACCCAGCGTTCCCCCAAGACTCCCGACAAAAATGATATCTCACTTGTGCGGGTAGGCCTAGCACCCGCGACAGAAAATGCCCCAAAACACAATGTGGACATATCACATTTTTTGACAGAAAACAGAGGTGTTTTTTGCTATGTCCCTACCTGTGGATTTTGGCCTCTAGCTCAGCCGGCACCTGGGGAAACCTACCAAACCTGTGCATTTTTTTAAACTAGAGGCCTAGGGGAATCCAAGATGGGGTGACTTGTGGGGCTCTCACCAGGTTCTGTTACCCAGAATCCGTAGCAAACCTGAAAATTTGGCTAAAAAAACAAGTTTTCCTCATATTTCGGTGACAGAAAGTTCTTGAATCTGAGAAGAGCCACAAATTCCTGCCACCCAGCATTGCCCCAAGTCTCCTGATAAAAATGATACCTCACTTGTGTGGGTAGGCCTAGCGCTGCGACAGGAAATGCCCCAAAACACAACGTGGACACATCACATTTTTCTAAAGAAAACAGAGGTGATTTTGCAAAGGGCCTACCTGTAGATTTTGGCCTCTATCTTAGGGAAACCTACCAAACCTGTGCATTTTTTAAAACTAGAGACCAAAGGGAATCCAAGATGGGGTGACTTGTGGGGCTCTCATCAGGTTCTGTTGCCCAGAATCCTTTGCAACCTTCAAAATTTGGCTAAAAAAACTAATTTTCCTCACATTTCGGTGACAGAAAGTTCTGGAATCTGAGAAGAGCCACAAATTTCCTTCCACCCAGCGTTCCCCCAAGACTCCCAACAAAAATGATACCTCACTTGTGTGGGTAGGCCTAGCGCCCGCGACAGGAAATGCCCCAAAACACAACGTGGACACATCACATTTTTTGACAGAAAACAGAGGTGTTTTTTGCTAAGTGCCTACCTGTGGATTTTGGCCTCTAGCTCAGCTGGCACCTTGGGAAACCTACAAAACCTGTTCATTTTTTAAAACTAGAGACCTAGGGGAATCCAAGATGGGGTGACTTGTGGGGCTCTCACCAGGTTCTGTTACCCAGAATCCGTAGCAAACCTGAAAATTTGGCTAAAAAAACAAGTTTTCCTCATATTTCGGTGACAGAAAGTTCTTGAATCTGAGAGGAGCCACAAATTCCTGCCACCCAGCATTGCCCCAAGTCTCCTGATAAAAATGATACCTCACTTGTGTGGGTAGGCCTAGCGCTGCGACAGGAAATGCCCCAAAACACAACGTGGACACATCACATTTTTCTAAAGAAAACAGAGGTGATTTTGCAAAGGGCCTACCTGTAGATTTTGGCCTCTATCTTAGGGAAACCTACCAAACCTGTGCATTTTTTAAAACTAGAGACCAAAGGGAATCCAAGATGGGGTGACTTGTGGGGCTCTCATCAGGTTCTGTTGCCCAGAATCCTTTGCAACCTTCAAAATTTGGCTAAAAAAACTAATTTTCCTCACA